>NC_090843.1:40614369-40916581 GCF_028021215.1 Eschrichtius robustus
AGGCAGACAAGATGCTCGCCTTGGTGGAGCTTCTCCCCTGCCAAGTTTATCAGCTTCTTCAGGGTCAAACCCTCGCCTACCTCCCCTCTCCCCTCCACGCCACACCTATCAAGCCACTCAGAACCCCAGTGTCCCCTTCCAAGTCCATAACTTTGCTGTCACATCCTCTTGAATGTCCTTGCTTGCCGATCCCCCTGTGAACAAGGACATTCAAGAAGTCCTTGGAGCCCAGCTGAGCTGCTCTCCCTGTGAGTCTTTGCTCTCCACCTGCCCCGGGAGAGCCGGCCACACCTCCTTCCGGGTTCCTCAGCACGATGGACCTCCTGAGCTCAAGTGCTTCTCACGTGGCTTTGGAATTCTTCACTTATAAGCCTCTCACCTCTACAGGACTATCCCCAGTACCCGGCAGAGTCCTGGCACACAGAGGTGTCAATGAATGTTTGTTGAATGAATGAATGAATGAAAGTAGCTTTGGGAAAGAAGAGGAGAGTTGTGCTGAAAGAGAAACGGGAGACACTCAAACCTGAGAGGAAGGCCATCCACCACCTTAAGGATCCAAACGCTTGAAGGATACAAGGGATCTTATTTGCGGGCTTAAAACTCCTGTCCAAAATTATTTGTTGAGTGTGAACAATAATACAGTCTCCCTCTCTGAAACACCATGGTGTGGGCTCCTTTGTCTGATTAAGGACTGTCGGGAGTGATTGATGGGCTCCCGCCGGACAGCTGAGACCGCTCTCCTCCTGACAGCACGAGTGATAGCCGAGCGGAAACTGACCCCAGCTGACACACTCATCTTAAAATATCTCTGTTCCCCTGCGGCCCAGAAAAAATAGCTGTCGCACTAAAAGTAAGGGCTCCACTCAGCGAGATGCTGGCTTCTCCAAGGACTGGTGACGGAGGAGTCTATGATGTCAGGGTTCAGCTGAAGTCCAAATCAAAAGGACTCTAAGAAACTGGCCCTGGATGAATTGTATTCCAGGGAGCAGTTCAGTGTTCAGCCTCTCAACACCAGGCCAGGATGCACAAGATACGTCATCAACAACATCAAGAAGTGTTTATTGGGACTTCCCCGGTGGCGCAGTGGTTAAGAATCTGCCTGCCAATGCAGGGGACACGGGTTCGAGCCCTGGTCCGGGAAGATCCCACATGCCGCAGAGCAACTAAGCCCAAGCGCCACAACTATTGAGCCCGCATACCACAACTACTGAAGCCCTCGCGCCTAGAGCCTGTGCTCCGCAACAAGAGAAGCCACCGCAATGAGAAGCACGTGCGCCGCAACGAAGAGTAGCTCCCACTCACTGCAACTAGAGAGAGCCCGCGTGCAGCAACGAAGTCCCAACGCAGCCAAAAAAATATAATTAATTAATTAATTAATTAATTAATTAATTTTAAAAAAAGAAGCGTTTATTCAGCATGTATTGGTACGTGGTGCTAGGTTCCATGCAGATTAAAGAGAACAATCTAGACATGGCCCTTTCCTAGCCGTACCTTGCAACACCCACAGAATGATAATGATTCCCGTCAGTGCTATGGGCCTCTTTGGTTTACAAAGAGCTTTCAGCAACTCAGTGAATTAGGTAGGGAAGGTATGAAAATTATTTCCGTTTTAGAAGTGAAGGAACCTCAGAGAGGTTAAGTGTCTTGCCCAAGGTCACACAGATCTTAAGGGTCCAAGATCCAATTCAGAGCAGGAATCGCACACTCAAAGGGGTAAATGAAGAAGGTTCAACGAAAGGATTCTTTAACAGGCTAGGGGCAGAGCTAAGGGAACCGACAGTGGACTAGGAAGCAACCCCGAGTGTTATGGGTTGAACTGTGTCCCTCAGAGATGATTTGTTGACGCCCTGGCCCCCAGTACCTCAGAATGTGACCTTATTTGGAAATAGGGTCATTGCAGATGTAATTAGCAAAGATGAGATTACCCTGGAGAAGGGTGGGCTTAATCCAAAGTGACAGTTGTCCTTATATGAAGAAGAGAGACACAGAGATGCAAGGGGACAACGCCCTGTGACCAGGAAGGCAGAGACTGAAGTGCTGCATACGCTGCGAGCCGAGGAGTGCGGAGGAGCGCCAGGGTCGCCAACCAGCCGCCAGAAGCCGGGAGGAGGGAAGAACGGATTCTCCTCCACAGGCTTCAGAGGGAGCTCCTCCCTGCCATCACTTTAATTTTGAACTTCTGGCCTCCAGAACTGTGGAAGAATACATTTCTATTGTTTTAAGCCACCTGGTCTGTGCTGGTTTGTTACTGCAGCCCCAGGAAACTTGTACACTGACGTCAGCAGCTGTGGGCACGCCTAGGCCTCTAGGGGCCTGTGCTATTGGAGTCTTGGGAGAGCGGGGTCCATGGAACAGGACGTGCTGACAGCAGCAGTGACCAGCCACTGCCCCTCACTGCCCTTCAAGGAGGGAGCTGGGCGAATAAGCGCCCTGAGCCCTCCCTCCAAGTGTCCCCGCAGTGTCTCCGACGGCTGAACCGAAGGATGAGACAGCGGGCCAGAGGGTGATGCGGTTTGTAGCTGTCAGCTCCTGAGAGCAGGTGGGGTGGGTGGTGAGGACCCAGCGGGGCTGGCGACCACTCGGTGCAGAATCAAGCCCACATCTGGTACTTGTCCCCTAACCCATGTGCTATTCAGGAAGGGACCCTAAAGAAGTGGAAGGAAGAGTTTCTGCTTTTGGGGGACGCTCTGGTTTCATGAGGTGACTACAAATGCATGAAAAAAAGCACAAGAGAACATGTGCAACAAATAAATAAGTCTGCAGGAAAAGAATATACCCAAGGCAGGGCGGCCAGGGCCACCTCCCCAGCCTTCCTTGCTTGATACCCCAGGCCCTCAGCGTAAAATAGGAACCGTTTCCTTGTGAAGGGACAGCCAGAGAAATCACATCTAGAAGAAACAGGCCACTGGTCAAGATGGCCTGGGGAGGAGAACGTGGATAGGATCGTGACCCATTGGCCTCAACAGTCTGGCCCAGGCTGGGGAGAGAGAAGAAAATTCTCTCCCTGGGCGGGAGGTGGGGCTCCGTGGGTAGGTCCCGGAGCAGGAAGCGCGTCTACAGAGCCGCGTGCCTGCGTGTGGGGAGCAGACAGCCCTGCTCCCGTCACCCAGCAGGCTCGGGGGAGATCTGGGTTTGTGTGGGGCTTCTGGGCGGGCCCTGAGCTGCCCTCCCCTGTCCACTGAGAGCTCTCTCCCCTCCAGAAGCTGGGGGAAGCGTCTGTCTTGTTCATGCTGTATTTCAGGGGGCATAGCGCAGGTCCCTAATAAAAACATGTTGAACAAATGAAAGATCAGGAGTCCAGAGAGAGAGAAAAACACTGCCAAGGGGGAGGTGCCCGGAGGAAAAGAAATCTCAGGCCAGACGCACCTAGGGGCAGGCAGGGCTGGTTGGACAGGCACCCTGGCTGCCAGGGGCTTCTGGGTGGAGCAGGAGCCCTCTGGCTAATGGCACACCCACCCTGCACAAGGCATCGCCGCAGACAGACAGGACCCAGAGAGAGCAATCCTGTCCCCAGACCCAGGCCTTGCCGTCCCCGCTGCTGGTCGCCCACGCGCCCCTTCCCCAGGCAGGTGGCCCCCTCGGATCTCCACACAAAGGCCTCCGCAGGGTTCCAGAGCGGCTCCACGGCTCCACAGGCTTCTCAGGGAACCAGGCAGATGGGCAGATGAACCCGAGAATGTGGGGAACTCCTGCCAGGTCAGTAAAGGTCGTGAGGATGGGGCAGCCTGCTCCAGCAGACAGACAGAGCAACCGGGGAGAAGGCCCCAGAGACATGCAGGTGGAAATGTCTGTCCTCACCATGGGCTTGACCAAAAGACTGTCCTTCTCCCACTCAGACTGAAGCTGAGGCTTTAATTATAGCTTGTCACTCACGCGCCTTCCCCAGGAGATGGCCGAGCCGGACAGCAACGGAAATGAAACTCTCGCTTCAGATGGCTCATTCTGTCTGTCAGGAAATTTCAGGCTCACAAACCACAATATCTTGAATTGTGGCCGTGTGGTGCCTCCCGAGGGCTCAGCCTGCTCCCCTGCCCCCGCCGGGCCCGGCCAATGAGCTCACTCCTGCGATGGGATGGGACAGACATCTCACAGATGGAGAAGCTCATCCCAGCAAGGCCAAGTGACTGGCTCAATCAAGGTCACCCAGCAGACAGTCAGTGAGACAGGGAGACCCAGGGGCATCGCTTTATCGTGGACTCTTCTCTGACTATTTGATGATGTCCCAGAAAAGAAGGCTCCCAGCCCTAGTAATACTAACACTTGTGTATCACCTCCTGGTGCCAGGACCTAAGGCTCTGTCGACCACCCGCCTTGATCTGCACAGCAGTCCCCGTGAATTGTTTATCATTGTTATTCTCACTCTTCATAAGGAAAAACCAAGACTAGAGAGCTTGTTCAAGGTCACACAGCTGGAACAGGACCTGAATCCAGATTGCCCAGCAGCAAGGCCTGTGCTCCTAACCCCCAGGATCTCTCCTTACTCTCATCCCCACATAAGTAGATAGAAGATCTGGAGTTCTTTCCCCTCACCTCTGTCAGGAAACACAAATTGTTTCCAGAAGCACTCAACAAAGGTCATCTCCCACATCATGGAGAAAGGCTGTCCCTGAGCCCTGGCAGGATCAGCTGTGGGTATTGGGTCCCGGGGCATTGGGTCCCACCAGGTTGGCCTGATGAAGTGCTGACAGCAGGAGGGGCTGTGGGCTCAGGCCTGGCTCCAGGAAGCTGAGTTGTGAGACCCTGTGCTCTCATGGGCGATCTTCACATCCCTCGGCCCCTGGGTCTCGAGCTGGACATCCATAATGCAGTAGGGTTTGGCCCTTACAGGGTTTGGAACAGGGCCTCAGCTCCCTGGAGCCGATGTGACCCAGGGGAGCATAGGGTGTGGCCTACCACGCAGACCTCTTCCCAACAGCAGTGCCCAAAGCCCCCTAGATTCCCCACAGGGGGCTTAGAGCCACACAGGTGCCAGCTGCTTTGGATTACCTGTGTGGCCAAGGTGTCCACCCGGCTTGGGAAGGGAGCAGAATTTCAGGTTAAGGTGCTCCAGGGCAAGAGCAAGTGCCTTGTTGGCCTGTGGTCCAGGGGTGAGAAGACTGGATCTAACTCCTGCCTCCCCTTTTGCTAGTTGGGGGGCCCTTGGCAGACCCGTTAACCCCTGTGGGCCTCATCTGTACATGGACCTGACAGCCCTGCATCAGGATGGTGGAGGGGACTGAGCTTTTGTCTGGGTCCTGAGGGGCCTGGTGGTCGGGTGTGGGGCGAGAGGAAGCGTTCTGTAGCCCCAGGACCAGGTCTCTGTTTTTTCGTGAACCTACGCCCCCAGGCTGTGACCTTCACAAGTGCTTCTCGGTCTTTTTTCACCCCCTTAGGTGGGACAGGAAGGCTAGAGTGGGCTAAAGTTGAGTTTTTCGCTTCTTGCAGGTGTGTCAGGCTCTGATAAAACCCCCAGGTTAGGCTCTGGTTGACTGGCTTCTCTCAAGGGCAGGACTTGCTGAGAATAGAGTCCTCCAAAGCGTCTCAGAATGGCTTCTTTTCCCCTCCCCATTCAGGAAGCAGGGATGCAGGGTGCCTTTCTCCAATCTTCACTATAGGAACTTGCTAGAGCTCCTAGAGGAAAAGCTCACAAAAGCGTGGGGTCCCTCCAGAGTTCTTATCTCTCCGGCTTGTCCACACTGAGCCCCCAGCAATTCGCCAACTACAGTTCAAGTTTTCCTACCCTAGCCCTGGCCCTCGCAGCGGTTTCTGTGGCTAAGTTGTGATTCTCTGTGTCCACCTGTCTCTTTCCAATTCAGGGGCAGCGGTCTGCCCAGTGACCTCAATTCTGTGCCGGCTCTAAGAAGCATTGCTGATTTTCGGTTTGTTCAGCTTGTCGCTTGTTGTGAGGACAGAGGGACAGCTTCCTATCCCCTCCCCATCCGTGTGCACAGAAAGGCCTTGCGCTGTGTTGGCCCCATTTCACGAAATGCCCTCTCTCTGCCCGGCATTGACTCAGGGTTTCGTGTTCTTTGTCTTGTTGATCCCTCACTGCCCAGAAGGGAAGGTGTTACAGACTCCATTTTCCAGACAAGGAAACTGAGGACCAGAGTCACAGTGCTGCTGGCGGCGAAGGTTTGCCGAAACCCACATGTTCCCGCAAAGACCACGTGCTGCCACCCCGTCCTTGTCACCGCCGAGCCCCGCTCGCCCTCTGGTCAGTGGAGCACACAGAGCCGCTCCTGGCCACACCAGGAGGCTGTGGAACAACTCCATCTGCGCTTGCGGTGAAGGGCTAAGCCGCCTCCCCTAATGAGAGGGAAGGCCCTGGCAGCCCCCTTTCTGCAGGATCCAGTTACTGGGAAATATGCTCAAATAGTGCATTATAGTTTAATGAATCCAGCTCTTTCCGTTGTCCCAACTGAAGTGCAGAATGCCTGGGGCAGGCTCCCTCCCCCGCAGACCCATTTGTCATGGGCATTGATTAAGAAAAAAAAAGACAGGCTTGATTGCATCTGTTTAGGCAGTTGGGGGGCTACCACCTGTCTCTGCCATCCTGAGCTTGGCCAGACCGAAGGAACTGCTGCCTCTTTGTCCCCAAAGCAGGAGCTCTCGGAGGAGCCACGGGGGATGCTGGGAAGAGCCCGGCAGGGTCATATGGTGGGAAAGCAGAGTCTCCCAGGCCTGGGGCCTTAGGGCAGTGACGTGTTCTGTCGTGTGCGACCGTCAGCCTCACGGGAGGAGGTGGAGACCCAGCAGAACATGCCAGTCTGATCCAGCTCACCAGGGGCTGCAGACCAGGCTGCTCTACCTTCAGTGTCAGGGGTAGAGAAAGGGGCAGTTTTGTCCACTCTGAGCAGAACTCTCCCACTCCACGCACATGGCTGTGGAGGAAACCCCAGGAAACAGAGGGAGGTATAGAGATGGTAGCCTTTAGGGGTTCACCTGTCCCCTCCATCAAGACTGTCCCAGCGTGGGACTGGAGCACAGCCAGCCCACTCCCCTGCCATGTGACTCACCACAGAGGAGTAGCTCAGACCCTGAGCAAGGCAGCCAGATGCCACCTGCGGGGCGGGGGGGCACACTTGTCCCAGTTCCTCGGGGAGTCATGGCATCTCAAACCGTGGGGTCCCGCCCCCTCCTTTGACATGGGAGAAGGGACTTGCCCTAGGGCACACAATGACAGTGGCAGAGCCCAGACCCAACCGGCCTCTTGACCCCCATTTAAGGTGGCAGGAGGGAGTTGTAAGTATCAGCCACCATCCTCGGCCACCAGTCAGTGAGACAAAGGACACCGTCCCCCTGCCAAGGCGAGCAGCTGGGTCAGCCTTGGCCTTCAGCAGGGAGACCGAGGCCTCTGACATCTTCCTTCCGCCCACCTTGCGTCAAACCCGGGTTTCAGGTTCTCATATGTCCAAACCCTGGCCACTGCTGCTTCGGGGGTGAGGGGTGCTGTAGGGAAGGGGACAGGAGAGGGGGCAGGAGGAGGGCAGCGGGACAGAAGAGGAGGCTTATCCACACGCTGCACACCCGGGGTAGAGCTCGTTATTCAGCGTGAGCTGGAAGAGTAGACTCACCGAGATGCCACGTTGCTTTTCCGGGCATCCCAAGGGGTGCAGAGTTGGATGGTCTGAACAGAGCAGCGCTGCTTCTCCACCTTGAGCGGAAGCAGGAGACCCTGAAGCACCCAGCAGCCCACACAGCCGTCCCCGAGGCCCCTCTCTCACCCACGGAGAGTGTGCAAGCCCAGGAAGCAGCAGGGGGAACCACTTTGGGAAAAACACAAATGCCATCGTCCATTCCAAGGTGTGTGTCTTGCTTGCCTCTCCACAAATTTAACTGAGCGCCTACAGGTGTCTGGTCCAGGGATACCAAGTCATAAGTGTAACCCAGAAACTTCTTCCGAAGGGCCTATCGTCCGATGAGAGCACCACAGGTGAGACGGTTTAAAAGGCTGGGATGCAGGTGAGAAAAGGTGTTATGGAAGCACAGGGGCCAGGGAGGAGAGCTGGTCCAGGAGGGCTTCCCGCAAGACTGAGCCTGAGAGGACGGAGAACTCAGCAGGCCTGAGGGCTGTGACCTACGCACAGAGCTGGGAAACAGCGCAGCGTGCCGGAGAGACTGAGGGAGTTCGGCGTTGCTCAGAAGGCAAGACCAGGGGAGGCGGCAAGTGAGGTGGGTGAGGCCAAGGCTGAGGAGCTCGGGCGAACTTCCAGGACAACAGGCAGCGTGGCGAGTGAGGCCTGTGGTACCCGCTGGGTCCATCTTCTGTGGTCCTTCCCTGGCCATGCGCTGCCACAGGGGCCCCAAGCCTCCAGCTGTCACGTGCCTGCTCAAGGTCACCTTCAGGTGCAGGAGGCCAAGTCCACGCAGCTTATCTGCTCCCACTTACCACCCCTTAGCCTGTCCAGCTGCAAAGTCCGCCTCATTTAAGGACACAGGGCTCCCAGGGACGGGATGGGTCTGTAGCTGGAGTTTGCTCCATGGATCCCTTAGATCCGGGAGGGAAACATGGGCAGGACACTGTCAAATGTTAGGCCAAAATACACATGGAGAATGCCCACCAGAGGCTTCATGGGGTTGACCGCCTTAAGCCAACACGGAGCCTTAAACTACACCAGGCGCTCTCGGCCCTAACTGCACATTATAATCATCAGTGTTGCTCTCCCAAATACCAGTGCCTGGGCCCTCCCAGCCCCACGTGGGTTCTTGGCGTGCAGCCTGGGCCGGGGAGTGTTTTTAAAGTTCCTCACTGGTTCTAGCAGGAGCCAGGGCTGAGAACCATCAGTCCATACCCACCAACTCAGTTCCATTTTTCTCGTGTCTCCTCCCTCTCCTCCACCTCATAACTTCTGTCCTCCCCCTCTCTCTTCTCCTTCCCACCTGTTCTTTCCTTCTCCAAGGCTGACCCCCCTCTGCTAAGCTTTGGGTCTCATCCTCTCCCATCACCTTAGGGACCAGACACCAAAGAAAATGATAATAATAGTGAGAATGATAATGGCAGCTGAGATTCGTGGGGTCTTTAATAAGTACCAGGCGTGTGGGTCATCTCATTTAGATTTGGTCCTCAGAACAACGCTTTACTGTAGGTACTACTGCTGTCCCTCTTCTCAGATGAGGAAACTGAGATCCAGTTAAATAAAAGCCCAAATCCCCAACACCACGGAGTGGCAGGGCCAGGACCCACACCCAGGTCCCTCTGCCGTCAAAGCCTAGTGTTTAGCTGTGGAGGCCACCTCTCCGTCACTACCTTGCTCCGCCCGTGAACTTGAACTTCCCTAGCAGGCTGACCTGTCAGTGCTCTGTCTTTACAACCTGGCCCCTGAGCTAGTGTACACGTCCCAGAACAGATGCAGGTCACTCTGTGTCTGGGTCTCCACAAGGTCTGCCCAGGAAGATGCTCGTGGCTGGCGAGCCCTGGGCCCCCAGAGCTCTGGAAAGGCTCTGTCATAACCTGCTTACCTGTCAGCCCTCCGACCATACAGTGACCCCTCCAACACTGCACCCATGGCCTTACTTGTCAGGGAGGAGAAGAGGATCATCTGACTTAAATAAAGTTTCACAAATTCCACAAGCTCATAAAGTGTTCCACTGCAGCCAGGTGCCTATCTGATGCCCTAAGCATGCAATTGCTCACCTGCATGCATTCCACCCTCACCTTGCCTGCTGGGGCTTCCTGCCGTGGAGAGGATCACAGAGATGCCTTTCGGTTTCTGGCCTGGTTAGAATGAGAAGGAGAACAGGGTGGGTGGGTGTGTCACGGGATACAGCAGATGGTGTGTGCGGTGGGGGAGAGATAGCGACTGTAGGTGCGGGGCACAGGGTGGGAGGAGTATAAAGTGTGTGCGCGGGGTGAGAGGTGTGTTTGGGGTGTGATGGGTGTGTCTCATAGGTGGTACGTGTGTGTGGGTCATTTGTGGGCAGTGTGTTGAAGTGTGGGTGTGCCGTGTGTGTGGTTTGTGGGTGATGGGATGCATATTTGACACATGCTGTATGGTACATCTGTATAGCCTGTGCTTTGATGTGGTGTACGACTGGTGGTGTGTGTGGGTACACGGTACATGTGTGGACCATACTATGAGATGTGGACTGATGCGTGTATGAGATCTGGTGTGAGGTTTAGGGGAGGGAGTGTGGGCGTTGGGTACCAGGTGAGCATATGTGACATGATGATGAGGAAAGAGAAAGCGCTTTCTGCGCCCACTTCTGGCTTCTCTGCTCAGCCTGGGGTGTGCGTGGACCTTCGCCCATGCTGGTGAGACTCAGAGACTAAGACCAGAGAAGCCCCACCCTCAAAGTGACCCAGCAGCCATCGCAAGAAGGGAACACAGGGCTCAGTCCTCCCCACCAAGGTCAAACCAGGCTCTTTCAGCTCTCTCAACTGCTAAGAGCCCAGTGACCTCAGATCTCAGCTTCGGAATACCAGTGAGGAGAGGACAGACAGAGTCCTGTGGAGAGGCAGGGCCCCAGTGACTATAAGCGGGCAGTGGGAGGGCGATCCTCATATTCTTAAGCCTCTTTCCAAACCCTGGTGGCCAGGATGATGGCCAGGATATGAACTGGAGATAGAATTCCCATTTCTCATCTCCAGTTCACAATGGGCTGGGCCCCATGCCGGATGTAACCTGTACAAAGTTTGGGTTCATGTGGCTCAATCTCAGAGCACTGTCTGACCCAGAGCACAGTAAATGCCATTCCTGACTCATTAAAGCAGACTCACATCCATGGACCCCAGCAGCACCTACCAAAATCCCATTCATCCTCCTTTCTACTTCTTTCTTAGCCCACAGCTCAGGTGTGACACACCCGACCCCCTGAGAAAGCTCTTCCTTCACCCAAGTCCATGAGCTCCTCCCCCTCTCCTCTCCCTGCCTCCCCTTGCACTTGACTGTGCAGATCAGCATGGCCTCTCTTCCTGAAACAAGGAGCCCTTTTTCCAGGGGGTGAGAGGAAACTGATAGTTTCATCATCCTCTTGGTAAGAAAGGGATGTCAGGGAGTAGCACCACATTAATAATCTTGATCCTGGCCCATGAAACTGTACGGCCTGTGTGAGTTGCATGTCCTGCCCCGGACCCTGTTTCCACAGCTGGTCAAGCAAGCATCATCCTAGCAACTCACTGCTTCACAAAATTTAAGTCTCCTGAAGAGTCATGAGGGTGCCTGGGCAATGCTTTAGGAGAGAAGAATAACACATAGACAAGCTATCTTTCTCACTCTTCCACCAGCAAGGTAGTGCCCACGGCAGTGCAGGGCAGGACAGCAGCCTTGCAGAAACTGATGGAAAGCCACAGAGCCGCCACGTGAGACACACATTGGAAACCAAACCAGCATTTCAATACCTTCCCGTGACATTGTGTTGGGGTTTGGAGGAAGGCTGGGAGGGTTTGTATGTGACGTTCCTTCATTGCCAAGGACAGGGAAGAATGACTCTCACCCCCCACCCCCCAGCTGATGCTCAAGGTGTTCCTACTCTCTCGACACCGACCCTCAACCTTTCTGAGTCTCATTTTCTTAACTTGTAAAATAAAGGTGACAGTGGAGTGGAGCAGTGCCTTTAGAACCAGTTTTTGGAACCAGTTCTACATTTTCATACTAGATGTGAGACCTCAGGCAAGTCCTGTCACCTCTCTGTGGCAGTTAGCTATCACTGTAAAACTTCAAAACTTAACAGCTTAAAACAACAATCCGTTGTTATTTCTCATGAATCTACAAGTAGCCTGGGCAGTTTTCCTGACGTGAGCCAGGCTTGGCTAATCTTGGCTGAGGTCGCTGGTGCGTCTGCAGGCAGTGGGCAGGTGCGCTGGGGGCTGCCTGCCGTAGGGTGGCCTGGGCTGGGATAAGTCGGCTCTACTCCGCAGGGTCCCTCGTCCTCCACCTCCAGAAGGCTAGTCCGGGATTGTTCTCTTGGTGTTTAAATCCAAGAGAGTGAGTGGAAACACATGTGGGCTTTTCAAGCCTCTCCTTTAAGTTTGCTGCTGTCACACAGCCAAAGAATCATTTGGCCGAGCCCAAGTCAGAATGGAAGAGGCCTGTCGAGTTAGAGGGCAAATGGCCTGGACCCAAGGAGGAGAGCAGTTAGGGCTGCCAATGTGATACAGCTACCATACCCTCTAAGCTGAGTTTCCTTTTTTAGAAATTGAGGTGAAATTCACATAACATAAAATTAACCATTTTTAAGTGAACAATTCAATGGCATTTAGTACATCCACAGTTTTGTGCAACCATCACCTCTATCCAGTTACAAAACATTTTAATTACTCCCCTGCCAAACCTACATTCATTAAGGAGTTACTCCCCATTCACCCCTGCCTCCAGCCCCTGGCAACCACTACTCTGCTCTATGTCTCTATGGATTTCCCTATTCTGGACATTTCATAGAATGGAATATGTGACCTCTTGTGTCTGGCTTTTTTGATTTATAATGTTTTCGAGGTTCACCCGTGTTGTAGCATGTATCAGCACTTCATTATTTTTTTACAGCTGAATAATATTCCATTGTGTGGATAGACCACAATTTGTTTATCCATTCATCCGTTGATGGGCACGTGAGTTTTTTCCACCTTTGGTTATTGTGAATAGTGCTGCTAGGACATTCATGTTGAAGTTTTTTGTTTTTTGTGTGTTTTTTTGAGTATCTGTTTTCAATTCCTTTGGGTGTATACCCAAAAAAGAAGTAGAATTTCTGGGTCATATGACAATTCTGTGTTTAACTATTTGAGAAGCCCAGTTTCCTTTATTTTTAAAACGGAGAAAATGCAATTACTTTGTGGGGATGCTGGGAGGCTTAGGGAAAGTGCATGTAAAGTGTCTTGCACAGAGTCCAACCTCAATAAATAACTATTCTTTTGTTCCTTAATTCAATAACAATTTATTGAGTCCAAGATCAGGAATTATGTGAGGTGCTGGATAGATATACGGAGATATAAGATATAAAATAACTATAAAACACATGTCTGTATTTTTATAGACATATAAATATATCCCCAGGGTCCCTTCCAGCTCAGACTCACAATGGTTCCATCTATGCTTCTTGCCTGGTGTGTCCTTCACAAACAGAGCCAAAAGGCTCTCTCTCCCTCCTTCCCTCAACCAATTCCCCAGGAGGCTTCTGGCTTCATCACTCCCCACCTGAATCAGTTCAGAACACCTATTTCAGATCTGTCGGCTCTTATAAATGTAGCCACGCACCCGCAAAGTGAGATAAAATGGCAATGTGATCAGTGTGTGTGTGTGAGTGCGAATGCTTATATGTCCCTGTCTCATTCCTTTTGTAAAGATTAATACATCAGAGCAAGCACTTACGAAAGGAAGAATACAAAAACAACAACCAGGTCCAATTCTCCAGACATTCAATACCCAAATGTCACCCACATGGTAAGCAATAAAATAAAAATATATGCTCAGCAGAGGCAATATAAATATGATGTATATTTTGAAGTTGGATAATAGAACAGTGACATAAACATAATACCCAGTGGCAAGTTCAGGAAAGCAACCTTTTTCAAACGTGGCATTTCTTTGGGCTGCCATTCCTGAAATATCGTGTCTCAGGCAGTAAAGCAGAAGTTGTTTTAAATCTGACAGGAGCACCTAGTGTAATGAGGGCATGGAAATTCTTGCCAGAGTTCTGAAGCCAAGGCGGGGTCTTATTGCTCCTCCACTCTCCCCACCCCCACTCCTGAGACCCCTCACCTCCATCTGCCAGCTCCACCCCCTTGGCCTGTCACATAATCCCTTACTTTTCAAAACTCCTTTCCAGACATTATTCCATTTGAGCTTTACAATCTGCCTGTGATGCGAAAAGGACAGGTATCATCATTGCCATTTTATGAATGAGGAAACGGAGACCACAAATGTTATGTTAAACCTCGAACTGCAAAGCCACCTCCCTGGGCCTCCATCCTGGGAAGAGAATATTTCTTCCCTGTCTTAGAAACCATCATTTCCTGCTGTAAAATCATTAAAAAGATTTTCAGAGAGCTTTCTGTGGCCTACCACAAATCTAGATTCCCAGTTACTTTTTTTTTTAGGCCATGCAAACCAATTTTTGCATCAGCCAAACAAAATATTATTAGAAAGGTAAACCTGAGGGTATCTATGTAAACATCAAACTGTATCAAAAATGGGTTCTGCACATTTCTTAAAACAAACACCTTTTGCAAGTCTGAGATTCTCGCAGGAAAATGGAGGCCCAAACATTTGAGTGATTTGTCCAAGGCCTCAGAATAAGAGCTATATTACAGATGTAGAGGAAAGAGCAACCAGCTGTGCATCTCTAGGCAAGTCACTTGACCTCTCTGAGTTTTAATTTCCCCATGATGGGACAAGCAGAACGAGAGCATCTTTTTTTTTTTTTAATAAATCTATTTATTTATTTATTTATTTATTTTTGGCTGTGTTGGGTCTTTATTGCTGCACATGGGCTTTCTCTAGTTGAGGAGAGCGGGGGATACTCTTCGCTGTGGTGCACGGGCTTCTCTTGTTGCAGAGCACAGGCTCTAGGTGTGCGGGCTTCAGTAGTTGTGGCACTCGGGCTCAGTAGTTGTGGCTCACAGGCTCTAGAGCACGGGCTCAGTAGTTGTGGCGCACGGGCTTAGTTGCTTTGTGGTCTGTGGGATCTTCCTGGACCAGGGCTCGAACCCGTATCCCCTGCTTTGGCAGGTGGATTCTTTTTATTTTTTTTAATTCAAACAGAAAGTCACAAGAATTATAATCATCCTCATCAGTTCACTCAATCCCATGTAATTAATTCTTTTTTTCATCTTGATCTTTTGTTAGCACTTTTATGAGTTCATCAGGTTTTCATTAGAGTTCTGAAAATGCTTATTCATTCAGTTCAGCAGTACAGTCAGTTACCAGAAACCTGTACTTGTCAGAGTCTTTTCCATGAATTCCTTGATGGCAGGTGGATTCTTAACCCCTGCGCCACCAGGGAAGTCCCGAGAGCATCTTTAAGCCGCTTTCTATCTCTGAAATTTTATAATTTTATCTCTACAACCTACTATTCAACGATGTTCAAGGAAAGCCCCATGTTGCTCACAAAGGGTCAATAAAAGGATCCCTGATGGAACCCCAACACCTAAAGCATTCATGTAGGGAAAAATAGTCTCTCTTGGGCTCTTCTCCTAGATCAGCCACTAACTCACTGTGTAACCTTGAGCTTCCCCTCTGCTAAATGAGGAGTTTGGACTAGGTAAAGATGGGAAATAAATTTCACATCAGGTGCACTCTGACTGATAGATGGTGGCTGCCTAGATTGTGGTGTTGAGGGAAAAAATATGAGTCTGCATCCAACTCAAGAAGAAAGAGGCCTGGGGTTGATTAGTGATGTCTGCCACAGGTAAGGGTGGAGGCAGCTGTCCAGGGAGTTGGCTGTCCCTGGAGTAGATGCTCTCACAGTAGATGGTCTCTTCCAATTTGACACTAATCCTCTGTGAGTTGCACACAAAAAACCGGGGGATTCAGAGTCACTGATGCACAGGAAGCAGAACTCAGCTTGTTCAACTGTTTTTATATTACCCATGGCTTGAGTTTGAATAATCTGTCCCCTGATACCACTGTATTTCAGAAATTGCTACCTAAGGCAAATTCACCACTTTTAAACTCATTTCCTGAGTCGGTCTTTTAAAACCCCACATTAAATATTGATCTGCCCTGGAGAGACCTCATTTATTTCGCAGAGACAGGTTTGACTCCACCAGAACTGTCAAATCCAAAAATGGGGCCATGCCCTTCCTGGAGTGGTAACCATCCAGGATGGTGACAGACAAGCCAAGGACACCAGAACCAGCTTCTTTCCTTTTTCTGAGTCTCAGGGACAGGGCTGCCTTCTGGGTCTCCCTCTCACCCCAGGCCATCAGAGCATCTTTGAGAACATTTTCTGCGAGGATGGCTATCTGAGGGTCAAGGTGTCCACTCTGTGCCAGCAGGACTCCCCACCCTGCGGGCTCTCCAGGGTGAACTACAGAAACTTTTTCTGCTTACTCCCAGTACACTCTGTTTCTGGGGCTATTGCTCCCAAGCTCTGAAATTCACACTCTGCAACCTCTCCTCTGAGTACTGGTTCTGGTCCAGGAAGGTGGCATTTCCGCTTGGACCCTGGTTTTAAACCTCAGCCCCAGTGAGCTTTGGCTTGACTGCTTTCCTGAACGACAATACGCCAGCTGTCTCCTAAAGGAGCCCCTGTTTGTGTTTATTAGTGTGACCCCAAGGAAGACAGAGAGGGACTCAGCCAGCTGCAGCCTGAGGACGGGGGTCCCGAGCTCCCCGACAGCCGGGGTGGACTAGCAAATCAGGGTCTCAATCTGGCCTCTCCCTTGGAGCTGGCCTCCTCCACCTTGCACACTCAGAAGCACCTGCTTCCATCACCTTGCACTCTGAGTTGACGCAGCGTGATTTCTCTCCACGCTCTACACTTCCAAGCAGAAATGCCAGGGTTCCCTTTTGGGTTTCTGGCAACATCTGTTTGGGGCCCCACAAACAAGGGTCCCTGAGGCAGAGAACATAACCCATCTGTGGGATGGGGAGTCAAATTGTAATTAAAATCCCAGTCAGTTATCCTGCCATACTTGCGTTTCCTCCATTAACTCACCCAACAATCCCACTAAGTAGGTAGGTAACGTCATCATCCCCTTGGGAGATATGGGGAAACAGGCTTTGAGGCTGTAGCCACTGGCCACATATGGCTGATTAAAATTAAATAAAATTTAAAATCCAGTTCCTAAATCTTACCAGTCAATCATGGCTGGTGACAACAATATTGACAGCTCAGACTTAGAAAACATTTCCATCATCACAGTAAGTTCTATTGGACAGCACTCCAAGGGGCAAAGGAACATCCCTATGCCATACAGAACTGAGGGGCAGAGTCGGTATTAAAACCAGGCTGGTTTGTCTGCAGAGCCTGCGTGCCTGTCCACTACCCTCTCCTGCTGTTGAAAGGAATTCAAAAGGAAAGAGGTGAGATGAGCAAGACGTCAACCAAGAAATCTCACCAGAGTGAAGCCTTCTGGAGGGCAGGCCAGAGACAAGACATATGAAGAGCACAAGACCATCTTTACCACCTCCTGTCATGTGATAGATCACACGACAAGTCACATGACAGCTGTCAACAGCACCTTGGGCAACATGGTCCTGATGCTGCCCTTTACCCCATCAGAGATGTCTTCCAGGTGGGAGGGAGGCTTGCGACTTGATCTCTCTCCAGCTGTTCCATCTCCTATGAGAAGGGAATCAAGCATATAGTTGGGCACAAAAGAATGTCTTACATATGCTGCCACACTCCTGAGACTTCTTAGATGGTGCAGGTCAATCAAGGTCATTGATCACAACATTTTTGTGCCTTACTTGCCATTTTGATTCAGTTATCATCTATGATACACCTGTTATGTGCCAGTTTCTGAATCAGGCACCTTTAGCTTTTTTTTTTTTTTTTTTTTTTATTTATTTTTATTTATTTATGGCTGTGTTGGGTCCCCGCTTCTGTGTGAGGGCCTTCTCCAGCTGCGGCAAGCGGGGGCCACTCTTCATCGCAGCGCGCGGGCCTCTCACCACCGCGGCCCCACCCGCTGCGGACCACAGGCTCCAGACGCGCAGGCCCAGCAACTGTGGCTCACGGGCCCAGCTGCTCCGCGGCACGCGGGATCCTCCCAGACCAGGGCTCGAACCCGTGTCCCCTGCACTGGCAGGCAGACTCTCAACCACTGCGCCACCAGGGAAGCCCCAGGCACCTTTTACATATATAACCCAAATAAATTTGGGAACCCACGTGGCTCCAGAATGTCCATAAACTCAAAACAATTTAAAATAATTCCAGGGCTTTCCTGGTGGCGCAGTGGCTGAGAATCCGCCGGCCAATGAAGGGGACACGGGTTCGAGCCCTGGTCCAGGAAGATCCCACCTGCCACGGAGCAGCTAAGCCCATGCGCCACACACACACACACACACACAAAATAAATAAAATAAATAAAATAAGTCCAGTCTTGATTCATATCTCTCAATATTAAAGGGGATTTGAACTATAAATGGTAGCATTGCTTCTTTTCTTCCCACTGTGTATTTGAACTTGCACTTTATTTTTTAAACAACTTTATTGATATATAATTCACATCCCATACAATTCACCTATTTAAAGTGTACAATAATTTTAGGGCACTTTAGTCACTTCGAAAAGAAACTTCATACCCATGAGGAGTCACTCTATTCCTCCAACCCCACAGCCTCAGGCTCCCACTGATCTGCTTTCTGTCTCTATAGATTTGTTTCTTCTGGACATTTCATGTAAATGATGTCATACAATATGTGGCCTCTTGTGACTGGCTTCTTTCACTAAGCATAATATTGCATCATGGTTAGTATTTCATTCCTTTTTTCTTATTGCCAAACAACATTCTGTTACACGGATAGACCACATTTTATTTAACCACTCATCAGTTGATAGACGTTTATGTTGTGGCACTTTGGGGCTATAATGAATAGTACTATGAACATGCATGGACAAGTTTTGTATGGCCATACGTTTTCACTTCTCTTGGGTCTATCTGTAGGAGTGCAATGACTGGTTTACGTGCCAACTCAACAGGTTGAAACACTACCAAACTGTTTTTCCAGGGGAAACAAGGGAAGATCGATACCTGGCGAATGTCAGGAAAGATGTTCACAGCTTGCAGCCCTTCACACTCCAGGAATTACTAAGAGGATCGGATCAGACCAGGAGGCAACGTTCTACATTTAGCACGAAGTCAATTCCCAGACCCAAACTCTTGCTTCTCATCCATACCGCCCACCTCTGCCCAGCCACGTTGTCCCGCAGAGCTCTCTTCTGGGGTCAGGTAAATAGAAAAGATAAGACTGAAGCGTGGCAGCTGAGGTCAGTAACCTCTCCGAGCCAAGCGCTATGTGTTTGGCTTTCCCGCACCTCTGCCATCTTGCTGCTCACCCAAGCGTCTCAGCTTGCAGCCGACACAGGACCTGGGGTCCCGGGGAGGACTCCCTTGCCTGCTATGAGTTTTCCTAAAGATGGAGCCACGCGTCTAAAATCTCAGCAGCCCTCTGACTGCTGGGACTGCTCGGGAGGAGCAAGCAGAGCGTTGCAGCTCATAGAAGACCTTTGAGAACTGCAGCTATAGGCAGGGAGAAAACCATCTGTTATTTTGTCTTCTGTTTGTTTTAGAATTTCAGAGAAAGTGAGCAGCTGGGCTGCTCAACTTTATTGTTGAAGAAGAGCTGGAGTGAGGAGCTCCGTTTTCCAAAACTGCAAAAAGCTGCCTCTTCTTGGTGACACTCACAGACCCTGGGCTCTTTAAGCGAGCATGCAGTGCTCTGTGCTCCAGGACTAGGACAGGGAAATGTGGCCTAATCGGAAATCCCAACTGTCCCCACAAGGATCTCAAAGGTTGCTCAGAAAAGGCCTCGCTCTCAAACCTCCTTGCTAACTTGAGGTGGTGGGCAGGGACCTGAGAGCCGGGAGGAGAAATGAAGTCAAGGGTAAGCTTGACCGCTGCCGCCTCTGGTTAAAAAAGGAAGCAAAGATGCACCAACCTGGCAGAGACAGTCACCACCATCTGTGCTTCCTGCCCTGGCCTCCTGTGCCTCAGCCCATCCACAGCCTCGCCTGGGTCATCCCACAGCGGCTTATGTCTAACGCAAGGTGACCAGCTAACCCAGTTGGCCCAGGGCTGAGAGGGCTCCTGGCATACGAGACTTTCAGTTTTCAAACAGAGACGGTTCCAGTTAAAACAGGACTAGTTTGTCACCCTAGGTGGTGACATGAGGATCTCTAACAGTGGTTGCCCTTCTTAGGGACTGAGAGATTGCAAAATCTCCCTGGCACTCTTTGGATCATCTTAAGCCTCTGACTTCAAGGGGGAAACCTGGGTACAGGGCAGGTGAGTGTGGGGTAAGTGAAGGCGGCAGATTTACACCCACAGCTCTGAAGTGTCACTCACACCTCCATCCAGCCCGTCTCCCCGGTTCCCAGACCTAAATCCATGCTTCCGGCAGCAATGTGACAGCCACGCTGTCCGACTGTGCCCAGCCATGCTGTCCCCAGAGCTCTCTTCCTCCTGGCCCTTGTTATCAATTAAGCTGAAGATGTAAGACTGAGGTGTGGAAACTGGGGTTGGTCACCTCCCCAGAGCCAGCGTCACCAGTGGACTTTGATTTGGTTCGGATCTTGGGGAGCAGAGGTGCCCAGGCCCAGGGGCTGAGTTGTGGCAATCACTTTCTTCTTGGCTCATAATTGGTTTAGGGTGGGCAAGGGACTCAAGACCGGCCAAAGAGATGTCAAAGAAAATCTGCTGGGGGGATTCTGGGAAAGGGTTTCCTCTCTGATGAAAAGGCGGCTCGCAAGGAAAGTTCTGCCACTTCTTTCCTGCCCCGGTAGTCATCGAGTGATGACACACTTTTGGAATTCCTGTAGCCATCCTTGTGTGACCACGAAGGGCAGCGTGAGGGAGGGAAGAAAGAGGATCACAGAGATGCCAACACAGAGCTCTGTCATTGTTGAGTTACTGAACCAGCCATCTACTTCAGATGTCTTTTATGTAAAAAAAATAGACTCCTCAAAGAAGTCAGTATGGGTACCCTGTGGCTTGCAGCTGAAAGCTCTTGATAGAGGAGAAGCAAGCGTGAAGCCCTGCAGCAGGGAGACCATGAAAGGACACCTAGGCTTTCACCCGGTCTCCAGGTAGGACACCTGTCTAACCCAACCTGGGCCTATGCGCACCTGAGCTCTCCTAAAGAGGAAATCCACCAGATTCCTGTCCCTTCCTCTAGCACTTCCTCCTCCTCATCACTCCAGGATGACTCACCTCCTTGGAATTGGAGGGCCTTGGGGCCACCCCCAAGGGACCTTCCAGTCCTTGACTCCAATCCCTTCCTTTGGTGTAGGGTGGTGGTCAGGAGAGGGAACGCTGGAGTCTTGCTGTGTACTCCTAGGCAAGTTACTTAACCTCTCCATGTCTCAGTTTCCTCATCTGTCACGGGGATAATAGTGCTTAGCTCACAAGGTTATTGTGAGGATAAGAAGGATGAAATGTCAAGTGCATCTGACACTGCATCATGGGTCCTCAAGACCATCCTCAAGTTCAGTGATTCACTAGAACTACTCACAGACTAAGAAAAGCTGTTATGCGCATGACTATGGTTCATTACAGCAAAAGCATGCAGATTAATCTTAATTAGCAAAGATCAGAGGAGCACAGGGGAGAGTTCAGGAGAGACCAGGCACGAGCTTCCAGTTGTCCTCTCCCAGTGGAGGGAGTTGTGTGGACAATGCTTAATTCCCCAGCAATGATGTGTGACAACGCTATGAAGTAGTGTCGACCAGGGAAGCTCACCTGTCTCGGTGTCCAGGTATTTTACGGTGTTTATCTCTAGGCATGGAACACTCCTCCACCGCTGACCTTAGTTACTTAGTTTCTGGTCTCTACAGAAGTCAAACTGAAACAGCTTGGCCAAGGGTCCCCACCTAAAATCACAGTTGTTAGCATAAAGAATCTGGCGTGACCCAAGGCCCCAGGCAAACAGACACACTTTTTATCAGGCGGCATATTACAAGGGCTTAGAGGTTATCTCCCAGGAGTCGGTCAGGGGGTTAGATCTCTCCCTGAAATGTGCAAGGTTTGAACATCCCACACCTGCTGAGTCAACCCTTTACTGCACAGACACATAGGAAGCACCCAATGTTATTTTTGTGTCTTACATAGAGCTGAAATCGGCCTCCTGCCAGCATCCATCCTTTGTCGCTAGTGCCACCCTATAGAACAATATGGCTTCAGTCTAACCCTTTTCTGTTAAGAGGGGGACTATTATTTCCCATTCCTCTTTCATTATGGAGGGACCTCCACCCTAGCAGTGTTCCTGGCTCTCCTTCCCCTCACCCTCTCCTCTCCCCAGGAAAGGGAAGTAACTTTCTGAGTTGGTGGATTTGGGAAGAAGGTCAGCTCCTGCATGGCTCTCCCCTTCCTCTTTCTTGAGCTATTTCTTCATAGAGAGGTCAAGCGATCTGGTTTACAGTAGCAGGAAGATGTCCACATCTGCATGCACCTGTGCCTGGAGACTGCATCAGGCTCAGGGCTGAAGTCTTAGGCCAGCCCACGTGGCTCACAGGGTTTAAACCACCTTCTCAAGCGGCTTTCTCAGCGATAAAGGTGACATTTTGTCTCCGTTTGCCTGGCTCCTGTGTCTACCCCCCAACTGCTTCCCTGCTTCCTTCCCAGGGACAAGAGGGGTGACATTTACTAGCCCCACAAACCCGAAACACCGTCAGGCCTTCCTGTGTTCGGAAGGGCATAATCAGGTGTCCCCTCAAACCTCTTCAGCCAAGTCCCCAGGTCCTTCGATCACGCCCCCTCTTCAGGATTGCCTGGGGCACACTGCGGGCTGTCTAGGACCCTCTAAAACGTTGGGCCAGACCTAAGCACAGATGCTCCAGGTGTGGCTTGGTGGGCACCAATCACGAGCAGCATTTCTCCCCCTCTTCTCAGAATTCCCATGAACACTGTCATTTCTGAGTAGGCTGATTACAAACTGAACTTGCAGGAGATTCAGATCCATAGGAATTAGCATTAGATCCACTTTCTTCTGCGTAGGGCAGCTGATTGTTTAACCTCTTATTATAGTTGGCCAATCAAGTTTTCCTTCTCAGATACATTTGTAAACACACACACACACACACACACACACACACACACATATCCCACAAGGTTTAAGGGTATAGGAATTCTGCCCCCCTCTGACCCCACTGCCAAAACAATCCTTTCTCCCAAAGCTCACCTCACCAATTTCAGTACACTCATATTTTATCTATTCAAGAAGTATTTAGCTTCCAAAAATAATACATAGTGGTTAAGAGCACAGCTGCTGACATTAGACATTCCTAGGTTCAAATACCAACTCCATCATTTATCAGATGTGTGACCTGGGGCAAGTTACTTAGCCTCTCTGAGTTTTGGTTTTCTCAAAGTCCTAAAGTGAAGGTTATACTAGTACCCACCTCCAAAGGGCCAAGCCTGGTGCCTAGACTATATCATGTTCTTGATAACTATAAACTAGTAGTAGTGGTAATAATGTTACTAGTATTAACATTATTGTTACCACTTCAGCTAAACCTTCCAAAGTAGAAACTACCTAAAGTTACAGCAGGGATGCAGCCCTTCAGGGTAGATGGTTGATAGATGGATGTCGCCATTAAGGATGGGTCATGAAGTTCAGCCTGGGCGTTGCAGGTGTTCGAATCTTGTTTGGAGAGATTCCATAAAAGAGAGAGGAGGGAGGCTGGAGCTGAGCTGGACTCTCAGAGGGTGCAGCCCAGGCTGTAAGTCCCGACCTGGGAAGACAGAGGCCCACTCCGCTCAGGTGCTGACCTAGCCTCCAGGCACTCGCTTCTGCTGTTCGGGGGAGAATCCCTGCTGCGTGGCAGAGTTTTGCAGGACCAGAGAGAAAATATGACTTGATGAAACAGAAAGCCTTATTGAAAATAAAAGGCACAGTGACAGCTAAGGAGCACCCAATTCACCTATGTGACAATCCCAACCCTCCAGAAGAACAGGTCCATGGACAGCCTGATATGGTTCCAAGGGGGCAGCAAGATAGCAAATAAGCACAGGTGACCTGGACTTGAACTTTCAAGCACGGAGACCTTGGGGAAAGGACTTAGCTTCCTGAGGTCGGCTATCCACCCTGCACAACAGGGAAACAACACTTGCTTCTAACGGTGCCTGTGGGAGTAGTTGGGATGGTGTGGGTACATCACCTGATGAGTGGCGGGGCATCCTAACAATTCCAGCTCAGACATGAAAATCAGCTTCACGGCTTTAGAGCCCCACCTTCTAGGTGTTGCCTCATCAGTGCACTGAGCTCATCTGACTCCACCCCTCGGAGCCTAATTCCCTCTGTGGATCTCACTGGCCCGGCTGCAGACCAAACAGAGAGGAAGTAGAGGTGGGCAAAGGCGGCAAAGGGAGATATGACGGTCTAACCATGAAAGCAGGCAGAAAAGCCAACTGGGCGAGGATGAGAACCACAAAAGAAAAGTAGTCTGAGGCCACTCAGTGCTCGGGCGGATGATCGACCCCTTTCAGCAGACCGTGCATGAAGGAACAAGCCATGAGAGCCTCGACTCATTAAAAGAAGGTAAATCTGTTCAACGCCATCAGTTTAAGAAGATTAAAAAAACATGGTATACATTTGAGCAATAGTACCATTACAAACAGGAAAAGAGTTAAAGGTGAAAGTTACAGGTGTCATTCAAAGACTGAGTGTTGGAGCGCCTCCTTCTTGGGTGATGCCGGGTGAACGGAACTTCACCGAAAGAACACACCGGGTCTTTTCGCCTCTCAGCAAGGTGTTATTTAGGTAGGAGGAAAGCAGTGGAAATGGGGAAGGGGAGCAAATCGATCAAAACTCAGGGTCTGTCCTTCTATCGAAAAGAATCTTCTACTCGGCTGCTAGGTGAGGAACGCGGCTTCTACCGGAGGGGCCTCAGTCGGCCTGGATCTTCCGGGGGATGCCCAGCGCCTCGCAGCTCCGGCCCAGCAGCAGGCACTCCAGCCGCCTGCAGTGCTCCCAGAGCCGCTTCTCGCGGGGCAGCAGGAAGGTGAGGACCTTGTTCCGCACGATGCCCCGGTCCTCCTCCTCCCGCAGCCGCTGCTTCACGCGGGCCGCCTGCTCCTCCTGCTGCGCCAGCGCCCCGTTCATCTCACCGAAGGCGTCTTCCAGGTCATGGATGGCCCTCAGTGCCTCCTTCTTGAAGTCCTCCAGCTCCCGTTGCACCCCGGCCACCTGCTGCTGCAGGATCTCCAGGTGGGCTGGCGGCAGGACGCAGGAGGGCCACGGCTGGGGGAGCGAGAAGTCTCCAGATTGGAGGCCGCTCTCCACCATCTTCTTCCCCTGTAAGGTGTTCACCTTCATGAGAATGGAGCCGGCCTGATAGAGGGGGTCCATAGTGTCGCCTTCGTTTGGACAAAGAGAGGGAGCTAGGGACCAGCCAGGTCAGTGGGCCAGGTCTGGCCCAGCCAGAGACACAATCCTTTGGAGTGGAGAAACCCCGCATATTGTGACATCAGGGCCTCTCCGGCCAACCAGGAGGAAAGCCACAATCCACTCATTTGCATATGGTAGCCTCCTTGCTTGGTTATCCTGGGCTTCGTCTGCTCATCTACTCAAGAACTATTTAGTTGTGCACCCTGAGATGTGGATTCCCATCAGTTCATTGCCCTTCCAGAACCAGAGCTCAATCATTCCTTGTCCCGAGGGACACACCAAAGTAAACTGGCCAGAGCAAGGCCAGGTCGGGTGGTCTCCTACACAGCAAGGGGCCTGGATGGTCTCAGAAGGGTCTCTGGGCTTCAGTACCTCACCAGTGAAGCAAGGACATTGTAAGAGATGATGTGTAATCTCACTTCTAGCTCTAAAATGCTAAAAAACAACAACAACGACAAAACTAATTTTTTTTTGAATTGAAGTATAGTTAATTTACAATGTTATGTTAGCTTCAGGTGTACAGCAAAGTGATTCAATTATACATACATATATTTTTTCAGATTCTTTTCCATTATAGGTTATTATAAGATATTGAGTATTGTTCCTTGTGCTACACAGTAGGTCCTTGTTGTTTACCTATGTTATATATAATAGTGTGCATATGTTAATCCCAAACTCCTAATTTATCTCTCCCTCCCCACCATCCCCTTTGATAACCATAAGTTTGTTTTCTATGTCTGTGAGTCTATTACTGTTCTGTAAATAAGTTCATTTGTATCATTTTTTTAGATTCCACATATAAGTGATATCATATGATACCTGTCCTTCTCTGTCTAATTTACTTCACTTAATATGATAATCTCTAGAAAAGCAATTTCTGATTCCAAATCCACACTCCTATAATAACGCCAGAATTCTCGATAATCTTAGAAGAAATGTACTCAGGTTTTGATATATGGTCCACAGCAGAGCTGATTCGGTATGTGCAGGATAAAATCGGGCCGCTCATTCATTTATTCAGCAGGTCCCTGCTGAGCACTCACTATGCACCTGCACCAGGGAACGAGTGTGAGCCAGAGAGCGTGGTCGTCCCTGCCCTGCCAGATCCTGCCTGAATGCTGACAAAGATGAGAAAAAACATAGAGAAGGGTGAACTTCCCACTTCTGACCTGTTCACTGTAAGAAAGGAAACTGGTTTGTTCAAGAACAATCCTCCATCCTGCAGATCTCAATCTCTTGCCCAGACTTCTCTCCTGGCCTCCAAATCTAAACATCTCTCCAACAACGTACCTCAAATTCAATCCACCCAAAGCTGGACTAGCTATCATTTCTCCCAAAATGGTCCCTGTTCCAGTGTTGCTATCAGGTTGATGAGACCAGCCTGGGGCAGCACCCACGTCAGCGCCCCACATGAGAAACCCGGGCCCCTCCACACCCAAGTGGCTCTCAGTCCTATTGGCTCTACCATCTCTGAACACTCCAGCATCAAACCACCTGGGCTGGGTCTCAGCTCTACCACCTACAGGCTGTGTCTCTTTATACACTGCCTCATCCCCCTGGGCCTCAGTTTCCTTATCTGTAAAGTGGGGATACTAATTCAGTGGTGTGCAGGTGGGGGGCAGCTCTCCGGGAGGAAAAAAAAGAAGCAGCTCTGATTTATGGCTGTTGCTAATTTCCATGGTGTAAAGACTCCCATCACAGCTGGTTGAAACTAGCTCAAAAGCTACCAAGGTGGTGTCTCTGAGCAGAGATGCTCGCGGTGAGCCTTCGTGAGCCTGTGTCGAGAGCCAACTCCCGCACCACAGGACACAGGAGGAGGGAAGCTGCCTTGTCCAGCAGGCAGATCGGCCCATCTAGAGGGCCTGGCAGAGGGCATGTTGCAGGGAGCTTCATGGCTAAACTAAGGTGGAATTTTGAGTCTCAAATGTCGGGCAACACCAGTTATTGATACACAATGTTGGTGGAAAGAGCACTGCTCTAGGAGTCAGGAGATCTGGAGTCTGGAATTGCTATGTGACCAGAGGTCAGTCACCTCCCCTCTCTGAGCCTATTCTCTGCTGTAATGTGAGAGGGCGTAATGTGAAGTCTCTGATGCTCTAATATCCACACAGTCTTTCCTTTAAACTTTTCCGGAAGCTCTTACTGCCTACCCCTCATTTTGTGACCTAGGGCCTTGTCCCTCCGGGTCCCGATGGCACAGTAAATTCCATGAGAACAGGGACTGTGCATTTCTCATCCTATGTACCCTGCCTGGTGCCCTGCACATAATGGCACTCAGAAAACTAGATGAAGGAGAATTTCTGTTCTTAGGTGGCCATCAAATCCTGCAGCTCCCCTGACTTTTCCTCTGACATAATGACACCTACTGGCCTGAGTGGAAACAGCACCCTCCTTATTTGCTACCTAAGATCCAGATGGGGTTTGGGAAGATGATGTAAACGGCCTGCGGTCTGCTGGTGCATTCATTGGGGGGGGGTGTGTGCGGGTCAGGCACACAGTAGGTTCTCAGTAAATATTTCTTGAATCAACGACAGGAAGAATGTGTGTCGGTCTTCTTGTTTCTGTATTCTTTGAGTGTTTTTCTGTTTGTCTCTCACTCTTTCTCTCTCTCTGACTTAGATTCTCTGCCTCTTTGTCTCTGTCTCCCACAGGGAATGGTGGAAGCCATAACCAGTGCTATGAAAGAAAAGTAGTAGCCGTTAAGAAAGGATAGCAATTGTTCAATTTCCCTCGTGCTTTTTAATGAGGTCTCAGTTCATTTCTCCACATGTAGAGCCGGCCAGGGAGGACCGCGTTTCCAAGTGAACCTCAGCAGAGGTCGGGAGCAAATACACGCTCTGTCAGCCGAAGACCCCAGGCCTGGGGTTCCCTGGACCTTCAGGGAGCCCTCAGCAGGGGCAACTGGATGTGCACGTGCTCTGAATGCTCTCTTCCCAGAAGTTTTACAGTCCAGCCCTGTGCTTTCCTCAGAGTTTCCTTCCGTATATCCTCGGAAAGTAAGAAGGCAAATCTATTTGTCCCCTTCACAGCGTCAAAAGAAAGGAACTCTGACGTCTCCTAGCCAGGTATCTCTGGGCCACGGTCAGGAGGGTTTCCCTGCCCCTGGTCTATTTCGGCAGTGTCTCAGAATAAGGGGGGACGAAAGCAGGGTATCAACCCTGAGGAGATCCAAGCCCCACCCCTGAGAATCAGATTCGACCTGCATGGAGGGGCTCCGGAGAGGCATGTCTCAGGATTTCCCGGGGTGGTCACCGCTGGGTCCAGGCACAATGCTGCTGGGCCCTGCCAAATGCATCAGTGCCTCCGCCCCGCCCCTGTCATGTGCCTCTCCCCATGCCTCTGCCCCTGCATGTGAGCTAAATCTCCATCCTTTTTAGGATGCAGAAGAGGGATATGGCACAGATGCACCCCGTCATGTACCTGTTTAAAAATGAGGTGAAACCGCCGATGCTCCTCATGTCCCGTTAGTTAGAGCCACTTTCACAGTCCCCGGTCCAACCCAAGCACCACTGGAGTTCCCATAGTTGGCTCAGACTAATCACAGGTCCTCTCCCCAAAGCAGAGGCCTCCCAATACAAGGACCAAATTGGGGTTCCATTCTCAAGCAAGAATGGGGAGGGGCTTCCCTGCTGGCGCAGTGGTTGAGAATCTGCCTGCTAATGCAGGGGACACGGGTTCGAGCCCTGGTCTGGGAGGATCCCACATGCCGCGGAGCAACTAGGCCCGTGAGCCACAGCTACTGAGCCTGCGCGTCTGGAGCCTGTGCTCCGCAACAAGAGAGGCCGCGATAGCGAGAGGCCCGCGCACCACGATGAAGAGTGGCCCCCGCTTGCCACAACCAGAGAAAGCCCTAGCACAGAAACGAAGACCCAACATAGCAATCAATCAATCAATCAATCTTTAAAAAAAAAAAAAAAAAGAATGGGGAGGGTAGGCGACCAGCTGTGGCTTCCACAAAGAGGAGTTGTATTTGAAGAGAAAACAGTGAAAGGACCATGCTTAACTCCCCCAAATGAACCACCAATGTCAGCTTTCAGGCAGAGTGTGCAAAGAGTCTTCTAGAAGTCCCTTAAAACTTGTTTGTCCCCATCCCCAAGAAAAAAATTATTTAAAAAAAACAACACAGAATTCAGAGAAATTTCCTAAAAACACCAAAGAGCATGTGGTTGGACGTTTCTAAAGCAGAGACGGCAGCGATTTCCAACACTCCTTTCCCAGAATCCCCTGGGCTCGGGCCTCCCGCTGCTGGCCTGGGTGAGGATGCTGCTATACAAACCGCGTCTCCCCAGATGTGCCCCTGCCGACAATAACAAGCTTGACACTTTGCACCTTAAAATGCAAACCCATAGAGGATCTTCCCTCCAGCCTTCGCCCCATCCATCCCCCTGCCACCCTTCCATCCATCCGCCCATCCACCCATCCAGTTGCGTGTTCAGTGACACCCACTGAGTGCCCGCCCTGTGTAGGCTGAGCTAGGCAACAGGGATTTAAGATAGCAAACAAGAGAGAGAAGATCCCTGTTCTCAAGCCACTGGCATTTCAATGGAAGCAGACAGACAATAATGTGGAGCCGTCAAGAAATAAGGTGATTCTGGCCGGTGCTAAGTGCTCTGAAGGGAATAAGCAGGACAAGGTGATGGAGAGCCTGCAGGGGAAGGCGTGCTCAGGGAGGGCCTTCGCAAGGTGAGGACATTTGGGCTGAGACAGGGAGGATGTGGATGCCTGGGGGTGATGTGCAAAAGGAACAGCAAGAAGAATTTAAAAGAGGCTGGGATGACTGGAGAGAAGCAGGAAGAGGTGCAGAGGAGGGGGAGGTACAGGGCCCCAGTCGCGGGGGCATGGGATGGTGTCCCCAGTGCCCTGGGAGGCTGTCAAGGGCTCCTCTAGCCGTGCATGGCTGCCACCTCTGCAGCTGACATTGCAGTCCGGGGAATGGGGACAAGGCTGGGATGGGGGTGGAACCAGCATCAGGAACCAAACTCAGTGCTGTTCACCATGATTAATTAACCCAGAGCCAGAGCCCCAAGGCACGGTGCTAAAAATACCTGCTTCGCGCCGAGAGGCGGCGGCTGCCACCTTGTACCCGTAGCCATTTGTCATAATTTGGCGTAGCCATTTGTCATAATTTGGCACTGATGAGGAGTGCCCACAAGAATCGGGCTCATCCACAGCCCACCAGCAAGCTGGTCCACGGAAACTGCCCATGGCGCTTTCCTACCTGAACTCTCCTCCCGTTCCTGAGCCCCGCCTTGGCCACCCCTGGATGCGCCAGCCACCTGCCCACCGCCTGCTGAGTTCGCCTCCCCTCCTGGAACCCGAATGAACCAGCCCCCGGAGGTAGGAGCCAAAGCAGGAGCACATCACCACATTCCATGTTTCACACCACTGCAGCCCTGCAACTCGGACTGGCGCCATCCATCAGAGGCCCTGCCAGCCCAGGGCGGCACTTTAATTAAAATATGCAAAACATCCTGGTGGGAGTGGATCTGAAGACACAGGAGCGGTCCTTGGACACGAGCGGTGCAGGCGGGCCAAGCCGGTGGAGCTGGCCCTCCTCCAGCCCCGGAAGCTAGCACTGCGCCAGGAGGGCCCTCCAAAGCAGGCTGGGTGTGGTGCTGTCTGCCTTGCACCATCTACCCCTCCACCAGGCATGGAATTTAGCTGGGGCAAAACATCTGCAAGAAAGAGAACCTCACACAGTCCACAGGCCCAGGACAGTGACCCCAAGAGCATGCTGGGAAAGGCCCGGCATTACCCCAGTTGGAATAGTCTATCCCCATTCTCAACACTAATTTTCTTAAATGACCCATCGTGAAGCTGGTACCTGGACATTTATTTATTTATTTATTTATTATTTTTTAACATCTTTATTGGAGTATAATTGCTTTACAATGTTGTGTTAGCCTCTGCTGTATAACAAAGTGAATCAGCTATACGTATACATATATCCCCGTATCCCCTCCCTCTTGCATCTCCCTCCCACCCTCCCTATCCCACCCCTCTAGGTGGTCACAAAGCACCGAGCTGATCTCCCTGTGCTACGCGGCTGCTTCCCACTAGCTAACTATTTTACATCTGGTAGTGATATATGTCCATGCCACTCTCTCACTTTGTCCCAGCTTACCCTTCCCCCTCCCCGTGTCCTCAAGTCCATTCTCTACGTCTGTGTCTTTATTCCTGTCCTGCTCCTAGGTTCTTCAGAACCTTTTTTTTTTTTTTTTTTAGATTCCATATATATGTGTTAGCATACGGCATTTGTTTTTCTCCTTCTGACTTACTTCACTCTGTATGACAGACTCTAAGTCCATCCACCTCACTACAAATAACTCAATTTCGTTTCTTTTTATGACTGAGTAATATTCCATTGTATATATGTGCCACATGTCCTTTATCCATTCATCTGTCGATGGACACTTAGGTTGCTTCCATGTCCTGGCTATTGTAAATAGAGCTGCAATGAACGTTGTGGTACATGTCTCTTTTTGAATTATGGTTTTCTCAGGGTATATGCCCAGTAGTGGGATTGCTGGGCTGTATGGTAGTTCTATTTTTAGTTTTTCAAGGAACCTCCATACTGTTCTCCATAGTGGTTGCATCAGTTTACATTCCCACCAACAGTGCAAGAGGGTTCCCTTTTCCATTTCCATTTCCCAGACTAATGAGCTCCTCAAGTTTTGTCCATTCACACTGCCTTCTAGGTTAACAGGAAATGTGGTCTGTACTGTTTAGGGCAGCGGTGAGCAAACATTCTTTTGTACAAAGGTCAAATCAAAAAAATTATAGGCCAAAATATTGAATCCCAACGTTTTTTTAAAATCAGAAAATGCGATTGTTTTAAGCATGCTTTTTTTCCCCCATCATTGGAGGAATTTGTGGTATTTACCAAAATGTCAGAACCTCCACAAGTATGGTGGCTGCAGTCTGACTCTGGAGTTCAGGCCTGTGACACATTTTCTGTGCCATCACATAGACTGTGGGGAGTGTTGAGGGATCTGGGGAGGCAAATTGGACCCTGAGTCCAGCCAGAAACCAGGGACCACAAAGAGCCCCAGTGGGAGCTCCTGTTCTGGGGAAGCAAGGGGCAGGGGTGCTATCTGGAGATGAGTCTCTGGGGAGAATAGACAGCTTCAGGAGGTGTGATGGGTGCCGGTGCTGGGGGAGCGGCTGACTCTCCCTCCCCCCCGCAGCCCTCCCCGGGAGAGCAGGGTAGGGAGGGCGCCCCCTGGGGCTAAATCAACCCCCCCACTAAATCAAGACAGCTGCCCCCGCCGCGGCCCACACCCGTCTAACCAGGGACGCTTCCTCTGCACAGAGCCAGAGCTGCTGCCTACATGTTGGGGTGTCAAGCTGAATTATGTGGGCTTAAAAACCAAATCCCCTTCTTCCTGGGTTACTTAACTGTCTGCCTGGCGAGGCCGGGGGATTACTGGTGACAGACACCAGGGCCTGCCTGGCTGCTCAGACAGAGAAGCTTTGATCACCTGGGAAACTCCAGACACCGGCACTCCTAATGAAGAGTAATGAGCTCAAACCATCAGAAAGGTACCCAGGGCCTCGCACAGTGGGGACACACATCGCTTCCCATGGCAGCCCGGAAGCCTGGGCCAGGGAGATGGGGTGCGGTCACCCAGGGTACCGGGGAAGAGTTTGACCTCACCCTCACCCCCACCCAGGGTCCTGCCCGCTCACTGTTGAGGCGAGGAGTTCTAGGCTCCCAGCACTGGGCTGTTACACGGGTTGGTTCGGCGTATAGCGGCCAGAGTTGATCTATTATTTCAAGGGTGCAGCATTCCCACTCATTCAGTCGTTCATGCGTTCAACACACATTTATCGAATGACTAAGAGGCGCTGGCATGGCACCAGATGCCCACGACAGAAGAAGGTTAAGATGGGGTTTCTGTCCTAAGAACTTGGGATCCACCGTGGAGACAACCTAGCAAATCCAGCATCCCAGGCTTTGTGATAAGGGGCCCGACAGAGGTGGCTGCAGTGCTCAAGGCCACCCAGAGCAGGGACCTCTAAGTTAGACTATCCCTTCTAGTGGTAGGGACAGGAGCGGGCTAGGGATGGAATTTGAAGATCCCAGACCCCTCTAGGCTTGAGGTTCAATCTGATCCCATGAGGGTTCCCAGTCTCAAGTCACACCCGCATCCCTGTATCCGGGATTTCCTCCTGCTCAGAGATTAACCGGGAATATGTCAACCTTTAGTCCCCTGTTTGGGCCTCACGGAAACTTAAGCCCAGTGATTCTCAAACTTTGGCAAATATAATAATCATCCTGGGAGAGTGTTAAAAATCAGTTTTAAGGTCCGGATCTCACCCTCAAGAGATTCTAATTCAGAAGGTCTTGGAAACTGGAGTTAGGGTGACCCATCCTCTTGATTTGCCCTGGCATGACAGACTTTGAGTTTTAAACAGGACAGTCCTGAGAAATTTGGGACAAGTCACCCTGGGGTAGATACAGTTAGTCTCCACCTAATAACATTCCTTTCTTCCTTGGGTCATAGAATCCTATTTTGATCAAGCAGTAACATGCTCAGGGAAGGTGAGCCCTCACCAGCCCCAGGTGGTGAACCTGGATACATTAGGTACTTCCATTTCCTGTTGGAAGTCCTTTATTTAAGGTGGGCCTGTGACCCACTTCACACCAGTGAGTTGTAAAGAGAAGCGTTATGGGAAGGTATTACATCTAAAAGAGACAAACAGGGATAGGGAGAGATGGCTGTCCCTTCTTCTGCCTTGGGGGCAGTTGCATGAAAACACGATGGCTGGAACCCTGACAGCCGTTCAGCAATCATGAGGCCACAAAACCTAAGGATGAAAATTCAGCTGAGGATGAACAGTGAGATAAGAAGAGCCTCCATTTTTCTTTTTTTTCTTTTTTTTTTTTTTTTTACATTTATTTATTTATTTATTTATTTATTTATGGCTGTGTTAGGTCTTCGTTTCTGTGCGAGGGCTTTCTCTAATTGTGGCAAGCGGGGGCCACTCTTCATCGCGGTGCGCGGGCCTCTCACTATCGCGGAGCCTCTCTCTTGTTGCGGAGCACAGGCTCCAGACGCGCAGGCTCAGTAGTTGTGGCTCACGGGCCCAGTTGCTCCGCGGCATGTGGGATCTTCCCAGACCAGGGCTCGAACCCGCATCCCCTGCATTGGCAGGCGGATTCTCAACCACTGCGCCACCAGGGAAGCCCGAGCCTCCATTTTTCATAACTTCACTGAGTCACTTCACCAAACTCAAATTACCTACCTCCGGTCTACTTGATGTGTGATTAAATGCCTGTCTTGCTCAAACAGCTGTTGTTTGGTATTCTATTAACTGCAGCCAAACATATTATGACTGTTACAAAGGGTCTAGAAATTGGTATTTTTAACAAGAGCCCCCAAATCATTCTGATGCTCTCCACCAAGCTAGCTAATCCAGTGGTTCTCAAAGTATACTCAGCCTTCAGACTGGCAGCCATGAGCATCCCCTGGGCACTTGTTAGAAATGTAGATTCTCAGGCCACACCCAGACCTTCTGACTCAGACCCTCTGGGAGGTGTGGCCCAGAAGCCTGTGTTTTAACAAGCCCTCCAGATGATCCTGACGACCTTTAATGTTTAAGAGCTAACCCGAGACTCCCTAATACCTGAAAACTTCTGGATGAGACTTTGAAATTTAACCCATGTCACAGCTGCTTCCTTTTTACTGCTTGAAAAATAAAACGGTGAGTCTTCTCACCTCCTGTGATTTTTCTCCTTTCTCCCTGGTCTTGCATTAGTGGAAAGCTTTGGTCAGATTTACTGGCCTGTGTTTGTTTTTTTTTCTTTTTAAATTTTATTTATTTATTTATTTTTGGCTGCGTTGGGTCTTCATTGTTGCGCGAGGGCTTTTCTCTAGTTGCTGCGAGCGGGGGCTACTCCTCGCTGCAGTGCATGGGCTTCTCATTGCGGTGGCTTCTCTTGTTGCAGAGTACAGGCCCTAGGCTCATGGGCTTCAGTAGTTGCGGCACGCGGGCTCATCAGCTGTGGCTCACGGGCTCTAGAGCACAGGCTCAGTAGTTGTGGCGCATGGGCTTAGTTGCTCCGCGGCATGTGGGATCTTCCGGGACCAGGGCTCGAACCCGTGTGCCCTGCATTGGCAGGCGGATTCTTAACCACTGCGCCACCAGGGAAGCCCTGGCCTGTGTTATTAAACAGCCATGTGGTGATAAGGGAGGGAGGGAGTCCTTGGTGGTCAGGACCGGCCAGGGCAGGAGTGAACTCGGTAGGCCGGGCAGTTAAGGAGGGAGAGCGAACAGCAACATTTCTGATCCTGTAGCCCCGGGCGAGCATTTGTACCCTCCACAAACGTGCACTCATCAGACGTCACATTGCCTGGCGGCCAGCCCAGGAGAAGCTGGGGAGGCCCAGGCAGCTCATCTTCTTCTCCTTCCCCAGGGAAGCTCTGCTTGGTCCATCTTCTCCTCCTTCCCCAGGGAAGCTCTGCTCCTTTTATATTCCAGGTAGCCCTCTACTTCTTGACATAAAGAATTACTCAAAACCCCAGTGAGAGTCCAACAGGCAGAAACTGAACAAGAGACTTCATGTTATGCAGGAGATCATTTCTCAGCTAAAAAAGAAATTATAAAATTCCTAATTACTCTTCCTCCTAAGAGTACTTTTTTCAGCATTTCACATACGTTCCTGAATTCTGTCATTCTTCTTCACAACGGAGTACACTGTCAAATGATGATCCAGGAAGCATCACATTATTAATAATAATTGACAAATAAAATAAAATAATGATTCCCACCATTAATGTAGTACTTCCACGTGCCAGGCCCAGGGGCTCTGCATGCACGATCTCTTTGAGGCTGAAGAGCCACAGCCCAGAGATGCAGACCAAGGCTCACCTTTGTCCCAGCTGAATGAGGTGTGTGAACCCCATAGCAGTAGCTTCTTTCTGTCCATCTCCCACTCATACTTATCGAATAAAGCCAAAAGGCCATAAAATATTTAAACACGGGCATGACTTCCACAGTGTGGTCTATTCACAGCACTGTCAACACTGACCTGTTGGCCACCACCCCCCGGGGACGCCTGAGAGTGTGTTTCATCAGCTGAGGTTCTAAAAGCCACGTCCAGTCCGTGGAAGGCCTCCAGAGGCCTGGAAACATGCGGTCAGAGAGTAAGGGTTATATCAAAGTCCTGCCTGGCCTCTCTCCAGTCAGGGGTCCCTGTGTCTCTGTCTCCCACTCCCAGTGGTCTCAGAAGTCCAACCCCTGTTCTCAGGCTGCCAACAGCTAGGGCTGCCTCCCAGGAAGAGTGAGCTTTTACCGGTTTTCAGGTCCTGTTCACACCCACAGGTGGACACGCTCCGTCTCACGGGTGGTCACTGGCCTGACACTCCCTCAGTTGACCTCAGGATCAACACTGCTCTTGGCTGTAATCATTTGGTCATTATTACCACTGAGGTCTAGACACCGAATGGTCCCTCTCGGTAGGACCATGACGTGGGGTTGCTGCTAAGGACATGGTAGTTGAGGTAGCAGTGAAGCCAGAAAAGGCCAACAAGCAGAAAGAAACATTTAAGGCTCTTTATGGCCATGCTGATAAGGGGAAGTGACTTGGAGAGTGAGCCTGGAGAGCTAAGCAAAGACCCCACAACCGCCAACGTCGAGCCGTCAGAGGCAAGCAGGCTGTCCCCTCCCGGGCCCTGACGCCAGGTGGATACCCGCCTCACACAGCGCCCCCTTCCTTCTGGTTTCTATCTTGGGGCATCTCAGCTGCTCCCCGCCAGCCACAGAAACACTTTTTTGCCATAAGCCTAGCAGCTCCAAGACACCCTATGCCCATCCGGGGGACAGAGGATAGAATAGAAAGCCCAAGGAAGGCTTAGAGGCCCGGCTTTGAAAACCTCCTTGGTTTGATTCATGGCACTTGGGTCAGGGAGGGGTCAAAATGATCTCACAGGTTGGAAATGACAGGTCAGTAGAGGTCGGCCAAGGCTTCACGGGGAATTGCTTCTGAGACGCAGCATCATGGGGGCAATGAAAAGTCTGGTCCACGGGAGAGATGCTAAGTGTGAACGTTGCTAGGCTAAGGAGGCTGCCAAAGGCCAGGAACAGGCAGCCAGGGTGTCTGGGCCACCCTCACAACCCCTACACACCCTCAGAGTAACAAAGCCCTCAGGAATCAATCAGCCTCTGCAGGACGCACCCTCCTGTCTGAGCAGCACCCTTTTCTCCCTCTGTTCTTGCCGGGGGAGGTCAGAGTTCACGTCAAATGTCATTAATCATCCTCCTGGGGGCTGGGGGCGTACTGGACAGTGCTATTAATCAGAGGCCTATCACACCCACAGCCTGGCTGGGTCGCCATTGTCCTGTTCCTCACCTATCATAGAAAGATTAGATTATCAGTGACAGCCGAGACACCCTTTGAGTCACAGGGAAGCCAGAGAATGGAGTTGCTTTTATTTTGTTATTTATCCTCCTAATTTGAGGATGAGCTTTTTCTTGTCCTGTCACACTGCATCCTTTTCTTCAAAGAATCGGCTTTAAGAATCCAATTTGTCAAACTGGACAATCATTGGCAAATCCATAAAAAAAAGAAAAACTAAACCTTAGCGACTTTATCAAAAAAGGTAAAATAAAGCAGAAGGTTTTAAATGGAGCCTGAAAGGATTAGAAAATAAGTTGCTTTTGACAACAATTAATCTCTGAAAAGCCAGGGCTTTGTCAAAAGGAACAGGCAGAGATGTGTCCAAAAGGGATTCTGGAAATCCACACTTGAGTCCATCCTTTCCCCAGGCATCCGTGCCCCTTCAGAGGAGGGTCAAGTTGAGGCCTGGTGATGAAAAAGAATGAAAAAAAACATGCCTTACAAGCTTTCTCCTAACTTTCTGCCTACCAGTGGCAACAGCAGCAACAAGACGAGATGAAACAACCAGCGCGCCGCAGCACCCAGCACACAGCTCCCCCTTCTCTGTGGCAATTCTGTGATAGACTCAGTCACTCAGTAGCTACATAGCCCACCCATAGTGGCCGCTGTAGGGGTCATGAGGGAAGGGGGTGCTTTCCAGCACTTTTGAAATGTAGAGAACAGGTGAGCACATGAAACACCTACATCAAGTTAGATGGGCCAGGGCCTTGGTAACATGGAACCCATGGGCTACAAACCCAGATGCCTCAAGGAACCAAGAAGAAATGTGAACCAGGCAAGTGGGCTCAGTGTAAGCCCACGTGGGGGGCACACAGGCTTGCCCAAGGGTGTCAAGGCCCCGACCCCTACTCATTTTTGCCCTGTAGGAAGAGAAGTCCAAATCCATCAGATCTTCCAGTTTTTCACGAGATTCTGGAGACCTGGGTTTTTTGTTTTTGGTTTTTTTTTTAAGTTTAATTTTTATTTATTTATTTATCTATGGCTGTGTTGGGTCTTCGTTTCTGTGTGAGGGCTTTCCCCAGTTGTGGCAAGTGGGGGCCACTCTTCATCGCGGTGCGCAGGCCTCTCACTATCGCGGCCTCTCTTGTTGCGGAGCACAGGCTCCAGACGCACAGGCTCAGCAATTGTGGCTCACGGGCCCAGCCGCTCCGCGGCACGCGGGATGCGGGATCCTCCCAGACCAGGGCTCGAACCCGCATCCCCTGCATTGGCAGGCAGACTCTCAACCACTGCGCCACCAGGGAAGCCCGAGACCTGGGTTTTTACACTCCCTATTTTAAGTGTTGGCAATCACTGTGCATACTAAACAAAACCTGTCGGTGGTCCAGTTTGGACCCCATGCCTGGGATTTGTGACACTGGTCTAATCTACTTGCCTCGGTGCAAATAAGGATTGTGAGGCCCAGAGAGGCTGTTAATCTGCCGAGGTCACACAGCTGGTTAGAGGCGGAGCCAGCTCGAGAGCCTGGTGCTTCAGACTCCCAGACCAGTGCTCTCTGCTCCAAATTTGAATATATGAACACATTTGGGACCGATTAGCAGGTACATTCGCTCAAGGGCAATAAAAGTGATTGGAATTAAGGAGAGAGCCTAGATCTCACAACTTCACCTTGAACTCAGAGAAGGGACTGAATCAGATAAGTCCCAAGTGACTGTTGTTTTACCTTTGATACCATATCATTTAATTTTTCTACCTGAAGAAACAAACAAACAAACAAAAAAACAGCTTTGAGGCATTCTCTGCATGGGTGCTAAAGAAGTCTGGGGCAGGAGACCAGGGAACGCTGTGAGCCAAGTGGATGTATTATCTACTTGACCACAGCAGAAAACTGGGACTTGGGAGCCAAATTAGCTGGTTCAAATCCTGGTTCTGCCAGGTATTAGCTGTGTGACCTTGGGCAAGTTACTCAAGTTCTCTGGGCTTCAGTTTCTTCATTTTCAAAAATAAGAATGATATATGGCAGAAGACCTAAATAGACATTTCTCCAAAGAAGACATACAGATGGCCAACAGGCACATGAAAAAATGCTCAATATCACTAATTATTAAAGAAATGCATATCAAAACTACAGTGAGGTATCACCTCACACCAGTCAGAATGACCGTCATTAAAAAGTCTATACATAATAAATGCTGGAGAGGGTGTCGAGAAAAAGGAACCCTCCTACACTGTTGGTGGGAATGTAAACTGGTGCAGCCACTATGGAAAACAGTATGGAGGTTTCTTGAAAACCTAAAAATAGAGTTGCCATATGATCCTGCAATCCCACTTCTGGATAAAACTCTAATTTAAAAAGAAATATGCACCCCAATGTTCATGGCAGCACTGCTTACAATAGCCAAGACATGGAAGCAACCTAAATGTCCATCTACAGATTATATATATGTGTGTGTGTGTGTGTGTGTGTGTGTGTGTGTGTGTGTGTGTGTGTGTATACACACACACACAATGGAATATTACTCAGCCATAAAGAATGAAATAATGCCATTTGCAGCAACGTGGATGGACCTAGAGATTATCATATTAAGCGAAGTAAGTCAGACAGAGAAAGACAAATATCCTATGATATCACTTATTTGTGGAATCTAAAAAAATAATACAGGGAGTTCCATGGTGGTCTGGTGGTTAGGATTCGGCACTTTCACCACTGTGGCCTGGGTGCAATCCCTCGTCGGGAGACTGAGATCCCGGAAGACACGTGGCACAGCCAAAAAAAAAAAAAAAGATACAAATGAGCTTATTTACAAAACAGAAATAGACTCACAGACATAGAAAACAAACTTGTGGTTACCAAAGGGGATTGGTGGGAGGGTGGTAAGGGATAAATTAGGAGTTTGGGATTAACATATAAACGCTACTGTATATAAAATAACCAACAAGGACCTACTGTATAGTACAGGGAACTATGCTCAATATCTTGTAATAACCTATAAGGGAGAAGAATCGGAAAAGGAATATATATATATAAAAAATTAAATCACTTTGCTGTACACTTGAAACTAACACAACATTGTAAATTAACTATACTTCAATAAAAGAAAACAAAAACGATAAAAACAAAACAAAAGACTGCTAACAATACCTACCTCAGGAGATTGCTGTGAAGATTAAAAGTGACATAGAACAGAGCCTGCCACATGGCAAGTGCTCAAAAATTTGTTATTGTTATATGTCATCATATTTTATTTCCTCCTCAAAGGTGCCTCATATTGAGACACAACATTGTACGACATTGAATCTGGAAGGAACCATAGAAACCATTCTAGTTTGTCATAGACTCTTAACTTACAGATCTTCATTGTAGGATCTGTAAGTTAAGAGTTTGTCATAAACTCTTAACTTAGTTTGTCATAAACTCTTCTCCATCCCTGAGGTACAGGGATGGAGAAGAGTTTATTTCCTGCAAGGGGCCCACAGGAAAAAAAAAACAAAAACAAACAAACAAACAAACAAACAAAAAAAACAAACCATGCCTTCCCACACGTGCGGCTCATTTTCCCACCTGCCTAGGCCTGGGCGGACCACTTTAGTTTCCCACTGTGACCTCATTGGAAACAAGAAAAGTTTCTCCTATAAATGGTTGTAAAGCAAAGCCATCCGAGCCTTCAGGCTCCCAGATCCTTCAACAACGTCAGCAGCATCAACACCAGAGAGAGTCCCTAGCCCGTGTTCATCACAGAGAGATTTCTGAGACAACTCAGGCCCTATTTGTCCACTGCAAGTTTGCAACCAGCTTCACTTTTAAAAAGGATTGTTCCCCGGGGCAGTTTGTGATCATGAGTGAGAGGGTGAGACTCAAAGTAATTTCGGTGTTTGGGGAAAGGCGCTGAGCGTTACGGTCAGGATCATTGATCAGCTGTGAAAATTGAACACTTGAACACGTTAACTGCTGACAGAACTTGACAGCTATCATGCCTGCCTTTATTAGGTGATTAATTAAAGGCCGCTAGACGCGCCGGTGTGGCGTGGAACCCGTATTTGGTGCAAGAGACAGAGATTTGGACACAGAGCTTGACTCCTCTAAGGCTGTGAGCTAGTTTCTAAAACTCTCTGAATCTCCAGTTATTCGAGAGTGAAATAAAACCAACTTCGTAGCACTTGGTGAGAATTAAACAGAAAATGCAGGCACTGGGAGCTGGGCGCTCCCTTCCACCTCACTGCGTTCCCTGCAGAAACAGAGCTGCTGCTTCCAGGAAGCCAGGGAGGCGTCCCCCGTCCCCCGTCCCCTGTGGACAGGCATTCCCTGAGCAGCTAGTGTGCAGACCCTTGTAAGTGCCGGATGAATCAGCTCACAGCCACGTTCAGGTTCATGTCAAACGAGAGGAGAGAACAGTGAGCACATTCATACTTTATGCTTCTGTCCGAGCTTCTGATCCAAAGGCCAGTGGCGGATGTGTTTAACTGAGTTTCCACCCTGCTCAGAGCTGACCTGGGATCTGAAGTTGGAGAAGCGGCTGAGTGTCGGTTCAGGCACGCTGTTTTTGATTTATTGACCTTTCTGCAACTTTCCACCATCCGGAAGCAATCTGCAGAGGGGAAGGAGCTGGAGGTGCCTCCCTAAGCATCCTGCCGGGCATGAGGGGCTGGGCCTTAGAGGACATTCCAGAGGGGACATGCCCTGCAGCCCAGTGGACCTCTGGCTCATTTTTCTTGCTCTGGGGAAGAGTTCCCACAAAGGACCATCTACCCAAGGAGTACAAAGATGATTGATTCCACCGCTAAGTAGGAATCAAGAGAGGATGGGCCTGGAGTCTGAAGCCTGAACTAGAGAGAATCAGGGCAGCTAGTGTGGTTTTCGTTTCAGTTTTTTTATGTAGTTAATTTTATTTATTTATTTATTTATTTTAGACAATGTCATTAATCAATTTATTTTTCTTATTTTAAAAAATTAACATGCAATAAAATTGACTTTTCTGTGTGTATTTGTATGAATTTTGATGGTATGTGTAAATTTGTGTAACCACACCACAATCAGGATACACATCAGTTCCCTCAGCCCAAAAGCCACCTGGAGTTGCCCCTCCGTAGTCACACCCTTCCCCAAACCTATCCCTGGCAACCACTGATCTGCTCTCCATTGCTCTAGTCTTGTCTTTTCAAGAATGTCATATAAAAGGGATCACGTGGGGCTTCCCTGGTGGCGCAGTGGTTAAGAATCCGCCTGCCAGTGCAGGGGACACGGGTTCGAGCCCTGGTCCGGGAAGATCCCTCATGCCACAGAGCAACTAAGCCCATGCGCCACAACTACTGAGCCTGTGCTCTAGAGCCCGAGAGCCACAACTACTGAAGCCCACGCCTAGAGCCCGTGCTCCGCAGCAAGAGAAGCCGCCTCAAAGAGATGCCTGCGCACCGCAACAAAGAGAAGCCCCTGCTCGTCACAACCAGAGAAAGCCCGCGCGCAGCAAGGAAGACCCAACACAGCCAAAAATAAAAAAACAAAAAATAAAATAAAATAAATTTTAAAAAAAAAAGGGATCACATAGTACGTAACCCTCTAAGACTGAGCACAGCCGGTGTTGATCGAGCATCTACTATGAGCTAAGCGTGTTGCTTAAAGCTCTCACCAGCATCTCATCCAGTCTTCACATCAGCTCCACGAGGTAGTAATGATTATCATCATAGCTGAGAACACTGAGAAGTTAGGCCTGTTGCCCAGGGCCTCATGGCTTCCATGGCACAGAGCTCAGATGTGAAAGTGCGACACCCAACTCTTACCTGCTGGCCTCACGGCCTCCCCAAACACATCTGATGCCTTCGATGCTCTGACAGGAGCATCCCAGCAGCCATGCCTGCAACCCATCCCACCTAAGGGCAAAACCTTCCTTCTGCCTGGCGGACACCCTTATAAGCAGAGGCCCCTGCATGCCACTTGGGGCCCTTCCCTGCACACTGGGATACTGCAGGTCACCTGGGTCTGGGTTCTAATCCTGCACGATCAACACACGGGTCCTAGAGTACGAATGTAATTCCCGGGCCCTGTCCCGGCTGGGGAGGGGGATGGACAGTCTTTCTTCTCATCCCCCCACCCCTCCACCCCCAGCCTGCTGGGCTGTTGGTTGGAACCAAGGAGAGATGAGTTTCCGTGCTGCGTCCTTGGCTTCTTTTCCTTACAAAGGCTCTTCCCTAACGTTCTATTTAGGTTTGGGGCTAAGAAGAAAGCAGAGGAATAGCTGAGGCCTAAAGTAAGTATATTAGCAACGAGGGGAGAAACTCCCGGCTCGTAGAAGCAAATGAAGAATCTGTAAGATTTTAGCCTCCTGAAATTGTGGCGCTTTCCCCTGTATGCTTAATGCAAGCTGACAGCCCACATTGTTCCTCCAAGACAAGGTAGCAGAGCCGAGGGACCCCGGCACCGGAGCCAAGGAGGGGGTGGAGGCAGGGGGTGAAAAATAGAGAGGGCCGGGGTGGGGGGGGTGACTCTTAATCGGGGGGCCTGGCAGGAGACCCTGGGAACGGCAGCCCACTGACAGTGGAGACCAGGAGCTCCAGATGGCTTTTTGTCTAGATGCAATAAAAAATGTAATCTGACAGGCCCTGGGATGGGACTCGGGAAACAAAAGTCTGCGGGGCGGGGGAGTGGGAGTGGGAGTGGGCCGGGTTAAAAGGATCAGAGTCTGAGAAAGACAAAAAGAAGCGACTGTCTCTTCAAGCAATTATGGCCTTTGCAAATGACATTTAATTCCAGGGGTGCGCAGCAGGGACAAAGCCAGTTGTTTTCTGGCCTCAGCAAGGGGAGAGGAATGGGAAATGCACTGGACATTTAGCCTCTGAAGAAAGGTTATAACTTTGCCAATTAACTACGATGTGAGCTCTTTGTATCCATACCCACCCCCCACCCCAGTCATTAGGGAGTGATATAAAGATATAGGGCTTCCTGGTGCAGTTTAATTGCTCATAGACGGAGAAATGATGAGCTCCGTCGCAGACGTCCTGTAGGAGACCAGCTGCCGTATTAATGGGGCTTCTCAGAGCGGGACACAACCCCACCTGCTTCACCGGGAACATACAGATGCCCAGGGAAACAGTGGCACTTCTGTGGCTTCTGATGGGGCTGTCACTTTTTATTAAGTAATCTCTGCCTTTCAAATCACCGCATGTTTTCTTCCCAAAGGTCTGGGTTGCTGTGTGGGCCCAGCACACAGCAGGCTCCCGATAAATATTAAACAGTGGATGCTGGCGATGTCTCCAGATGTCATGGTAGGGAAAAACTTGTCACCCAGACCCCACTCTAGGACTACGGCATGGTCACCATGGCTGGAAAACAGGAAATTTGAGGTATGAAGTTTCAAGGGTTCTTCTAAGGCAGGAAAATGAGGCGGGAGAGAGAGTGAATATTAGCAAGAGCCTATTAGACGAAAATGCTAAAGCTGGAAGATGCACAGTTCTGGTGAAGATGGGAAACAGACACGCTAACGCGGAGGCTTTTTCAAAAACAATGTGTCACTATTGATCAAAATGCTAATATCCATACCCAGCAATGCCTGGAATCCACCCTACAGCAATGTGACTGATGTATGCAAGGTGGTAGGCATAGGGTGTTCATGGCAACACCGTTCATAAAACCGGAGAAACAACCTTACCTGTCCATCATTAGAGAGATCAGTGGTTCATCCGTGCAATGGGACACTCTGCAGTTATTTCAAAATAATGAAGGGAATCTATACCTACTGACGTGGAAAGACCTTTAAGACATTGTTTGCTAAGAGGAAAAAAGAACTGGTCAAAAAGTAATACCTAAGCATGATAGCATATACGTTTTTTTAAAAAACCCTGGATACCGAAATGTGGGTGCATGAGCAAATATATGTATGTAAATGCAGACAGTGGTTACCTTGGGAGGGTTTAGGCAAAAGGAATGGTGGGGGAGGAGATCTTTAACATTTCACTTTTTAATTTTTATAATGCAAACATCTGTATTACTCACATAGTTTAAAAATTAAAATACAAATTTGACAAACATCAATGTTTTTAAAGCATGTTTCAGAGTCGCAGCAATGCCTCTCTCTTGGTGTCTGACTTCAGGCAAAGTATCCCATTTCTCCACTGGGGACTGGAGGTAGTAACAGTACCTACCCCTCGGGGTTGTTGAAAGATTTAGATGAGATACACATAAAGGGCTCAGCTCCTGTCACATACTCAGCCTCAATGGAGAGTAGCCGTTAGCGTCATAAGCCAAAGGTTTCTCTGATGGGAGAGAGCAACAGAGGAGCCCAAACTGCCTCTTGAGCAAAGTCTCAAAGTCTCCAGGAGCTGGGGACATCGCCAAGCTGAGGAAAAAGGGTGCACCGACTTCCTCTTTGTCTCCGGGCCAACAGGTCTCAGTGATTCTCCTTAGCCCCCTGTCTTCCAAACTCAGGCGATGCAACAGGAGTTGAAAGGCTGGGTCCCCAGGCCAGTGTTAGCTAAGGGTTCCCATTGGCCTTTGGTAATGATGAAGTAGGTGACAGCCAGGGTACCTCTCTTTTCAAGGGCTCTTAGGGCAACTTAGGTCCACGGCCCTCAAGGGGCTTCACTCTCATTTAGTGTGTCTTCCTGTCCCCAAGAGAATATTATCTTGGAAAAGCCACCATGAGAGCCATCAACTGAGCAGACAGAAGGAGTTGACTCTCATAGTTTGTGCTTATTAAAAGTATGCTGAAGGACTGAGTGAAATACAGAGAGAGAGTCCTACGATTCACCCCTAAGAAAACAAGTGTGTCCCTGGCTCTCCTCACAGCAGGCCCCTCGGGGTGGACGGGGAGGGAGATGTACGGCAGCCCCTAGGGTTGCCACTGTATTCAGAGGCGATGATCCAGAAAAGGCAAGAGTTCTTCTAGAGAACCGGCTCAGGCAGAACGTGACTCTGAGTCTCCGGGCCAGCACTGTTCGAGAGAAGTGCAGCGAGAGGCACACATGTGATTTAAAACCATTTAGTCGTGACAAAAGAAATGTTCGCATACGAAGATACAGGAAAGTCATTCTGGCTTCTGCACTTAACTTGAATTTGATGCTAACGAAAATAGCCTGCTTGTGGCCTAGCAAACATACATTGTAGGGCTTCCCTGGTGGCGCAGTGGTTGAGAATCCGCCTGCCAACGCAGGGGACGCGGGTTCGAGCCCCGGTCCGGGAGGATCCCACATGCCGCGGAGCAACTGGGCCCGTGAGCCACAACTACTGAGCCTGCGCGTCTGGAGCCTGTGCCCCCTCAACAGGAGAGGCCGCGACGGTGAGAGGCCCGCGCATCGTGATGAAGAGGGGCCCCCGCTTGCCGCAACTAGAGAAAGCCCTCGCACAGAAAGGAAGACCCGACACAGCCAAAAATAAATAAATAAATTTATTTTTTTAAAAAATACATTGTATATCTGCTTTAATTATTAAAGAAAAAGGCACACTGACCAGAAGTAAATAATGTCCACGTTAAAAATACAGATTAAATGCCCCTCTTCCTGGGATGCCCGTGCTGGTCCTCCTTTGATGATAAGACTTCCCTCCCAGGTGCCAAGGCAATACTGACTTGCTCTGTACGTGCTGGTCTGTTTTTTTTGAAACCTTGAAGAAATGTATCCCTGACTTGTTTAATGTTCTTTGTTCTGACAAGATACAAAACAGTGCTGAAAATCATGCTTCTCCAGAGCAGTTTCCCAGAGTAATCTGGGAAGCTGCCTTCTAGGCTGTGGTCCTCAATTCGGCTCAGATCAAAGTTTCTTCTAGTCTTATTATTGATTGTTTATTGTAGCCATACTATGAAAAGGAAAAAGATGCAGGTGAAATTAATTTTACTAATATATCTTATTTAGCCCAACATATATAAAATACTATTTCATTGTAGAGTCTATAGATAGTGTCTACTATTAACAATAGCGAACTGTATATTTGAAAGTTGCTAAGAGAATAGATCTTAAAAGTTCTCATCACAAGAAAAAAAATGTGTCACTATGTGTGGTAATGGATGTTACCTAGACTTACTGTGGTGATCATTTCACAATAAATATGTATATCAAATCATTATGTTGTATACCAAAGATTAATACAGTGTTAACGTCGATTATAACTCGATGAAAAAAATGTTTACTAGAAAACGATTGAGATATTTTATATTCTCCTTTTTCATACTAAGTCTGCAAAAATTTGCTGTGTATTTCCTTCTCACAGCACATCTCAACTAGGACTAAGCACATTTCAAGCTTAATAGAATGGACCAGGAAGCTCAGAAAAGAAATCCGTGCGATTTGGTGGGTGGAAGGCACCTTCATGTAAGGGCAGCCAGCAACAGAAGGCCAGGCCAGGCACTGGGTGAGCCCATAGCTTTAGAAACGGATGCAAATGAGCCACGAAGAGCTGCATCCACACCACGGGACAGAGAGAACCCGTGAAGGAGCAGAGAAGCAGCCCAGGGGGTTTGAGGCTGTGTCAGTCCTAAAGAAGGCCTGGCCAGCTCGCTGGGCAAGAGCAACTTCCAAATGCCAGCAAGGGGCTCTTCCTTGAGTCAGAGGACCCAGTCCTGTGAGTCCTTGAGCTTTGCTAGGAAAGGACACTGCTGGGTTCGCTTCTTTTCCTGCGTCTAGGCCACCACCTACAGCACAAGCCTTTATTTGGTCATTCTGAGCCCAAGTGAACACTGCAAGCTTGAGACAGCAATGCAAAGTGAATCGGTATTTAAGAGACGGCCACCACAGGGAGCCTAGCTACAAATCCCTGCCCCGCCACTTACTAGCATGTGACTCAAGGAAAGTTGCTCTCTGAGCCCCTGGTTATAAATCGAGGAGGCTAATTGTGCCTATTGCCAACAGGGAAGTTGTCTCATTGTGGGAAATGGCACAAGTCAAGTCTTCCACAAACTGCCTGGCACACAGAATGTCCTCCGCCAATGGCAGCTACATGCAGGCAATCTGCAGTTTCCTGCATTATCCACTTGACCTTGGAGCTGCAGGCAGCCTTTGCAGTCAGCTGGCTGAGAAACAGGAAGAAGGGAGGCCCACTGACTCGCCCAAGCTCCCACAGCTAACCCCTGGCTCCCTTTCTCCCAGCCAGTGCGTTTTCCTTGACTTGTTAGAGGACATTTCTGTGGCGTGTGTAAGGCGGGATTCTTCTCCCTTTCTCTTTAGTTTTTCAGTCCTGGTTGTTGCTGTTTGTTTTGGCTTCTAGCCAAGAGTTAGGGCAGAGCTTTAAGAAGCTGATATCTCCCCATCACTTCTGTTGGTCAAGGTCACCCTCAGAGGGACCCAGACTGCTCAGGGAGGCCTGAGGGGACCCAGGGTGCTGGCTGAGCAGCTCAAAAGCCAAGACTGTACAAAGAGTACAGTCTCCACAGGTATGTGGAGTGAGGTCTGAGTCGACAGAAAGGTGGGAAGAGACGCCGGGGTGGGGACGTTTGCAGGATGCTGGGCTGGGCTGCTCGGCCTCCTGGTCCGGAAGGCCTTGTGGGCCGCTGCTTGCTTTGAGGACTCTGTGAGAGCCCAGAAGCCCCTCATCTTCATACCGCCCTGTCCAGAAGAGGGCGGGGGCCTCACTTCCAGGGGCAGGGAGTAGGCAGGCCATAGGCAGGGAGGCCACTACAGCAGACCCTTGTGAGGCTGGGAAGAACGTGTTATCTTCCCCTGAATCTGTGTCCTGGAAGCAGCCTAGAAAGTCATCTGGTCCAGACATTTCGTTTTGCAGGAGACAAGACCGGGGCAGAAAGAGGCTAAGAAATATGCTCAAAGTCACACAGCCAGAGAGCGGCTGCACAGGTTTTATGCAGCTGATTAAAGAAGGTGGTGGGTGGAGGTGCAGAAGGAAGAGGCCAAGCACAAGGGGGAGGGAAGAAAACGCTTCTTCAGGGGAAGGGGCTGCAGGGGCCTGCTCGTGCCACCAGCACAGGGAAGTGGCCCAAGCTCTAGTCCGGCTCATTCAGAACAGTGGGATTGTCGACAAGATGGATGTCTGACTGGACAGGATTCTGGAGTCTCTTACACAGACCAGGAGGCCAGATCCCACAGGGCAGACTCCAGAGGTCCATCTTCAGTGAAAACAGTTCAATGATTACTAGTTACATATCAGTTAACTTTGGGGAAACAACAGTCTTAAGCACTCATACATCTCCCTTCCTTGGAGGGAGGACTTACATCCCCAAGTCATCTGGGGAGGATGGACTCATACAAATTAGATTGCAGTGGGTGGGGCTCAGATTGGAAGAGAAGTAGACAGCCTCAGATGTCACAACTGAGATGCCCAGGGGTCCAAAGAATCAGCAGTCTGTTCCTCCAGGGCTTCAAGGACAGGGCAGGCAAGGGTCTTTGGAGAAAGTATGAAGGCTGCAGACCTTAGGATAGATCTGATGGCCTCTTAGAGTTTCTCTTATCCTGAAGAGTGTTTGTCGAATGGCTGAATGACTCACTTACTAGAAGACCATCACTGATCCATTCTTCTCAGCCAAGATTCACAGAACCAAGGCCAGGGCCTGCCACTGGGCTGGCAGGTCCCTTCCAGCTTGGAACTTGCCCAGCACTGGGGGCAAGGGAGTGAGGGGGGAGTGGGACCCCACAGCCTCTTCCCAGCACTCTGTCTTCCTCTCCACCTGAAGGGAGAGGGGGCGATGGCTCTGAGCAACCCTCACAGCCGTACGGCGAGAGGGTTAATTAATGTGGCTGACATGCTCAGAGATCCCTAAATGAGGGCGTTAGCCCAGGGCCACCATTATTAGAGTGATGATGGCTATTAGTATTACACTATTGTTATTATGTTTGCTCTCTCAACCCTTAAATCACACTCCATCTCGCGATCGCTTGCGCATTTTATGTAATTATAGCTTATATAGGTAACAAATGGATATTTCTGCAAGCCTGGGAGAGAGCCTTCTGCATACATTAATTTGCTTGATTAGTTCTCTATTCGGTAGGCTTTGTTCCCCCAAGCCCCCCTTTCCTGCCCAGCTTCAGGAAAAATTAATGAGTTTTAACACCTTGCAAAAGTGGGCTGTGCCATGGGAATACCTCCAGTGTACTCTGGGTTTTAAATCCACACATTCAGAGGCTTCCTAAAGGTTAGGCAAAGGTTAACAAACAATTAATATGTTGAATCAGTGTGCTAGGTCTGTTTACCCAATCTTTGCGATCTAAAGGCCATTAGCCATCAGCCTCAACATCTTAGATTGATCTCTCTCTTTCCTAACCCTCCCCCGCTCTGCCCACTGGATGATCTGGGTGAAAAAGAAAGAAAAAATCTGAATTGAGAGCACCAAATATCTCTGGAAAGTTGGAGTTGTGCTGCTACCTAAGGTTCAAAGCTTCGGGGGTCCTGATAGACTTGATCAAGTGAGTTGAAATTTTTGAGAAGACAATGCAAGTGGGAGGCACCTCTGCCTTTTTAACAAAGAGCAGAATGTGAGTTAGTCTTATAAACAATGCCATGCTGAGTTCCTGTGTGGATCTCCTCCCTTGTTAACAGGGAGAAGGAGGTGGAGGAGAGGTGTGAGGTAGCATCCACGTTGGGACACTAGTAGGAAAGTGGCCCTCCTGCCACTCTGTCCTCTAAGGAGAAAACACTGCAGAGTAGTCAGGGTCCAGAACATCCCTTCCTTAGGAGGCAAGAGGAAGAGGGTAAGGGACAGTCAAATATAATCCAGGTGGGCGCCCTAGGGGTCTCCTAATTCCACAAAGAAACTCACTGCTCCCATGTTTAGGATGCTGCTGTTGATGATGATGATAATGAAAACCATGACACCAGTGAAGACAATAACCTTGATAGGCAAGATTTATCATTGGAATCTAGGGTCCATGAGAAAAGCGACATATTGTCCATTCCAGTCTAGCCCCTTGAAAAGAAGCTGTTCTGCCCACACAATCCACCCTTAACCTGGGCTCAACAGAAACAGTCTCCCATGTTGACCTAGATCCCTTCTGCTTTGCCTGTTCCCAGCTTCTCTGCTTGCCAATCACCTTGTCCCCCTACCTAAAACCCCTTTTTGGATGCATTCCTACACACAGAGCACCAGCACTGGCCCTTGGGGTGCTTTCTTAGATGTGACATTTGTTCTGGGGATCTGGCCTCTGGGGAGCTGGTGTCTCCAAAGGACCCAAAAAAGAAACACCCAAAGGACACCAGCTTACAACTGTTCCAGTCAATCACGACCTAGCTGGCCCCTTAGCCCTCTCCCCCATTCTTCGTCCACACTGGTGAGGCAGAGGCGGTCCACCAAGTGGGGGAGGAGAAGGGCCAGGGAGAAAACAGAGAAGGGGCTGACCCCACTCTGTGCCCACAGGACAAGCTTAGGGAGGGGAGAAGTCACCAGCTGCATGAGAGTTTGCTATAAGCCTGGACTTGACATTTGATTACCGGAAGAAATGAGACTCCTTGTTAATACCTGGGAGTATCCAAAAAGCAAAAGAAAAGGAAAAGGAATCCACAGAGCCAGTGCAGGGGCAGTGGGGGAAGAAGAAAATTGCTTTCTGCTTTCACCCCACCAAACCCAGCTCATTCCATCACCTGGTGATTCCATATTTTCCATTTTTTTATATTTAACTAGGCTGGACTTAGAGAGTGAAAATAAATTCTGTGTTTTAAAAGGAAAGAAAAGAGCTTTGCCCTCTAAATTTCAAAGCGTTAAGATTGATGAGAAAGTGTCCAGAGAGGAGCCCGGATGGACCAGGAGAGGAAGGGGATGAGATGTGCTCTTGCGGAAGTAGGTTTCTCTGAGGTTTTGTGTCTAAATAAGCCTACAGAATTCAGCAAAGACAAGTAAAGTGGCAAGCTCTGAGTATACGCGAGCCACCCTGAACTGTGGGATCCAGGCGTGTGGTCAGAATAGCCGGCATTTTAGAATATTAAAATACTCTTTTAGCATAAGCACATTCTTTTTGGCAAATTCCTTAGAAATGCACACTCAGCCTGCTCCCAGGTTCCTTAGAAGAGAGCTCTCAAGGAGAGAACTCTTTGCAGCCAGAATGACTTGTTCATGAACCCCAAGACGCCCAGGTCTTCTGTCTACAAGTCAAGGTCTCCAAGGCCACGTTTCATGTCCAAAGAAAGAAAATAGTTTTATTGTTTAAAGAAATGTCAGGATGATGATGGGAAAGAAGAAGAATAGAGAAGCAGTTCCATGCCCTCTGAGTCATTCAAGTGTTTTATGCATTGATTTTATCCTTAAAAATAGAGGGGGGAATTAGGTTACGTTTGAGGGGGAACTACTGAAACCGTAAGCTCTGGCTTGCCCAGCGGCCAGCTCCCGATGGAGTGTATGTATTGATCGAGGGGGCGGCAGATGGGGGAGAAGATACTGTGAAGACTGATCCAAGGCCACTGGCTCTGCAGAGGTTGCCCGTGGGGCTCAGTACACGTGTTACCTGGGCCTGTTCATGCAGCGATTGTCCTTGGGAAAGAGCAGGCCGGCTCCAAGCTGCCTGGGCCTGGTGGATGGAACCACTCAGCCTCACTCCTGCCCATGAAAGAGACATCCCCCTTGCTGCTGATTGCGAGGAGTGGGCCCGTGCTCCGTGGACCTCTACTCCCCTCCTGAGCCTGAAAGCCCAATTCAGGAGACACAGTCCCCCCTGTTGGATGCTGATGGTTTAATTTGAGTTCCTTCCATCCCAGATTTTACTCTCAGTTTGGGAGGATAAGAGAGGGAGACTTTCTGCAAAGATGATGCTTCCCACTCAGAAGTGGAAACAAGCATTTCAGCCTCCTGCACCCCAGGTTGGTGCAAGAAGGAGGGTGGGCAGATCACCTGCAAGGAGATGGGGAAAGATGCCACCACACCTTCGCCAAGAAGTGCTTCTGCCGCCAGACCCTGCCTGTGCTGGTAGAGGGACAGACTACTCACCAGAAGGGAGTAGTCCCGGCCCCAGACGGATGGGACTGTGCTCACAGCTGTCACCAGCGCCCCAGCCACTCCCGAGGGGCGCACATCCAAGCCTGAACCTTGGCGTGTGGATGTGCCTTCACTATGCTCTCTTTCCCCTTCCCTGTGGCTGGAACCATGGTAGCCCAGCCTCAACCCTGTAGCCAGAACCAAGGCCTGATGGCAGGAACTTGGGTCCCTCTGACTGTGTGGAAGGCTCACCTCAAACTGTGACATCACAGAGAAGTAAACTCTTATCTTATACAAGCCACTCAATTACCACTGGGTCTCTTGGTTACAGCAGCCAAGCCTTGCTTCTAACCAATACACCCCTCACGCTGATCACCTAGGAATGCGGCAGCTCTTGCCCCCTTCACACATCCTGGGAGGAAGGACAAGAGAAATGTCTCTTGGAGACAGAAACCACAACACAGGGAAGCGTTTTCTCTGAGACATAACCTAAGTGAGACCAGAGGCGAAGAATCAAACCCCAAACCCCTCTTATTTCTCCTCCGTTCTTAATTATAATCCCATTTGTGAGCCAAACCCTGTCATTCTGTCTCCCTTAATGGCTAGTTTCTATTCTGGGACTCTCTCCACCCTATCATCTTTTGCAATATTCAGGAGCTCAGGCGATGAAGGGGGAAGGCCGCTCCCTGACTGCCGTCTTTCTCTATCTTTTTAAATATTTCAGTTGCTCCCCATCCTTATTTTTGCATTTCGATTTCCTGCGGTACAGGATATTTATCTTGGTCGCTCAATCAAGTTTTGCCCAGCTTTCCTCCCTTATCTTTCCTGCTCCGGGCTGACTGAAAATACCTACATTATCTCTGCAGCTGAGGTGCCAACTGGAGGGAAATCTACAGATGGTCTTGATAGGGAGACATCTGGGGGAATCTGGGAAGTGCTGCACTTGTCAGAGGACAAGGGCAGAGTGTGTGACCTTGGCAGGGACTTTCTCTCAAGGTCAACCAACCTCCCTGCGCAGGCCTCTCCCAAAGGCGTTGCTGAGTTGCTGAGGATTCCCCTCCCGTGTGGTTCAGTTCGGAACCAAACCTTCCATCAAGTCTTTGTCCTCCCCCGGAATGGGTTTACTGATGCCCTCACCCCCTCACCTAGCCTCAGATGGCCTTGACCGTGAGTTCCTTGGCCTTGAGTCCCTGAGCCTCAGAGGTCCCACAGATGATACCAAGCCTCCATTTTTTTTTAATTTTTAATATCTGACAGTTTCTTTTTTTTTTTTAATTTTTGGCTGTGTTGGGTCTTCATTGCTGGGCGCGGGCTTCCTCTAGTTGCGGCAAGCAGGGGCTACTCCTCGTTGCGGTGCATGGCTTTCTCATTGCGGTGGCTTCTCTCGTTGCAGAGCACAGGCTCTAGGAGCGCGGGCTTCAGTAGTTGTGGCATGCGTGCTCAGTAGTTGTGGCTCGCAGGCTCTAGAGCGCAGGGTCAGTAGTTGTGGCACACGGGCTTAGTTGCTCCATGGCCTGTGGGATCTTCCTGGACCAGAGATCAAACCTGTGTCTCCTGCATTGGCAGGTGGATTCTTAACCACTGCACCACCAGGGAAGTCCCCCAAGTCGCCATTTTTACATTAATGGGAGATAAGTAGATCTCTCCCAATGGAATCCTAAAACCATGATTTGAGGGAACAGCTCTATCTTTGCTGTCTGGAATCCCGAGGCTCTTCAACTGGAGAATCTCTCCTTTGACTATGCTGGTCCCCCTCAGGAAGACCAAAGCATAGACGTGATAAAAGATGCAAATCTGTTCTTTTAAAGGTGATAGCCTGATCCCGCAACACATCTCTGAGTAGCCGGCCTTACTGAACCACTCTAAGCCCTCACAGGTTTGGTGACATATGGACTTTGCGTGTTGCTCATGTGATGGGAAAGTGCATGCATGTGCCTCAAGTGGGCCTCAGCCTGGGTCAGATCAGATCAGACTTAATTTACACCAAACAGTAACCTCGCTTTTGGGTGCTGGACAGTGGAAAGGAAGGAGGGTGCAAGTCATGGTCAAGCAGTCTTACTGACGGTCAGTCAACCCAGGTGGATCTGTAACACATAAGCAAAGGTCCTTTGTTTCAGGTTCATGGTGTATCATCTGATCTTTTCAGGGTCCACAGATAATTTTGGGTCCAGCTCCTCAGAGGACAGAAGGCCTCCAGCCTCAGCTCTTGGCTTTTTGTGGCCCCCCCTCTCAAAGCTGATAAGGAAAACCTTTCCATCCCCCTTGAGGCTCTTTCTTCTCCTTTCAGCCCATTCCCCTCCCCCTCCTTCTGGGTTCCACTCCTGTTCAGTCCCTGGCACGTGTTTCAATCACTGGGTTCCACTGCATTTGATGACTCTGGGACCGAGAGACAGGGTACGAGACACAAGCTTGGATCCTGGCAGATGGACTCTGCTTAGCAAATCTCTTGTGTGTTATAAGAGCAGCTCTGGTTTCTTCTCCGAGGCTTTAACACTTAGGGACTGCATTTATCTTCCTGTAAGAGAGACCTGATCAATGTGGCCTAAACAAGATAGAGATTTATATTTCTCTCGTGTTATTAAAAAAAAAAAAAAAAAGCATCAAAAATGAGGCAGCCCAGAGCTGATCTGGTAGCTTCCAGGCTCCTTCTAGGCTTCTGTTCCACCATCCTCAGCACATGGCTTCCCCAGGCAGCTTCACTGCGGTTGCTGGAGCTCCAGGCATCATGTTTGCATTCCAGGCACCAGGAAAGAGAAATAGCCAAAGAGCTTCCACTTACATCCCATTGACCACACGTAGCTGCGAGGGAGACTGGAAACTCATTTGTCAGCTGGACATGTTGTCCAGGATCCTGATACTAAGGAAGATTAGAATGGAGAGAGCATAGAGGGTCTGCTACAGAGACGGTCAGAGCAGTGGTCAATAGAGGAGGTGCTGGAATCAGATGCCACAAGTTCAAATGCTTTGCTCCAGCTGTGAGAGCCTCGGCAAGTTACCTAATCTCTTTGTCTTTCTCTGTCCTCCTGTATATAATGCGAGTAACCGTAGTACGTTAGTAATACTATTATTGTTTGATTACTCGGAGTCAACAGTGCTCTGGTGCATGGGAAGTGCTGGTTATTATTATTCCTCTGCCTGTAGTTACATTACTGATGCTCCGACTGTTACCCTGCCTGGTATGCACCTTGCCTGTCCAACCACAGAGAAGGAATTGTGCTTGGGGTCAGCTGAGAGTGAGGGGGTAGAAAACTCTGAAATGCCTCTCTTTAATTTCTCATTCCCAGGGCCGAAGGAACTCAAGGCACCCTTCACTTGCCTCTCTCTCCTCCCACTAGTAGGGCAGAGGTGCAGGGAATACAAGGAAGTCAGGCAGAAGGATGCCTCCCCACCCTTTCTATGCATCTCGAGCCCTAAGTTCAGTATTAAAAATGTCAGCCCCCCACCTAGTCAGAGTCAAGCCCTTAATCGTGCATAAGCCCATTCTGGGGGCTTGGGGCATCCATCTGGCCCTTGCTCCAAGGAATTTACAGTCTAGAACAGGGGTCAGCAAACTACTGCCTGTGGGCCAAATCCAGCCCAACAACTGTTTTGATAAATAAAGTTTTATTGGTACAGAGCCAACATAGCATTTCATCTTCCATATCATCTGTGGCTGTTTTTGCATTACGACAGCAGAGCTGAGTAGCTGCAACAGACACACATACCCCACAAGCCTAAAATTCTTACTATCTGGACTTTTCCAGAAAAAGTTTGCCAACCTCTACCCTAGGAGGAGAAAAGAAACATATTTGTAAAGATACCAGCACGTGTACATAATCAAATATACTTTGAATCAATGTACATAAAGATACAGAAATGGGCCTGGAAGAACTCAAAGCCAACAGCTAGAACTGGGTACCTACATGGAGACCAGGGCAAGAGCAGAATGAGGATATGGTCCAAGACAACATTAGTCTGATCTGTAACATTTTGTTTTACAAGGAGAATAGACTTGGGTAGTTAAAAACTAATTTTTAACAGAGTACGTTGACGGCTGGAAAGAGTGTGCCATGTTTAACACTCAGAGATTCTTAATAAAGTATAAATTAATATAGCACTTTTGGAAATCAATTTGGCAAAATATATCAAGAGCTGTAAACGTGCTCGTATTCTTGGCCTCATAATTTCACTTCTGGGAATCCATCCTAAGGCTATAAATTAAAATGTCGAAAATCTTTATGCACAAATGTGAGCTGACTTATAGTAGCAAAAGGCTAGAGCCATTTAGCCAGTCATATCAGAGTTAAACAAATTATGATACAGCTGTATGATAGAATATTATATAGTAATTAAAATGATGTTCACAAGAGTTTTTAAGTAACTTGGGGAAATGGGAATTGAATGAATAGGACACAAACTTGAGTGTAGTTTCATCACAGCTGTATTAAAAAAAATCAACGTTACCACCTGGGCATCCCCAAATGGCAGAGTAGTTGTCTTTGGAGGAGTGGATGATTCACGTTTCTCTTCTTTATGCTCACATATATATCTTTGTTTTCTAGAACGTGTTGGTTTTATTTTCATTATGGGGACATGTATATCATCTTAAGCTACTGGGGCTTTTGAAAGGTTCATTGTGAGCCAAGTGGATCAGAGCTTCCATGGGAGCAGAGGGGAGGAAGTGGGAGTTAATCACCTCGCTTCTATAGAGTCAGGAAAGCAAAGGAGAGGAAGGGGAGAGATTTACACTCCACTCCACCAAACGGACAGGTCAAAAGCGTGCCCTGTGGATGCAGCTCAACCAGATGCCACCTTCCCCTGCCCCGTCCTCTGCTGCTGAGGGCCTGGTGGGAGGGGGCTTAAGCCTCTTCCCACTCCGCGGGCTGAGGTTTCCATTTCTTCCAGGAAGAGGAGTCACGCTCATCAGCATCACCTCCATGGGTACCAGCAGAGAGGGAGGCAGAGGATGGACAGGAGACCTCGGGTGGGGAAGGGGAGGTTTTCCTTCAAGGGGCCTCTAAGGCACAGAGATCCCTGCCTTCTGGATGTTTTCCTCTGGCTCAGACCCTCTGCCCAGTTCTGAGACTCCCAGGCACACTCCTCCTAGTGTTCTGTTTTCTCTCAGCGGTAACTACATCTGTTTGGGCCTCTCTGCCCTTATCCTAAAAAAAGACAGGAAAATAACACCAAAGCTGAGTCCTCAGTCCATGCACAGTTTTAGGAGGGCTCCAAGGGACCAGGTCTTCTTCTTTTTTTTTTTTTTTTTAACATCTTTATTGGAGTATAATTGCTTTACTATGGTGTGTTAGTTTCTGCTTTATAACAAAGTGAATTAGCTATACATATACATATATCCCCATATCTCCTCCCTCTTGCGTCTCCCTCCCACCCTCCCTATCTCACCCCTCTAGGTGGGACCAGGTCTTCTTGAAGGCAGAAAATTAGGCACCCATATGGGAAACCCCTCAGAAAACATTTATAACCTGGGTCCCTCCTGCAAGTTACAATCCCCCCGCTTTGGAATCAGATGAAACAGGCCTCAAATCCTAGCTTTTCCTGACTTAGCTACATGAACTTGGGCAAGAGATCTACACTCTGGGCCTCAATTGCTTTGTCTGTAGATTAGGGTAGGGGATGATCTTCCAATGAGTGTTGTTGTAAACATCACAAATAATTTTTTTTAATGTGTCCCAGGCAATGATTGCCACATAGTGGGTGCTCATAAAAGATCATTCTTATTTATCAAATTACATTTTCTAGGTACCCTGAAGATGTGAGGGGGCAGTGCCCTGAACTTAGGTGCTAATCTAGAAAGGATGGTTAGTCCTGTACATTTTCCAAAGCAAAAAAGAATCATGAATTCGTTTAATAATATCCAATGTACTCAGCCTTCAAGAAGCAACTCGAGGGCTTCCCTGGTGGCGCAGTGGTTGAGAGTCTGCCTGCCAATGCAGGGGACACGGGTTCGAGCCCTGGTCCGGGAGGATCCCACATGCCGCGGAGCAACTGGGCCCGTGAGCCACAATTGCTGAGCCTGCGCTCTAGAGCCCACGAGCCACAACTACTGACACCCACGTGCCACAACTACTGAAGCCTGCACTCTAGAGCCCGTGCTCTGCAACAAGAGAAGCCACCACAATGAGAAGCCCGCGCACCACAAGAAAGAGTAGCCCCCGCTCGCCGCAACTAGAGAAAGCCCGTGCACAGCAATGAAGACCCAACGCATACAAAAATAAATAAATTAAATAAATAAATTTATATATTAAAATAACACATTATTAAAAAAAAAAGAAGCAACTCGAATAATGCAGGCCTGCACCCCACCTCCCACCTCCCCCACTGCCCCAGCACAGCCCTTCCTGAGCATAAGGGTCTGAAACACTCCCTCTCTCCCCTGGACCAGGAGAGCAATTACCGTCAGAGCCATTCATTTGGTAATTAATCACCTAGGGACCTGTGACATCTCTTCTACTGTGGTTGGAAGTGTTGCTCTGGATTTTTGTGTTTCTTTAGGTTTAGCCCACAGAAAGTACAGCCGTACTTGGCTGGTGCAGGGTGGAATATTTGCAGCTCTAAACACGTCAGAACAGCTCTGCGATGGGCTACTTCCACAGGGGAAACGCCAGGAATCTGCAGGTAGGGGCTTTCTATGCCCCTCCAAGCGTGGCTCCCTGATCCTGAGGCAGAAGGCGAGGGTGAGGTTGGCGGGGCACAAAGCCAGTGCTGCCAGATCAAGGGCTAGATTTGTGTCTGGGGCGATGCCAGGACACGGCTTGCTTCCTGCCACCCACAGCTGCTTCTGCGGGTCCCGGGGAGCGGCTGCCCCAGGGAAGCCGGACTTAATCAGTAAGCGTGGGGGGAAAGGAGCCACGCGGCCAAGCCAAATCTGGAATCGTTCAGAAAAGGGAGCGTCCGGTTCCTCCTCCTCCTCCCTCTCATCTCTGCTCCCTGGTGTGGGCTCGTCGTGGGTCCCAGAGGGGGCTGAGGAGTGCCACCCCCAGCGGGAGCAGCTGTGTCACCACCTCCCTCCGCGTCTGGGGCGCCTCTGGTCAGGGCAGGAGCTGTCACGTGCAGCTGACAGCTGTGGTCGCACCAGGGCTCAGGCGCCCACCACATGGCTTCCTTTCTCATTCTGGCCCTCCCCTGGTCTGGCTGCTCCTCCCCTGCCACCAGGGCAGCAAATGGCCAGTGGGGTCCTTGGAGACGTGGCGGAGGAGGGTGGGGAAGGGTTAACAGCACCTGCTCCCTCATCACCCTTCTTCCTGTGACATTCACTTCAAAGTCACAGGAGGGTGCCTCCCTTTCTTTGTTGCATCCCTGCAGATAGGGCAATCTGTCTTTCCCAACTGGGAATTCATACTTCAGCGGTGCTGGTGGTGGGATCTCAGAAAGGAACCTGGGAAAGAAAGAGGGTATTTGTTGAGTGCCAGCCAAGTATCAGAGGGACACCACCCCAGGCTGGACAAGACACCCATTAGCTGGAGTCCAGGGCAGAGCTGAGGACCTCAGCGTGCTGGTCCCCTCCTCTCCACCCTCACTCTTTTAACATCAACACCGCCCAGCCAAGGGCCAGCACCTCCCACCTCCATCCCACCCCTGCCCCAGGACCCTTCACCGGGGCAGAGGTTTTTCAAGAATCTCCCCAAAGAGGTTCTTCCTGATCCTGCGAAATGGCTTATAGCAGCAGCAGTGAAGGAGCCGCGGAGGAGGAAAGCCCGGCTGGTCGGGGACGGTGTGCTTTCCTCTCCGCATCTCCGCAGTCTGGAGCGGTGGCCCGTTTTGTTCACCTCTCGTGACGGGAGAGCGCCCCCTGCTGCCCGAGCCCAGCCAGTGTCGCACAGCCCGGAGCGCGTTAGCACCGAGAAGGGCTGCATCCGGGCAGAGCGGGTCATCCGGGGAGCTGCACAGCAGGCCTGGCAGAAGGAGGATGCCAGCTTTTTGTACCGACGTCCGCCTGTAGCGGCCAAGGCCTGGACCAGCCCCTCTTGGGCGGCAGTTGTCTAGGGCAGCATGATAAGAGTATGGGATCTGGTTCAGAACCTGGCGCGGCGACACACTGCCTGCCGACCCTGGACATGTGGTTTAACCTCTAAAGCTTCAGTTCCTTCGTCATTAAACTGAGATAATCAATAGTATGTATATCACAGAGATGTTTAAGCAGATAATTAATGTAAAGCATATAGTGAGCTTTCAATAACCGTAACTATTATTATTGATTCAGCTGACACCTCTACAACTACGTCATAAGAGAATAACTGACAAGATCCCATGGACAAAAGCCAGGGGATTTTTGTTTTGTTTTGTTTTTTTCAAAGCATTTTCATCATTAAATGGATCTGACCTAGCTCCATGGGCGTATTTGAGGGAAACAGCTTTGCCTAAAGGGGAAATAAATGCCAGAGACATTCGCAGGAACATCAACCACAAACAATTACTAAACACATTGATCAACGCTCCAAGCTGTGCAATAAAGAAACAGGAAAAAAGTTATGTTTGGGGAGACTCTGGCCTGCATTGTCAATTTTTTCCTCCTGGCTGGATTATATCCACTAACTACAGACATGCTGAAACATCTCCCATAGAGAAAAAAAACCTGACTCCACATCCCCCCCGAAGCTAGCCTCCCCCCCAACTTTTTCCTTCCCGATATAGACAAACTTCTGGAAGTGCGCTCAGTGGCTCTATTTCCTCTCCCTTCTGTTAGCTCTTGAACCCACTCAATCAGGTGTTGTGCCCACCGCTCACTCCACTTTATCTGCCCTTGTCCTGGTCACCAGTGACCCTCATACGGCTCAACAAGTGGCCCATCCTCATCATTCCACCCATTAGTAACATTGCCATAGTTGATGGACCACTCCCTGCCCCTTGGAACACTTCCTTCCTTCCACCACCCCGGGTTCTCCTCACCTCCCTGGCCAGTCCTTCTCAGTTGTCTTTGGCTGGATGCTCATCTTCTCAGCCTCTAAATGTTGGGACTTCCTGGGCTCAGTGTCTTTATTTACACTTACTCTCAAGGGGACAGCTACCAGCCCCTTGCTTTAACTACTGTACACTGGTGATGTCCACCTTTATGTTCCCTCTCCCTGAACTCCAGATCTGCACAGCCAGTGGTCTCTTCACCATCTCCACCTGGAGGTCCTGTAGTCACCTAACTTGCCATGTCCAAGTGGAACTCTTGATCCCCTCTTCTCCCGCTTTCCCATCTGAATAAATGGCAACTTCATGCTTTTAGTTGCTCAGGAGAAACACTGCGGCCATCCTTGTGGTCTCTCCTTCATCCATCAGCAAATACAGTCCGTTTCACCTCTGAATGTATCCAGATGTATCCAGAATCTGACCCCTTCTTGAATTCTCCCCTGCTAACTCCATTCCAAGCCACAATCATCTCCTGGCTGGTCTCCCAGTCTCTACTCCAAATATTTCCACATAGCAGCGGACAGAGTCTTTTATAACAAAAGTTAAATCATGTCACTCCTTTGCTGAAAACTCTCCAAAGTTCTCCCTCCTCACTAAGAATAGAAGACAATGGTCCACGGGGCTACACGTGACCATGCCCCTGGCTTCTCTTCTGACTTCATCTCCTTCCCCGGGTTCACTTCACTTGGACCACACTGGCCTCTTGGCTATTGCTGGAGTATGAGGAGCATGGTTCTGCCTCAAGGCCTTTACACTTACTGTTCTCTCTCCCTGGAAGGCTCTGACCCCAGGCCACCACAGAGCTCCTTCCCTCACTTCATTCAGCCCCTGCTCATCTTAGCAGAGAGGCCTTCCCCGATGACTCTAAATAAGACAGAAACCCCACCCACCCCTTCCTCCTTACTTTGATGTATTCATTGCCTTTATCACCACTTGACATATAAATTTAATAGCTGTTTTCTGTTTCCTCCAACTAGATGCTAGCTTCATGGAGCAAGGACTTTGTTTTGTTCACTGCTATATCCCCACTTCCTAGTTCAGTGGCTGGCACATAATAGCTGCTCAGTAAATATGTGTTGACTGCAGAAATGAATTCGTCCACACCAGCTACCCCTCCCTGTGATTAGGAGGCAAAAGACCCAAGGTTAACCTCAGCCCTGATTCCAGAGATAGATTCACGGCCCTGGGCTTTGTCTGTCACCAGTAACCTACTAGAGAGGCTTTTATCTAGAGCAGGAGCAATAACACCTTGGTCTTCTCAGTCTCAAACATATTGGTTATGTAAGGCTCGAAGATTCTAAGACAATATGGCCTCTTTCACGTCTGGGTTGGTCAATTAGATTTCATTTTTTTCCCTTTTTTCCATCCTAAGAACAGGGACAAACGTGTGAAATAATCCACCCCGGATTTTCTTCTGCTGTATCATGTCATCAGTCTCTGTCCTTCATTGTCCCCATGATACACTCAAAGAAATGAACATTTTGGATAATGCCAACTGGCTTACCTTCTCTGGCTTCAAATTTAATTCCTCTCCTTGGCTTTGACCTTACACTTTCATTCAACAAACCTGTGGCCGTATAGACAACTATATAAAAGACAATTACCATTAATGTGTGAAACACTAAATATAGAGCTTTACAAGGTGCAAGGAAGCCTAGAGGAAGATTACTGAGCGGGGGTGGGGGGGTGGGGGAGGCTGGGGAAGGGGGTGATATAAAAGGTGGATCGGGGGGGTGCTGAAGTGGCTCATCAGTTGGGAAGTCAATGCAATAGTGCAGGCAAGCCACGGGCAGGGCAGGGGTGGGAGGTGGAGCTGCTGCTGCGGGATGGACCGGACGGAAGAGAGATCACAGGAGTAACGGGAGGGGAGGCAGAGGCGCGAGTCCAGGGAGGCTTCCAGGTTTGGGGCCTGGATGACTGGACAGCCAGGAAGATGGTTTGGCAGCCCTTCCTCCTTCCTCTCCCACACCTTCGGGCTCCATTTAATTGCCTTCAGTTTATGCACAGACCCAACCTATAAGCCTCATCACATACCCATTCTGTACCTCAGTTTCCTCATCCATAAATGGGGACAATAATAGTCGTTTCCACGTAAGTTTGTAGTGAGGAATAAACAGTTAATCGACGTAAAGGGTTTTGGAAGGATCTGGGACATAACGAGCACTCAGGGAGTGTTAGCGACAGTCACCACCGTCATCGTTATCATTGCCATTGTCACTGTCAATAGCAGCAACATCACCGTCGCTGGTCTCCCAACCTCCCACCCTGAACCACTGTGCTCTTTTCTATCTCAAGGAGCCATCACTATGTTCTTGGACCTTCTTCTCTAGACCGATGCACAGTCTAACATCTTTTTCCAGCTTCATTTTTCTGGCATCTTCAAGACGCCCAAATTTCTGTCCTGGAGAAACTTTTTGCCCCAACTTTCACTCATTGTCAAAGTAAGTTGAATTAAAGTTAAGGATCCCTCCCTCAGCCCCACAGCATTCCCTTCATTCTGCAGCCACGGCCACTCTCCTTCTCCCTTGGGCAGAACGAAACAATATAATCAGGACAGAAACTTCATACCCGGGACAGGCGGGCAGGCGGGTGCTGACGACCACCTGACGGCTCCGGTTGAAACCTGCCTGTTTGGTTTTCTGCTGTCTAAATGCTCACAGATGTCTGTCTGCTTGCCTCTGTTATGTGCCTTCCAAAAGAGGGGGAAGATCAGATACTTGTAAATATTTTAATCTCTCTTTTTTCTTTCTCTCTTCGTATCAAAAGAAGCAGGGGGTGGTGAGGGGATGTGTTCCTCCTTCCGGGTGGAGTTGAAGTTGGCAAAACCTGAAAACAACTTCATTTCCTATCCTTGGGGGATAGGAATGGTGAATTAGCTGACCAGGGAATTAAGAGTGAGCTCTTAACCCCCTCCTCCTGCTCTATAGACTCTGAGAAGCATTAGAAGAAACGCAAACTAGGGAATCACCAGCATGGACCCAGACTGAAGTAAGGCCCAGGCAGGGTCCAGCATGGGCAGGTGGTTTCTGAATTGCTGCAGGAAATTTAGATAAGGGAATTGCCCCGAGGAGGAAAGGGCAGAATGACCACTGGTGGCCTAAGATGAGACTGGGAGAAGGACAAGGACAGACGACAAGCATATATGCAACACGAGGCTGCTTCACAGCGTCTTTCAGAAAGAACCAGAAGGCTTAAAATAGGCAGGGATACTGTCACAGGCGTCAGAACCTTTAAAGTTTATATCTGAGCAGGAAAATATTTATTCTAGAAGGTGTGGTATATGGGACAAAGTCACTCCAGATTTAAAGACTCAAATCAGGACTCCTGTGGGAGTGTAAATTCATGCAAAATCTTCTTTTTTTTTTTCATGCAAAATCTTTGAAAAGCAAATTGGCTAAATGATTCAAGAACCATAAAAATATTCAACATCTTTGACTCAGAAATCCCATTTCTGGGGTTGGATCCTAAGGAAATTGCTCCAAATACAGGAAAAAAAAAAAAAAAAAGATGTTTGCTATGGTGTTATTTATAATAGCAAAAACAAAACAGCAAAAACGGAAGCATCCCGTCTGCCCATTTACAGGGGAAGAGTGAGAGAAATCTTCTGGAGGAACCATCTGGCAGCATGCCTCTTATGAAAAGGACATGATAACATGGAAGCATTTTATAACAAGTTTGGAAATGACAGTTACATAGAAAATTGTGTAGACTAAACTTTCGACCATCGTCACAAAATGATGGGGACTGTGGATTTTTTTTTAAAAACTAGTGGAATAAAATAGACAAAAATGTATTTATGCCTGTGATTTGGTTATGGGACCGTGACTAGATTTTTTCCTTTTTTTTTTTTTTGTCTGTTTTTTTCCCCCAAGAGTTTTTAAAGGAGTGTTTCATTTTTAAAATGGAAAATAATTATTGGTCTTCAAGTGAGAAAACCCATCAAGAGTTTTTGCCTTACCATCTAAATGAAAAGCTTCACATGGAAGCCATCTTTCCAGAATTTTTTTCATTCCATTGTTAGTGGTGTTAAATTCTGCCACTCCAGGCATATTAACGCATCTTTACTCCCTCAAAATGCCCACATTGCCTTACCTTCCACCTCCAAGCAGGGAGGATATTGGGTGGGGCAGAAGCAGTTATGGTGTACACAGTGCAATATAGACCTGCTTACAAAAAAAGACCCAGAAGAAGTTAAGATAAAATCTTGCACTGGGTGACCTGATTTGCCTGAAACACCGCATTCTCCTGGTCAGATCCTGCAGAAGTACCACCTTCTGTGTTTCAGGCTAGCAGCCTGCAGATATGGGGGAATGGCAGAAATGGAGAAGGAGGAGGGTCTGAGTATGAGAAATCATTCCCTTCAGGCCTGCGGAAACAGTCCAAGACCTGTGTACCAGGAGCAGCAGGAGGAACCTGGGCTGGGCCCCCAACATTACTCAGAAGACCCCTCCCAGCAGCTGCTGGCAGGGAATCACTAGGCCGTTATGAGACAGGGAGCCCCAGCGGTGCCATGTGAGCCCCTGCTCTGAGTTCCTGTTTGGAACAGGACCGAGGCTGATACCCTCGGTCAAAGAAGAATCATCAAGTCACCCAGGGGCCCCAGGGTGAGTGGGCTCCTGGCAGGGGGGATTGTTGCTTAAAGGGCACTTTTTTGCATCCTGCTTGAGATAGCCTGTAAGACTTGCCTCTTAATTATGACTGTCCTATTTGTGAAAGTGAAAGGAACTTGTTAATAAATGCATAAGGAAATAAACAAAAAGGGTGCCGCCCTCAGAAGGCCCTCACTTTGTCAGAATCACCCCTGGTTTGGCAGCTTCCACATGGCTTGGAGGGTCCTGGGTCTTTGAACCCTCTGACTTTCTCCCTGCCCACATCCCTCCCACCCTGAACACCCATCCCACCTCTGTTCATGTACCTTTTGTTCAGCCAATCAAAGAGCTGGAATTTTTTTAAAAACAAACTTATAAGGAAACATTTCAGAGTATAATCAACCCTATGTACCCTTTTCCCAGATTCAATAGTTATTAACTCATGGTCAATCTTATTTCATCTGCACTCCCACCATTTCCTCCTTCTCCATCAATTATTTTGAAGCAAATTCGAAATGTGACATCATTTCATCCATAAAGAATTCATCTGTAAAAGATAAAGTCTCTTCAAAACCATTGTCACTACACCATGCTCAACCTAAAAAAGTTAACAATAATTCTTCAAAATCATCAAATATTCAAGGCAGTGTTTAATTTTTCCTGATTATATCATACTTTTTTTGTCTGTTTGAATCAGGATCCAAATAAGGTCCTTATAATTGTGACTGATTGTCATGTCTCAAGACAAGAGCTGAATTCTGAACTCTGAAACCACAAAATCCAAATCTGGGACAGGTAGGAGATGACGTTCTTAACGGGTGCCAGTCATCAAAGCCAAGCATTCATTCATTAACTCATTCAACAAATATTTATCAAGGACCTCAGCTGTACCAGGCCTGTGCACTCCACCAGGATATAATGGTGGCTATGATCATTTCTAGAATCTGCACCATAGAGGGAGTCTGGTGAGGAAGGCAGACCTTGGTCAAATGTGGTATTTAAAAGGTTGAGAAGTGCTATGAGGAAAGGTCCTACAGGCACCAGTAATCTGGAATTTAAATAATTCTAAAGGACAGAATTAAGATCAACAGATGAAATGTTGGGGAACCAGATTTGGGCGCAGTAGAGGGAAGAATTCAAAAATCACTGAGCGTGAAAAGAAGCAAGAACATGCAGTCCAGAGTGAAGAGCAAAACCAAGTACCAGAAACAGATCCAGAAATGACACAGATGATAGAATTAGTAGACAGCGTGCTAAAATAGCTATTACTCAATATGTTCAAGAAGGTAGATGAAAACATGATCATGATAAGGATGGACATGGAAAAAATTTTTTTTTAAGAAGACCCAGGTCAAACTTTGCTAACACTAAGCAAAAGAAAGCAGGAGTTGCTATAAAATATGAAAGTGTGTTTCAGAGCAAGGATATTTGCAGGGATAAGAGAAGCGTCATTTTATAATGATAAAGGAGTAAATTCATCAAGAGAACATAATATTCATAAAATATTGTAATGGCCAGAAAGTTCGTTCGGGCTTTTCTGGAACATGAAAAGTCCGAACGAGCTTTTTGACCAACCCTATATCTATACACCAAATAACAGAGCTTCAAGACACATGAAGCATAATGTCATTATTCACAGGCAACATAATTGAGTACATAGAAAATCCAAAAATATAGAGAGAAGAAGGATTAAAATTAATAAACCATTTACCAAAGTCACTGAATAAAGGATCAACATACAATCTTTTCTACTTTAGCCATTCTGATGGGTGTATAGTGGTATCACATTGTAGTTTTAATTTGCATTTCCAGGGTGACATTTTAATATATTTATTGACTATTCAGAAATTTCCTGTACAAGTCCTGTGTCCATTTTTCTACTGGGTTGTCTGTCTTTTTTCTTTATTGATTTGTAGGAGTTCCTTATGCATTCTGTATAGGAGTCCTTTGATAGATATACATATGGCAAATATTTTCCTCCACTCTCTGTGGTTTGCCTTTTCACTTTTGGTCCAGTTGTAAATTTACTACATCTTTTTGCTTTGCTTTGTGATTCTGGAACTGAACTCTGAAGATGATATTTCTCCTTTGACAGATGGCTTGATGATATGCTTTGTCAGTGGAAGAGACTGGAGGCTCGTTGCAAGGCTGGAAGAAGAGGTACTTTATGCCTTCTGTTGTTCTGTTTTCACATGGAGCTGCAAATGGTGCAGTGTACATGGGTCCCGGCAGTTAACCACAGCAGTGGGCTGCCCTTGTAGTTCAGGGACAAGTACTCTCCAGCCATTTCCTTTGCTGCTGCTGCAGCAGACAGGGCATTCCCGTGGCAGCCATGCCTCCTCCTCAGAGGTCTGGATCTCACCCTCTCACGGCTCCCCTTCTAAGTTTTAAGCTCTTTTCTTTTTCACTTTTCCCTTGGACCCGGGTTAGTAGCTGCTTCCCGTAGTTACTACCTTTATTATATCTTAGCATTCTCCTTACCTTTTAAAATAGTGAACCACCCTTTTCCTTTTCTATATATTATATTTTTATATTAAATTTTCCTGTTCATATTGTTGGTATAATTTGTCTCCCGACTGGATTCTGACTTACACTCCCTTGAAAATAGCATTTGGTGAATAAAAGTTCTTAATCTTAATGCGCTTTGACAGCTTTGTTGACAATCAATTGGTCCAACATGTGTTGGTCTAGTTCTGAACTTTCCATTATGTTCCATTGATCTACATAGCTGTCTTTATACCAGTACTACACTGCCTTGATTCTCGTGGCTGTATACTAAGGTGTGAAATCAGATAGTATTAGTTTTACAACTTCATTCTTTTTCAAATTTGTTGTGGCTATTTTAGGTCCTTTGAATTTTCATATAAATTTTAGAAACAGCTTGCCAATTTCTATAAAAATGTCTCCTGGGATTTTAATTGGGATTGTGTTGAATCTATCGATCATTCTGGGTTGAATTAACATCTGAACAATATTGAGTCTTCTGATCCAAGCCCGATGAACTCGGGCTGCCAGAAAAAAACACTATACACTGGGTGGCTTAAACAACAGAAATTTCTCACAGTTCTGGAGGCTGGGAAGCCCAAGGTGCCAATTAGGTAGTTTCATTCTGAGGCCTTTTCTCTTAGCTTATAGACAGCTGTCATCTGGCTATGTGCTTACATGACTTCTTTCTGCATATACCAGAGAGAGAGAGAGAGCGCGCTCTGGTGTCTCTTCTCATGTGGACACTAATCCTATCAGATCAGGGCTCTCTAAGCTTATGACCTCATTTAATCTTGACTACCTCCTAGGAGGTCCCATCTACAAATACAGTCACATTGGGGGTTAGAGCTTCAACATATGGATTTGGAGGGTGGGTGGGGGGGGGGAAACAATGTAGTCCATAGCAAACATCATATATCTTCCATTTATTTAATTCTTCTTTGATCTCTCTCAAAAATTTAAAAAATTTTTCAGTGTCTGCACATCTTTCGTTAAATATATCCCTATGTATTTAATAGTTTTGATGTTATTATAGATTATGTTTTTAAAGATTTCAGTTTCCAATTGTTTGTTGCTAGTATATAAACGTACAATTTGGGAATTCCCTGGCAGTCCAGTGGTTAGGACTCGACACTTTTACTGCCGTGGCCCTAGGTGCAATCCCTGGTTGGGGAACTAAAATCCTGCAAGTTGCGCACCGCAGACGAAAAACACCCATACAATTTATAATATTTTTTTATATAATAGACCTTGTATCCTGAAACCTTCCTAAACTCACTTATTAGTTCTCAGAGCTTTTCTTAGTGTTTTCTATATAAAAATCAGGTCATCTGTGAGCAAAGATGGCTTTATTTCTACTTTTCCATCTGTATGCATGTTTTTCTTTTTGTTTGTTTGGTTTCCCTTATTGCACATGCTAGAACCTCCAGTACAATGTTGAACAGATGTGGTGAGAGAATTCATCCTTGCCTTTTTCCCTATATTAGGGAGAAAGTATTCAATATTTTACCATTAAGTATGATGTTAGCTATAGGTTTTTCTTAGGTGCCTTTTACCAGGTTGAGGAAGTTTCCTTCTGTTCATAGTTTCTTTTTTTTCTTTCTTTTTCTTTTTAATGGTATCAATTGTTTATGGCTACAATAATGCTGTGTAACAAGGAACCACAGAACCTCAGTGATATACAACAATGCTCATTGCTCACCTGTGTGGGGTCAGATGGAGGCCAGCTAGGCAACCCTGCTGGTCTTAGTGAGGCTCATTCACACACTTGGGGGTAGTTGCCTGTTGGCTAATCTAGACTGGCCTTGGCTTGCTGCAGACTTTTTTTTTTTTAATTGAAGTATAGATGATTTACAATGTTGTGTTAGTTTCAAGTGTACAGCAAAGTGATTCACTTTTATATATATATATAAACTGTGTATGTGTGTGTGTGTGTACTCTTTTTCAGTTTCTTTTACATTATAGGCTATTGCAAGATATTGAATATAGTTCCCTGTGCTATACAGTAGGTCCTTTTTGCTTAGTTTATATATAGCAGTGTGTATTTGTTAATCCCAAACTCTAATTTATCCCTCCCTCCTATTCATAGTTTCTTAAGAATATCTATCATAAATGGCGAATTTTTGTCAAATGCATTTTTCTATTGAGATGATTGTATAGTTTTTCTCCTTTACTCTGTTAATAAGGTTAATTACATTAATTGATTTTAAAATATTAAACCAACCATGAGTCCCTGGGATAAACCCCAGTAGGTCATGATGTATTATCCTTTTTATATGTTTCTGGATTTGATTTCTTAACGTTTTTGTTTTGTTAAGAATTTTTGCATCGATATTCATGAGGGATACTGTTCTATAGTTTTCTTTCCTTGTAATGTCTTTGGTTTGGGTATCAGGTGCTATCTTTATAAGATGAGTTATGAAGTCTTCTCTATTTTGGAGAAAAATTGTATAACATTGGGATTATTTCTTCCCTACTGTTTGATATAATTCACCAATTAAGCCGTGTGGGCCTTGAGTTTTCTTTATAGAAAGGTTTCTCAAATTATAACTTAAATTTCTTTAATAGAAATAAGGTTATTTGGATTTTCTATTTCTTTTTGAGTCAGTTTTGGTAATTTGTGTCTTTAAAGAAGTTTGTAAATCTCTCTTTTGTTGTTGAATTTCTTGGTGTAGTGTAAATCTGTTTATATAATTTCCTTTTTATCCTTTACTGTCTCTAGGCTGTATAGTGATGTCTGCTCTTTCATTCTTCGTATCAGTAACTTGTGTCTTCTCAGTTTCTTTCTTGATCATTCTAGCTAGAGGTTTACCACTTTTATTCATTATTTTTTGAAATAGCTTTTATAGCCATTCATTTTCTCTACCATTTCTTTTCTATGGCATTTATTTCTGCACTCATCTTTATAATTTCTTCCTTCCACTTACTTTGAGTTTATTTTGCTTTTCTTTTTCTTCTTCTTAAAGTGGAGACTTAAGTCATTCATTTTAAACCTTTCTTCTTTTCTAATATAAGCCTTTAAAACTCTAAGTTTTTCTCTAAGCTGTGTTACAGTTGCATTCCAGATATTCTATATTGCTTTCATTATCATTCACTTCAAAATAGATGTGATTTCTTCCCTGATCTAAAAATTATCTAATTGTTGTTTAATTATCAAATATTGGGGTGATATTTTAGATATCTCCGTATTATTGACATCTGTTTTAATTCCACTGTGGTCGGAGAACACATTCTACATCATGTCAATCCCTTTAAGGTTATTGATTCTTATTTATGGCCCAGTACATGGTCTATCTTGGTGAAGATCCCTGTGCACCTGCAAAGATAATCCATTCTGCCATTGTTCAGGACAGTGTTCTATAAACATGAACTGACAGTGGTTGGCGGTGTTGCTCAAGTTTCTAGAGCGTTACTGATTTTCTATTTTTTCTATCAACTACTGATCATTGCCAATTATTAGTTCTGTAAGTTTTTGGCTCATATATTTTGAAACTGTTATGAGATGCCTTCAGATTTAGAATTGTTAATGTCTTCTGTCGTTAAACTATGTTTTCGCCATACAGCTAAAGTAAAAAACAAAAGACAATAACCAAAAATAGTTGTCACATTTTTTCATAAATTCCAATTTTTAAATAAATAGTCATAGAACTGAGTAAAAACAGAGAAGAATCAAAATCAAGCATAACCCCACCTCTAGAGAGATAAAGCAACATGATCGTTTTAGAACATCTTTCAATACATTTTCCATGAATATGATAATATCTTTTTATAACCAAATAATCATGAACATTTTTCCATATCATTATTATTCTTCAATGTTATTTTTAGCAGCTGTATAATATTCCATATGGATGACCATAATGAAATTTACTTCACATTACATTTACATTAATCTCTTTAATTTTAATCTTATAGCTATCCATTCATTGGAATGTCCTTTCCAACTTTTTTTCCTTTGTTCTATTGCCTTTCCTCTCAGTTTAGGGTAATCCACAGATTTACTTGGATAAGTTCACCATCTGCCTCTAAGATGTAGATATAAATGTTTCACAACACAGGCTCCAGGTGGAGCCCCGCGGTCTGCCCCTAGAGCTAGTCCTCCAACTAACAGCCATTCATTCCATACTCTTCTGTAATGTTTCTTCAACCAACAATGCATCCACCCAAGTGTACTATCACCTTGCTCCTCCAACACCATTCTAAATACCTTGTTGTGGAAGCTAATTCATTTCACTGATTTTTTGTTAAGGTTGTGCCCTTAGAGAGCCGTTTGCGTATCACACTTGTTGGCATCTGTTACGGACTCCATTGAAACCGATACCTTTCACCAGCTCCGCATGCCCACCGCCCCCTCTGTGTACTTTGCTGCAAATGGCTTGCACTGATGAATTTCAGAAGATTGACCTTGGGCACTAAAGCAGCTTCATTCTGGGAATTTTACATTTTCCCCTGGGCAGCCTCTAGCCAATAGCTAACTGATCTGAGAACATAAAAGCCCAGCTCTTGGGCTTCCCTGGTGGCGCAGTGGTTAAGAATCCGCCTGCCAATGCAGGGGACACGCGTTCAAGCCCTGGTCCAGGAAGATCCCATATGCCACGGAGCAACTAAGCCCGTGCGCCACAACGACTGAGCCTGTGCTCTAGAGCCCACGAGCCACAACTACTGAAGCCTGCGTGCCACAACTACTGAAGCCCGCGTGCCACAGCTACTGAAGCCTGTGCGCCTAGAGCCTGTGTTCCGCAGCAAGAGAAGCCACCGCAATGAGAAGCCTGTGCACCTCAACAAAGAGTAGCCCCCGCTCGCCGCAACTAGAGAAAGCCCGTGCACAGCAACAAAGACCCAACGCAGCCAAAAATAAATAATAAATAATTTTTTTTAATTCAAAAAAAAAAAAAAAGTCCAGCTCTTTTGATTCAAGGTGGTAAGCTCTGAATTCCCCGTGGGATCAGGCTGAGTTTGGGACCTGAAATCTGACTTTCATTTGGTTTCCTCCCCTTTCCTATTCTGCTTCTCCTGTTCCCCTACAGGTTTCTCCTGAGAGCAGTCCCTTTATAAATCATTTGCACCCAAATCTGTGGCTCAGGGTCTTCTTTTAGTAGAACCCAACCGAAGACAGCATGCAAATGCCACCCAAAGCATTACTCGAAGTAAGTTCCCCCCAACCAGCTCTCACCCACACTACTAACCCCCACCTTAAAAACCCCAAAAAACTGGTGTGCTGAACTTCAAAACAGCTTGACATCTGACATCTATGCTTGTACTAAAAGAATCGTAGGGGGTTTTATTCCCTTTACAGAAGAATTCACAGTGGAGTTCTAAATATAGGGAATTCCACTTGTGTGTTTAAAATAAAATTACAAAATTTTACCCCAAAAATTGACCTTTTACGGAAAAAATGTATCCTATATAAAGCAGTGCCCCGTATAGCAACCCAATAATTGAGACTGAAATCCCTCTCTGTGAAAGTGGCTTTCTCCTGGGGCCCCCCCGTAAGTTTCTGACTCTTTTCCTTAACCCTCTCCATGGTACACTGAAGGGAGTTGCCATGGTGACCGTAGGCCAGTGACCTCCGGAGTAGCTCAGATTCACAAGAAAGGGCTTCTGCCGGCTTTACTAAGAAGCAGGGAGCTGAGATGCAAATGGCATTCTCCTTGATCAATTGGGACAGAGATTTAACGAGTTTAGCCTTGGAGACTTGAGGAAAGTGCTCAAACAACTTCAGAGGTACCTGAGCTGACGCTGGGCTCACCCTGCTACCCAGGGGTAGAAGAGTTAGCAATACACATTGTCCAGAGCCTAGTTCAGACAGATGTGTGCACTCAGAGGAAGGCATCCTCAGGGAAGCGGGGCTGAGACTGAATGGTTCTAATTAATTTATTATTGGAGTTCACTGGTACAAAGAGAGGGTCACTACGTACGTAAATGATGCTGTTTTAAATCCCAGGATCTAAACGCACTTAACCAAGGAAATGAAAGCTATCTCACGTTTGTTAAATTAGCTCATTTGAATAGAAGAGAAGCCAAGGAGGGACAAATAGGCCCGCACTCAGGAACCTGCCTGCATGAATCATTCCTCACCCCCTTAACAGAGACCCTGCTGAACTCTCTCCTCAGTACTTTAAAAAAAAATGTTATTAATATTTGCAATTACGAAAAGAGTATGTGCTCATTGTAAGGAGGCTTCCATACCTTTCCTGGCGATGATTTAAACAGACACAGCCATTCCCCATTAAGTCTCCCCAACTCCTCCACAGGCTGTAACACTGTTCCTGCCGCTTAACCTCACATCACGGTATCATGGGGATTCCTCCAGGTCAAATATATGGATCTAATTCATCCTTCAATACCTCCATAATATTCTATACTAGTCTGTCCTATAATTTTCTATAATACTATAATTTATTCAACATTCACCTATTGATGGACAATTCTGATTTTATCCAGCTTTTGTTACTATAAATATAGCAACAATCTTGTACATTTCCCCAACTACAAGTGGAGCATATTGTCAAATGTTTATCAGCCATTGGTGTTCTCTCATCTGTAAAATGCTTGCTCCTGTCCTTTGTCCTTTTTTTTTTTAAGTTTTGTCTTTTCCTTATCAGGTATGTATTAAGGATATTATTCATTGTCTGTCATAGGTATTATTATTAGCCTTTTGACTTAGTGAGACTTGATCATTTTGGTCCCTTCCTTGTCAGTTTCTCTTGTGAATGTCAGCTTTTACCATTTTTTCCAAGCTCATGGGCAAAGGTGTGGGACTAGGAAAAAGCATGTCATGACTACAGACCAGAGAGGAGACTCAAGTGACCAGAGCAGTGAGCCTGTGCTGGGAGGCTGGGGAAACCAAGCTGGACAACATTTAGCATCTATAATACTCACATCTGGTAGAGACAGAGAGATGAGTAATTTTTCCAGAATTCAATCAATTTCTGTTCTGCTTTAAATATTCCTCCTTCTCTTAGAATAGGATGCTTTTCCCAGATCCCTTTATCTAGCTCACTCCTACTCATCCTTCAAAATTCCACCCAGACATCACCTCCTCTGAAAAGCCTTCCTTGATCCGCCCACAAGCTGACCCAGAAGCCCCTCCTATGTGTGACTTTGTTCTAGCTCTTGTCGGACCACATCATAACCCGTCAGTCTCCCCCTCTAGACTGAGTGCCCCTTTAGAGCAGGACTCCCTTTGGAGCTCATGTCCATCCCCAGGGTCTGATACCTTTGTGAGTGCCCCATTTGTTCAAAGAATGGCTTGAACAAACTTAGCAAACTTTTCTTCACTACCACCATTCCAGGTGCTATGGGAGTGACAGAAGAATTATAACACATGATCCCTGATCTCAGAGTGACTGAAATCTAGCTGAGACATAAGAACGCACTAAAATTGAGATAATAGCACATGAAAGTGATCACACTTAGGTGGAACATTGTGTAATTGAGACTATAAGTGTTTTAGAAGCCCTGGGCTGGGGTGAGAGGGTGCAGGGAAGAGTCAGGGAGGACCCGGCACTTGATCTGGATTTTGACAGGTTGGGGGGATTGGGGTAGGGAGTAAGAAGAAACAAGGGCAACCAGGTAGGGGCAGCAATGGGCAAAGGTGTAAACTGGGAAAGTGCACTTGGTGATTATGAAACAGTGCAGACGCTAAAGTGACCAGGGCAGAGAGTTTGTGCTGGGAGGAGGAGGAAAACAAGTTGGATAGTATCTAGCTTCCCAGAAAGGAATTTCTGGATTATTATGAATATACATGCTGCCTCCCCCAGTCTTGCTGGCTGATTATGGCTCTCTGCCGTGTACTCTAAAGATGTGGTCACGTGTCTCTCTCACTAAATGGTAAGCTCCTGGTTTGGACCGTGGTTTGCAGAATAATGGCCCCCCACCAAAAGATGTCCATGTCCTAGACCCCAAACCTATGAATATGGTGCATTACCTGGCAAAGGCAAATTGAGGCAGCAGATGGAATTAAGGTTGCTAATCAGCTGACCTTGAAACAGGGAGAATAGCCTGGATTAGCACATGAGTCCTTAGAAGAGGTCCAGGGAGGCAGGAGAGGAGGGTCAGAAGGAGCTGGGACCACGGAAGAAGGTCAGAGAGACACAAGGTGAGAAGGATTCAGCCCACTGTTGCTGGCTTTGAAGATGGAGGAAGGAGGGCAGGCTCTCTAAGGTGGAAAAGGAAAGGAAACCAACTCTCCCTAGTGCTTCCAGAAAGAAACACAACCCTACTGACATCTTGATTCTACTCAGTGAGACCCATTCCAGACTTCCCACTCCAGAACTGTAAATAAAAAATACGTATTGTTTAAGCCACTAAGTTGGAGACAATTTGTTGCAGCAGCAATAGGAAACTAACTCGAGAGGGATCGTGTCTTATCTGTATTTACATACACACATAACCTGGCTCTGTTTACTGTGGTGCCCACAAAATGCTTACTTAATGCAACTGCATAAAGAGTTCCTCCTGACACCTGACTCCTGTCCCTCCCAGAAAACACAAAGCAAACTCTATCAACAACACCCCTGGGCTCAGAGCCACTTGCTCTAAGTCCGTTTGTTCCTCAGCACAGATTTTGTTTTTGCTATTATAAATAACACCAGAGCAAACATCTTTCTTCTGTTTCGAAATAATTTGCTTATCCTAAGCAGAATTCCTGAGTCAGATGATGGACATTTTTTATGGCTCTTGACCCATTTTTAACCAACTTACTTTCCAGAGAGTTCGAGCTAATTTACACGTCCACTTGTAATTAAACACCACCCTCTACCACAACTGGACCCAGCGGGGCCCTCATGCACAGCCTCCTACCTGCACATTAAACTTGTTCCTGCTCTGATATCAACTGTATAACTTCTTGCCCCAGAGACTCAAGGGGGCCTCCCACACTGAGCAGAGATCCTGGCCATTTTGCTACGGTGGCAAGAGTGACTTCTCAGCAGCCATGAGAAACACTCCTTAGGGATAATGCTGGTCCAGGAGGGAGGAACTGGACACATCCTTAGCTTATTTTTAGTCAGCAATGACAACAAAATATTTTTTTAAGAGTTACAAGAAATGATCTGCCTGTGTTTGGGAAGCTGGTAATTTTCCAATGTCCCCAAATAGGTAGCCTGGGAATTGCAGCTGACTGACCCAGAGGGAGAAGCTAGTTGATTTAAAGGTCTGGTTCTTTCTTCCCCTTTGCAACCTACTGGGTGTTGTGTTTGGGGTTTGATTTTGTTTTTAACAAGTCTTTTGTTGACTATGCTAATAAAAGCATCGCGGAAGCAAGAACAAGATTAGTCATTTTTCCACCCACTTCCATCCACAGGACAGGGACAGACCTGCAGGCTGCATCTTCCCTTAGGAATGATTATCTCCCAGCTTCAGGGAAGAAAAAAAATCCCGTAAAGCAAACTTTGCTTGCCTCTGCTTCCTCACTCACAAAAGTCTTCCTGGGCTTGGGCGTGGGGATAGCATTCAAGCCTGGGGAGGCCACCAGGGAGGGGCGGGGCCACCAAGACCTCCGAGAGAGTTTAGAATCAGAGGCTCCCGGGAAGGGGGCCATTCCTGTCTCAGGCTCTCTGAGGTGGGCAGGCCACCTGGTGGCTCTCCCCTCCCTTTTCTGTTCGCCCTCTGCTCTTTGCACCCCACTCGGCTGCTGTCTCTGGTGTGTCCATGTGAAATAGGGCCCTTGAAGCCTGGCCTAGGAGGGCAGATGACTGTCCAACTGCACCAGAGCCACAGCCTGGGACTGTGTCAGGCCCAAAAGTACCTTGGTTTTGCCTGCATGTGCTTGATCCAAAGAATGGGAAAAACCTTTGGAGTCTGGAGATCTCCGTTGTAGTCTCGGCCCCTCCCCAGGTTCCCCTCGTGACTTTGGGCCTCAGGTTGCCTCTCTGTGAAATGGCCAGATAATCCTGCTTCCCAGGGAGCAAGCACATGCCCTGGGAGAAAAGAGCAGCAAATGTTTATAAATCCATCACTGATGTGGCTGTGGAAACAGCTGACAGAGCAAAGCCCGGGGTCCCAGACCCTCCCCGGGGCCTCTTCCTCCCACTGCCCCCAACTGGCACCCCAACAGAGCGGCCGACCTCCAGCCTCAGGTGGGCCCCAGGCCACTTCCCAGGCTGTGAATTTCCTCTGGCACTTTGAGGCTTCCCCAGGAGGATTCATGAGACCGCAGCAGGAAATGAGGAACATATTTTTAAATCAGAAGGGGAAGCAATGCCTTTGTGTCAGATAAGTGGCCTGGATCCAGGGCTATGAGACAGTGGCGCATTTCCCCTCGCAGGCAGCAGGTGCTCTTCTAGATGTGGTTATGGCAACAAAATAAATGATGGATAATTGCTTTTGTGACAACTTGCCAATTAAATTAGACTCAGCAGAATAACATAATGACAATTTGTTATGCTCCGGTGGGCACTAACATACCAATCATAATTAAATGCTATGACTGAAATAGAATATCGCTCCACGCAGGAATATATAACCCCAATTCCCTCTCCGCGAAACATTATAGGTTGAGGCTTGATTTTAATTTCGGGAAGATAATGGCATTAGCGCATATCCGAGTGGGTGTGTGGAGAGGCCTGCGGTGAGGAGAGATGGGCCTCAGTGGGAAGACTGGGCCTGTGAGGAGACGCCCTGGGGGCTGCACTCCAAGGTCAAGGGGAAGAGGGGAGGGGCCCCCGGTTGTGAAAACAGTGCTTCAGGGCTGGGGCTGTGCCTGGCTCTGTCGGCCCAGCTGGGGAGGCCCCTGCGATGACTCTGCAGTGACAGGGGCTGCGCTGCAGCATCTCCAAGCCCCACTCCAGAATGTTCCAGGGGCAGGGTCTTGAATGAGAAGCCCAAGCTCACAACACTTCGTGATAAAGGGGCGTGGAAGACGTGCCAGGTATGGACCTGGTCCTCTTCATCCATAAGGCATTTTCTCCTTCACAACCCTTAACTAAAATGAGAAGCCAGCCTCAGAGAGGAGGGTTTTACTCAAAATCCCAGTTTGTCCATCCAAACCCAGATTGTCTGCCTTCAAAGCCCCCTCCTCTATGTCTCCACCATGCTCCTCTCTCCACACACTTGCGGGCTGCACAAGGCAGTTAGGTCAAGAAACACAAGGGAAGGAAACTTGGGGGAGAAATAGAAAAGCTGGCTGAATGGAGATGAGATCTCTGCTCAGCCCACCCACCCTGGCATGTACAGCCCCACCCTCCTAGTTACAGCTGATTGGGCCACGAGTGGACAGCTGACCCAACGTGGGCCAATCACAGTCTCCCTCTGGGAACTTTGCAGTTGGACTACTTCAGTTCCATAAAATGGTCATACATGTATACATCTGTCGCACTCCCTTTGAGCACTATAACAGAACACCATAGACCGGTGGCTTATAAACAACAGAAACTTATTTCTCACAGTTCTAGAGGCTGGGAAGTCCAAGATCAAGGTGCTGGTAGATGTGGTGTCTGGTGAGACCCGCTTCCTGGTTCATTGCCATCTTCTGGATCTTCTGCCTCACATGGCAGAAGGGGCAAGGGCGCTCTCTGGGGTCTCTTTCATGAGGGTACTAATCCCATCCAGGAGGGCTCCACCCTCATGACCTAGTCACCTCCCAAACTTCCTGCCTCCAAATAGCACCATTTTGGGGATTAGGATTTCAACGGATGAATTTTGGGGGACACAAACTTTTTTCAGTCTATAGCAACCTTGACTTTTTTTTTTTTTTTTTGACTGCGTTGGGTCTTCATTGATGCACGCAGGATTTCTCTAGTTGCGGTAAGCGGGGGCTACTCTTTGTTGTGGTGCGTGGCCTTCTCATTGCAGTGGCTTCTCTTTGTTGTGGAGTATGGGCTCTAGGCACATGTGCTTCAGTAGTTGTGGCACGTGGGCTCTAGAGCACAGGCTCAGTAGTTTCGGCACACGGGCTAGGTTGCTCCGTGGCATGTGGGATCTTCCCCGGCCAGGGCTCGAACCTGTGTCCCCTGCACTGGCAGGCAGATTCTTAACCACTGTGCCACCAGGGAAGTCCCAGCAACCTTGATTTTTATAAGAGCTTTGCTATATTATAGTATACATACAGTTCATGCAGCACTTAAAGGCTATAACTCAACTATCAAAAATTTGACCTAAACTGGATATTCTGATAGTAATAAGTATTAATTATGTATTCCAATTTTAATATCTTTATTGATGTATTAATCCCAAACCATTCCATCAAAGATTGGAGGTGGCTTTTTTAAATCAAGTAACAATGATTTCATTTGCTTTTTTAACTTTTATAAGGGGGTTTCGTAGAGATAAAAAGGATGGTTGAGGTTTCTCTCTTACTCTCTTAAAAATCTTTACTGAGGTTTCTTTTACTGTAATAATGTAAAAACAAATTATACACTACTGAAATGTTAAAAATCAAAATCCACCCCCATGAAGCCTACTCCTCAAGGATGACCACTGACATCAAGTTAGTGTGTCTCCTTTCTTCCCTGCCTGCGCCATCCTTTGAGTGTGAACGTGGACCTGATGTACTGGGTAGACCAAAAATTTCATTCGGGTTTAAACCGGAACGAACTTTTTGGCCCACCCAATACTTATGGATACAGTGATAGGATCTTTGGGATTTGCTTCAAATAACCCATGGGTTGGGGAGGCAAGTGAATGGGATGGAAAAAGAATAACCAAGAGGTGAAAATTGTTGCAACAATGCTTTGGGACTAGAGGCGTTCATTACACTCTACTTTTTATGTGCTTGAAATTTTCTACAGTAATAGCTTAAATTTTAAACTATTCTTTTACTTTTTAAACTATTTTAAAAATGGATTCATACTTTATGTAATAATTTTTAATTTGCTTTTTCCTTTAACTAACAACTTGTTGCGGACATTACTCCAAATCTGTACAACATAGATCAGCCCTATTCTTCTTAGTAGTTTTCCACTGTATGGATATTCCACAATTTATCTAACCTCTCTTACCCTGAACGGTTATCTGCAGTGTTTTTCTATAACAATTAATGCTAACTGAACCTACTTAGCCATATATCTTGTCTCTCTTGAAGGAGGGTTTCCGTATGATAAATTTCTAAAAGTGTAGTTTCTGGGTCAAAGGGCAAATGTATTTTATATTTGACTGATATTGCCAAATGCTTCTTTAAAAATGTTACATCAGCAAAAATCGACAAGTAAGACTATATCAAATGTAAAAGCTTCTGCACAGCAAAAGAAATGATCAGCAAAGGGAAAAAGCAACCTACAGAATGGGGGCAAAATTTTGCAAACCAAGTATCAGATAAGGTGTTAATATCCAAAATCTATAAAGAACTCATACTACTCAATAACAGAAAAACAAACAGTCTGGGACTTCCCTGGTGGTCCAGTGGTTAAGAATCCGCCTTCCAATGCAGGAGATGTGGGTTCGATCCCTGGTTGGGGAACTCAGATCCCACATGCCACGGGGCAACTAAGCCCACGTGCTGCAACTACTGTGCCCGTGTACTCTAGAGCTGGAGTGCCACAACTAGAGAGAAGCCCACGCGCAGCAGTGAAGAGCCCACGCGTCACAACAAAAGATTCCACATTCCGAAACTAAGACCTGACACAGCCAAGTAAATAAATACATCTTTTTAAAAAATCTGGTTTTAAAATGAGCAGAGGAACTAAATAGACATTCTTCTAGAGAAGACATACAAATGGTACAAGAAAAGGTGCTCAACATCACTAATCTTCAGGGAAATACAAATCAAAACTACAACGAGATATCACCTCACATCTGTGAGAATGGTTATCTTCAAGAAGACAAAGAAATAACAATTGTTGGCAAGGTTGTGGAGAAAAGGGAACCTTTACACTGTTGGTAGGAATGTAAATTGGTTCAGTCACTATGGAAAACAATAGGGATGTTCCTCAAAAAATTAAAAATAAAACTAATGTAAGATCTAGGAATCCCACCTCTGGGTATTTATCCAAAGGAAATGAAAACAGGTCATTGAAGAGACATAGGCACTTCCACGTTTATTGCGGGGAGTGGGGGGAAGTTTTAGCAAGTTTCAATTTCAACTATGTATGCCTTTTTATCTGTATCCTGTCTTGCTAACACAGAGTGTTAGCAATCTCCTTAAATTTTGCCAATTTTGACAGGGAAAATAGACCTTATTTTGCTTTGATTTGTGTTGTTTTCATTGTTTCTGAGGTGGGGCATTTTTTCTTTATGTGCCTCATGTATTCCTTCTTCAGTGAATTGCCAGTTCACAGCGCTAGCTCATTTGTCCATGGTATTTCTCTTTCTTACTGATTTGTAGCAGCTCTTTGTATATGATAGATGTTAACCTTCTGTTTAGCATATATGTTTAAAATATTTTCTTCCATCCTTTAACTTTTGTTTGTGGTATTTTTCACCTTACAGAAGTTGTTGTCACTGTTTCTTTTATGTAGTCAGAACCGTCACTCTTTCCCTTTTGTCTGCTGAATTTCATGTCATGTTCAAAAAGGCCCTATATTTTCTTCTAGTACTTTTATAGTTTTAATTTTTATTTTTAGATTTTTAATTCATGTGGGATCATTTTTGGATATGGTGCCAGATAGACAACTAAATTAAAATTTTCCCTGAAATTCACAACCTATTCCCAACACTGTCTATCTAATAATTCACCCTTTTCTCATTGATGTGAAATGCTTTGTCATATACTTAATACCCATACACAGGGTTTTTTTCTGAACTCTGTTGTACTCCCTTGGTCTAATTGCTTATTTACACCTGTATCATGCTGTTTTAATTATTGTTGCCCTAATACATTTGATAGTTAGTAGGTATATCACATTCTTATATTTCAAATTTCATTGGCTATTCTCATGCATTTATCCTTCCTGATGAACTTTATTTTCAAGTTGTTAAGTTAATAATAAAAACTGCAATGGTATCTGATTAGAGTTGCCTTAACTATATGATTGGGAAGGATGCTCTAAGACACTCTGGGTAAAAAAGAAAAACAAAAACTATCCATCGATGCCCACACATTCCCAGGATGCCATGGCTGGAATCCAGCAGGTTCAGTATCAGTCTCAGAATGGTTCTGCCCCATACCCATGTCCTCTTCCACTCAGCCTGCACTGTATTCAACTCTTGCTTTTTTTCCTGTTGGGCTCCAACTCTGATTTCTACTTGTATATGAGTTATGTGTTTCTCTGGCCTTCCAACCACCTCTTGTTCTCCTAGCATGTTACGGTCGTTCTATAATCTGCATTCTCTTGCAGGTGAGTGGTCCCACCCACTGAAGCTGGCCTGTAGGGTCAGGATTAGACAATGCCATCAATGTCATAATAACAGAAGGAAACAGAAATGTTCTGTTCTTCCTTCTTTTGACTTTGTTTCCATAACGCAGAGATCATGGGGTAATGACCATGGGCTTAGACAAAGAAAGTCATAGAATAATTGGCACGTTGGAAAGGTGCTCTGAATTTTTTAGCAGTAATTACAGGTAACACCTTCTAGTGTCCACCCTTCCCTGTCCCCTGCCGAGATGTAGAAAGGAAATATTCTAGAATTCTATTGTCCAACCTGTATGGCCAGCTGACAGAGCAGGAAAAAAGCCGAGCCAGGTTCATACATGGGTCAGCTCAGTGTATGTCAGTGTGAACCACGGCTGCTGGTTCTCAGTGGAGGCGGAGAAGGATACGTTTGACACCCAGATGATCCACCGGGGCACTTCTTGGTGTTATACCCAATTTTAATGACAAATGGCAGCCAAGGCGCGAAATGAGAGTGGTAACCAAAGCCCCTCAGAGTCCTCAGGAATGAGAGTCCGGGTCATCCCACCAAGCAAGCCACTTAGACCAGCAGAGATGCTGGCCAAGAGTAAGAAGAATCTAGTACAGGTGGTGGAGAAGGGGGCATTTGAGTATCAGTTAGAGTCTTGAGATCAAATGCAGTATCAGGGGCTGCAGTTTGCCCCATTAAGCCTTCTCCTGTCAGTTTCGCTACGAAACAACCCACAGTCCTAGAGAAACCATCAGAGATGGGGCAAACTTACTATGAAAAGCAAGTGGGTCTGAGCAGCTCAGTGGATGATCTGTCACGAATACTGTCCGCCAAGATCCCCCTCTTCAGGGCCACCCGCCCGTCTCCCAGCTGCTGAGAATATGGGCTGCTTATGGCTCAGAGCTTCATCCCTCACTGGAAATTGCTTTACCCAAGGTACATCCTCTCCCTGGGGTGGCCCTGGCCAATGACTGGCTGATGGGGGGAAGCAAAGGCCCAGCCCCCTTCCCTAGGGACGACTCTGAAGGACCATCTCATTTGCAGAGCTCCCCATACAATTAGCTGAGGTCTCTAAGGCAACCACATTGGGGGCCTGGTCCTGCCTGCCTTGCCCCCTTATAGGTATATCTCCTGAGAACGCGCCTAACTAAAATTTTGCATGCAGCTCTCCATCTCAGAGTCTGCTTACAGGGGAGCCAACCTAAGACATCCCCCAAGTGCATGCTGAGATATTGGAAAACTCAAATGATGCTGACTTAGTTCTTTGAAACAAGGAACCCCAACAGTTTCACAGCGACCTACTGATCAATAGTTAGGCCTTGGATCAATCTTTAGGTTGGTTGTTTGCAACCTGTCCCCTCTCACTGGGGTTTAAGGAAATTATCAAAAATAGGAGAATGCAGGCTGAACCACACTTTATTGGTGACTTCCACTGCTGTGCCCTTCTTCCTCACTTGAAATCATACGACTCAGGAAAAATTTCACTAATAATAGTAAAGCCTTCAACAAGACAAGGACAAACCCAGGGACCTCTGTCAAGGAACACAACCAAGCTTGTCCTTCCAAAGGCAAGGGAAGGGAGATTAGCATTTAGGATGTTTACAGGGGGTTCAGTGCTATACAGGAATATTTTTAGTAAATGACAGAGAAAAAGGTAGAAAACAGGATGATTGATTGACAAACAACTCAATTTTTAATCTGGACATCTTTAATAAATTTCTGCAATGCAGGATTATCAATCTTATCTCACCTGGATTTCTACCCTTCACAAGGAGATGGCCTTGATTTTAGAGGCCAGAATAAGTGGCTTCTTTATCAAAAGGTTCCCTGTAAACGGCCAAGCCTGAGCAGCCCTGAGCCGGTCCCCAGGAGCCAAGTCTCATCAGCTTTTCATGGTAAGAGAGTTTTTCTTAGTAGTTACACATAGGGAATCAGTCTCTTTACGTAAAGCCTTCCTAGATTTAAATGCAAGCAAAATGCAAATGCCAGCTTCCCCTGGTGTGGTAGTGCTATTCCAGGAAGTTAAAGTCACGATGGCAAGTTTCCTGGGTCAGCAGAGGGCAAAGCTCTTTCCATCCTGGATCTCTATTGACTCTTTCAACACCTTGAAGCAGATGCAGTGCTATTATTATCCCCATTTTGCAGATGACCAAACTGAGGCTCTGGGAAATTAACTAATTTGCCCTAGATTACAAAATGTTGTTAATTGTCAGAACTGGAGCTTCAACCCAGTCTGTCTGAGGTGGAGCCCATGTTTTTGACTCTTGATTCCTAAGGATTTTTAGCAATGTCATCTATACATCATAGCATCATAGCCACTTACATTTCAGATTTTAACACTTACATATCAAATTTAATAGTATATTTTCTATGATGATTTAAAAAGGTGAGGTTGTATACCCCCCTTTATTTGTGGGAGAGGGCTGTGGTATATTGTTGGTTGTCTATTTTCAAGATTTTTCAGTCAATTTGTCTCTAAGTATTTCTTACTTCCAAACAGATAAAAATTCAAATTATATTTTTTTTAAGTCACAAATAAGAGCCAAAGGGAAGTTCTATATTTGACATTCTTTATTGAAAATAAACATACTGAGAATAAGACAATGTCCTTCCTAGTTTTCCTGGTACCAAGCTAAGTGAGATTTCCATACTGAATCCTGCTGCCCAGAATTTCTTCCTTCTTTGAGGGACGAGGGTTGAGGGTGGAATGGGAGGGGAGAGCGGTGGATAGACAGCTGAGTATTTGTCCTATAACAACTTCTCATTTATTGTCTTCTGTTCTCTAAGAGATCTTCAACCTCATGTTTTATTTATTTAAACATAATAAGGAAGAAAAGTCATTTATTGTCTGTAGTCTGATGGTTTCAGTAACTAAAGTCTTTATAGATCTGTTTCTATTGCCTGTTTTTGCTGGGTCTCACGGGGTCGAGTTTCCTTGTGTGCCTGGTTCTCATCGACCATAGTCCAGTATTTTTTAAATTATTTATAGGAGTAATATGAGGCCAGATGTCCAGAGATCTACTTCTGTAATGTGTTGGAGCCATAGCAGTCTGGGCCCACCTTTTTTTTTTTTGATGTGGACCTTTTTTGTTTTTTTTTTGTCTTTGTTGAATCTGTTACAATATTGCTTCTGTTTTTTATGTTTTTGGTATTTTTTTCTTTTGGCCACGAGGCATGTGGGATCTTAGCTCTCCGACCAGGGACTGAACCTGCACCCCCTGCATTGGAAGGCGAAGTCTTAACCCCTGGACATCCAGGGAAGTCCCAAGGGCCCACCTTAAACCACATTCAAGGCTGAGATTTCCTGGACCTGGACAATCTGGGTAATTGGAACCTGGGTTGTAATTCTGCGTGAAGGCTGCTCCACTTCCAGGTCACCTCCCCCAGGGGTATAGCCCTGGGGGTGCCCACATAGTGTGGAGAGGGCTGCCTTCCGGCCTCCATCGCCCTCTCTCTTCCAGTAGCTGTAGGGCCATCAGGATCAGTAACCCTCAGGGTGAAAGCAGCCTCTGTGCTCATTCACCTCTCTGGTTCCTATTCTTCCATCTCTGTCAACCTAGTCATTCTTACTCTCCTATCAGCAATTTAATACTATTTAAGAATATTTCAAAAAATATTTTATGCATCTATTGTAGTTGTCTCCCGGGAGAGCTGGGCCAAATAGTTTCACCTACAATTGCTAGAAGTCTCATCCTACAAGCTTTTCAAGAAATAACCAACTCAGACCAAATTTGAGGCCCTACTAATACCGAATGTTTGATTTATGTGTCTTAAAATAATTACTTTTTCGGGGTTTCCCTGGTGGCGCAGTGGTTGAGAATCTGCCTGCTAATGCAGGGGACACGGGTTCGCGCCCTGGTCTGGGAAGATCCCACATGCCGCGGAGCAACTAGACCTGTGAGCCACAACTACTGAGCCTGCGCGTCTGGAGCCTGTGCTCCGCAACAAGAGAGGCCACGATAGTGAGAGGCCCGTGCACCGCGATGAAGAGTGGCCCCCGCTTGCCGCAACTAGAGAAAGCCCTAGCACAGAAACGAAGACCCAACATAGCAGTCAAGCAATCAATCAATCAATAAATTAAAACTTTAAAAATAATAATAATAATAATTACTTTTTCAACAAACGCATCTTGAATTGTGCTCACTGAGGTCTGTGGTCCACAGAGCGCTGGTTTAGGGTTCTCAAAGGAAGGCGGTGGGGGATCTAGAGGTGGGAGGGGAGAGGGTAAGAGTCACCTGCAGCACCAGGCCCACCGGCTCTGCCCCCGAGCAGCTGTGCAACCTTGGCCAGTAATGCCAGCTCTTGGCTGGTTTCCTCATCTGGAAAATGAGAAGAAGAATAATAATGCCTGTCTCACAATGTTGTCGTATGGATTAAATGAGATTAAATAACACATGCAAAGCCTTTAGCACAATGTTAAGTGTCCGATAAACATGATTATTATTATTATCCCTGAGATGCTAATGTTCTCAGACACATGCACACACATACTCGACTGCCCTCTTCCCCACACGTGCACACAGACTGAGTTGAGAACCACTGCCTTAGTTAATGATGATTTGAATAAATCACTCAATTCCAACGGTCTGCTTGCTAAGAACGTCATTCTGAAGGCCTTAAAGGCAGGCCTCCTGGATTTTATCTCCCCTTAACTCATTCTGTGGCCTACAAATTTAAAGGACGACAGTAACTCAGATGTGGAAAGGGCCTGGAGATTCCCCCCAATAAAAGGTACCCCTGCAGCCACGTGGCAAGTTGTGCTGTTGTGATAAAGCGGAGGGCTGTTTGAAAATAATCAAAAATTCTCTCAGGAAGCCCAATTATATTTTTACATCAAGAATCAAAATGCTGGTGCTGTAGACTTCAACCTATCATTCACAAACCTTTTATCCTGTAATTAAGCCAGATCTGCTGCTGGGCTAATTCTTCCCTGAATGACACCACCCTTTGAGCCAGGCCGTATGTCGGCAGAAGACTTCACTCTGATGATCTATTACACCAATACATCACCGCGGTGAGCTGCCTCCTTAACGATTTATCTATAACACATCATCAAAGTGAGGCACGCTCATAATATATTGCTCAATAAGTCTGCGGTGGCCAAGGGGGGAAGCCACAAACAGCGGCCGAGTCCATGGCCTTACATGGTTGGTGTCAGTGCACGGGGCCCATGCTGGGCACTCCCTTCCTAAACAAATGTTTATGTAGGTGGGAGGGCTTCCACACCAATAGGCTTTTAAAACATGAAGAACCATGACCTTAAGAAAGTCCTATAAATCCAAAACAGAAAAGCCCCTCAGTGGGTAGTGAGATCTACCCTCCTAAGCCTGTCAAATAGGTAGAAAGCATTTTGCTTAAGCTCTTACTTAGTAGAAGGCCAGGGCCACTGCACTGCACAACTCCAGGGGGTGCCGTTCACAAGGCAGTCTGTGCAAATGGTGTCCCCTGGGGTTGTGCGACGTGCAGCCTGAGCCACCCCACACGGCAGCCCTGTTGGAGGCCTTGGTTAAGAGCAGGGACTCTGGCATCACTGCCTCCTTTGAATCAAGGTTCTGGGAATAATGGTTGTATTTCATGGGGTTGCTATGAGATTGAACAAGATAATGTAACCAGGGCACCTATTATGTAGTGAGCACTGAACATATATTAGCCACAACTGATAGCAACCTTAACAAATCCCGAGAGCCAGGACACCTGCAGGACCAGGGCTGGGGTAGCAGGCAGCCCCTGTGTATTGTGACCTCCATTCTGTGGGGCCCTGTCTAATTCTTATGTATTTAGATCCTGCTTCATTCAAAAGAAAAAAGGAGGGCGAATGGACGAAAGAATGCTTACAGAAAGTATACGAGGATAAAAATGAGTAGATGGGGACGTTTGGACAAAGGGAAAGAAATATCAAGCAAAGTTTAAGCAAAAGTAGCACACAAAACACCACCAAGAATGGGCCAGGGTGGGAGAAATGGGCACACTCGCCTACTCAGCACAACTGTTCTAGAAGAGCGATTTGGCAAGATGGTTAAGGACATTCCTACAGAAAAAAGGGGGGAGCATCATGCAATCATTTGCTAGCATCCCCCAATGCGTGCCAGTGTTTCATGTCAAAACAGGACTCAGAAGAAGCTGCTCTGTGAGGACCCATCTTCAGAGCCGGCGTCTGGAACCTTTCCAGAGGAACAGGTCTGTGATAAGCAAGAGGGAAGCAGGCAGACTCTGGGGGCTGATGCCTGGAGGCACATGAGATAGCATCAGCTCTGGGCAGGGCCCTCCCTCACGCTCCTGCTGCCGGCGGTGCTGGGACCCTCTACAGCCTTCGAGCTGGAGCAGCTGTGGCCCCGGATCAGAAGCATCCGCCCTTTGCCTGGCGCAGCTCAGGATCCCCCCGACTTCTCGGACCCCGGGTCCATTCAGTTGTCTGTTGAAACCTTTGGTTCTTATCCCCATTTCACAAAGTAGAGAATCGAGGTAGTTGACGGAACAAGAAATACAGACATAAGCATTTTACGTAATTGTGATATTGTGATTTGTAACAAGAAATATGCATTGGTCTCTGCCCCCGGCTCCTGACACAGGGCTCTTGAAACCCCTGTAATTTCCAGGGTGATAGGAGTGTTTTTTGTTCCAATGAGGTGACTCTAGGTGGGCTCTTAGATAGCTGCTGGATGAGGGCTGGTCACCAGAAAGACCAAGCTACGATTAGAAGCTTGGAATTTTTAGCCCCGCCCCTCATTCTCCTGAGGAGGGAGAAGAGCTGAAAATGCAGTTAATGATTGATAATGCCTATATGACGAAGCTTCCGTAAAATCCCAAAAGTATGGTGTTTGGAATGCTTCCAGGTTGGTGAACATGTGGAGGTGCTGGGAGCGTGGTGCCCTGGGGAGGGTATGGAAGCTCCACGTCCCTTCCCCATACTGTGTCCTAGGCATCTCCTCCATCTGGCCGTTCATCTGATCCTTTGTCACATATAAACTGGTAAACGTTAAGTAAGTGTTTCGCTGAGTTCTGTGAGTCTCCCTAGCAAATTAATGAAACCCAAGGAGGGGGTCGTTGGAAACTCTGATCTACAGCTGGTTGGTCCGAAGCACAGATGATGACCTGGGCTTGTCACTGGCATCCGAAGTACGTGTGTGTGTATGCGGGGTGAGGGTGGGCAGTCTTATAAGACTGGGAGGCTGGGCTCTTAACCTGTGGGATCTGATGCTATCTCTGGGTAGGTAGTGTCAGAACTGAATTAAATTGTAGGATACTCAGCTAGTGTCTCAGAGAATCGCTTGTTGTAGGGGGAAACCTCCACCTATTTGGTGACCAGAAGTGAAGCGTTTTATGTGAGCAGTGAAGGAAACTGACAAGAAGAAACACCCAGGATGGAAGACCTGGGTTTTTCCCTACATAGGAATGTGGAAAACTGAGTTTTTCCCCTACATTAATGCTCCAAAGATAGAGGAACCATATTAGTTTCCAAGGGCTGCCATAACAAACTGCCACAAATTGAGTGGCCTAGAACACCAGGAATTTATTCTTTCACAGTTCTGGAGGCCAGAAGTCTGAGATCAAGTTGCCTGCAGGGCCATGCTCCCTCTGAGGGCTGGAAGGGAGAATCCCTCCTTGCCTCTTCCAGCTCCTGGTGGTTGCCGGCAAAACTCAGCACTCTTTGGCTTGTGGTTGCATTTCTCCAATCTCTGCCTCCGTCCTCACATGGCTGTCTTCCCTCTTTATGTGTGTCTGTTTCCAAATATCCCTCTCCTTACAAGGGTGCCAGCTATTGGATTTAGGGCTCACTCTAATGCAGTATAACCGCATGTTAATTTGATTACATCTGCAGAGACCTTATTGCCAAATAAGGTCACGTTCACAGGCACCGGAAATTAGGACTTCAACATACCTTTTGCGGGGGGAACACAATTCAACCCAAAGTAGAACCTTAGTAGGTGTTGTTACTATACAGAAGAACTAGGTGGAAATACACCCCAATGGAAGGAAGAGAGAATCTAAGTTAGCTTAACCCTCATCTATCATAGCAGGAAGCCCAGACACTGCGACTGCAGTTGGTAAACAAGAAGTGGTGGTATAAACTATGATTTCTGGGAAGGTAATCACCAGAGGCACTAAAGCCGGAAGTAGTTAACAGTGGTTGACCCCGGGGACAGACCTGGGGTAGGAGGAGGCTAAGAGCCTATTCAGGGAACTCTGGGGAAATCTGAATATGGACTGGGTATTAGGTGATATTAAATTAATTTTTTTGGCTGCACCGCGCAGCATGTGGGATCTTAGTTCCCCGACCGGGGATCGAACCCGCACCACCTCCAGTGGAAGCACAGTGTCTTAACCACTGGACCACCAGGGAAGTCCCTAAATTACTTTTAATTACCATCTTATTAGGCTTAATGATGGTATTGTGTTGATGTAAGAAAAGGTCTTTTTTTCAGAGAAGCAGGCTGAAGCCTTGGGTGAGGGAGGTCATGTCTGGACTTGCTTTAAAATACTTCAGAAAAAATATAGGCGAGCAAATATGGCAAAATATTAATAAGGGTTAAGTCTACACGATGAACACATGGAGGATCATTACACTATTTTCTCTACCTTTACGAGTGCTTCCATAATCAAAATTGAAAAAGTGAAAAGATTTTAAATAAGTATTTAGTAAGTCTTGGAATGTGCTTGCTCGCCCCATCTTTGTGGTTCTTCTCGGACCCACAGACCCAAAGAATAGGCCTTCTGAGGTCTTGTAGTTCAACCCCTTATTTTACAAATGGCTGAAAAGGTTTAATGACTTTCCAAAGTCACAGACAATTAGTGGATGAGCAGGGGCCGGGCCGGGGTCTCCAGGAGCCTCAGCCTGTGCTCCATCTACTGTCTCAAGTCTTCTCCTGCATCGGTTTTGGGCTTAAGGCAGCTATTTTTTTTTTTTTTTTAAGGAATTCCTTTATTTTTTTTTTTATTATTTATTTATTTATTTATTTAGTTTTGGCTGTGTTGGGTCTTCGTTTCTGTGCGAGGGCTTTCTCTAGTTGTGACAAGTGGGGGCCACCCTTCATCGCGGTGCGCGGGCCTCTCACTATCGCGGCCTCTCTTGTTGCGGAGCACAAGCTCCAGACGCGCAGGCTCAGTAGTTGTGGCTCACGGGCCTAGTTGCTCTGCGGCATGCGGGATCTTCCCAGACCAGGGCTCGAACCCGTGTCCCCTGCATTGGCAGGCAGATTCTCAACCACTGCACCACCAGGGAAGCCCAAGGGAGCGATTTTTAAATGTCAGTAAGAAGTGGCAGCACACTCAGTTCTTTCTGTTTCGTCTTGTGTTGTGTTGTTAAGGCAGACATCGCCTGTGAGTTCTCATACATACGAAATTTTGACTATACCCTGAAAGTTTTATTCTCTTCAACGTGACAGTAAAGTACATTGAAGTCCTTTAGATCTTAAAGTAACCCCTTTGGGGTTTGGCAACGCATGCTAGTCGAGCAGTGAGCATCTGTCATCTATCTTTCATTAATATTAATTATAAGTGGCCAACAGCTCAGGGGAGCAAAGTCCTGTGAATGTGAGTTTCCTAAATTCGACCTTCTTGACTTTACAGGTATTCAAAGTGGTTCTTTTCAGAAGCCAGTCTGAATTTGATTTTGATTACTTCAGCAATGAAAAGGGAAGGAATAAACAGGTCCAACCTTAAGAACATGCTGGATTGGAGGTTAGGTTGCCCAGGCCAGGAGAGACCCGGCTGGAATGCTGTAGGACTATGGAATATTCTGGTGCCCTTTATCTGCCTGGAGCTCAGGTTACCAGACCGTTCCTACTCACCTGGCCTGTCTCCCAGGGCCCCTTCCTCTTCTCACACATCCAAAATTGGGAAAGTGAGGGATGGGGCAATGTTACCAAAGACAAGTTTGCCTTCTTAGGATTTAATTTGGAATTTTTCGGACATTAAGCCTCTTGTTCTAACCTCAGGGGCCCCATGAGTGTGGCTGGACAGCGAAACCGGGAGCCAGGGCTCAGGCACAGTCACTGAGGTAAGCCAGGCACTGGGCTTGGACCCTTCCTCTGCCCGGTCTGAACTGGAGACCCTGCCTCGCTGTGAGAGGTGACAGCCCAAGGCTGGCAGCAGTGACAGCACAAGCCCATTGTTCCTTGAATTATACCCTCAGGGGGCTGGAAGCCTTGAGGAGCCAAAGTGACACATATGCCATGGCAGGGGGATGGATCCCAGCAGGAAGCCAGGCCTTGGGAAGAGGATGAGCTCCAGCAGGGCGAGGAGGCCGTGACCCTGCCATGAGCTGGAGCAGGGCCGTTTCACCTCACTTGGCAGGAGCTGGGTGAAGCTGGTGATAAAGCCCAGGATCCTCCTCTCCCCATGTTTAATATTCTAAAGATAATCCTGAGCACGGCTAGAGTTTTAACTGAGCACCCCGGGAGGGGGTTTGAGGAACAGTGGGCATTTCCTACAGAATTCTTTAGCAGGAGAGACGGGACCATCATCCTCTCTGGCTGCTCTGCACCTCTCCTGAGGCCACAGTCTCCGGCTCTGCTCTCCTGGGAGAAGCCCAGCCCTGCGGCTCCACACCCATTTCCATCTTCCCACACCTTTATTTCGCGTAACTGTAGAAGGCTTGAGAGTTTACAAAGTTCTGCCACACCAGCATCTTGTTGGCATTCTGCCCCCCAAAGCATCCTTGGTGCCAATACGATTATCCCCACAATAGAGATGGGGAAGCATTCCTTTGTTCATTCATTCACTCAACAAATACACTTTCAAGGACCTATTAGGCTCCAGACCCTGTGCTGGGACTGAATGCGGCTTAGAAGGGTTAAGTGACCTGCCCAAAGCCGCAGTCACACAGGATTTGAACACAATGCTTTTGACTGAGACCTCGAGAGGAAAGAAGGCAGAGAGCTCTTCCTCCCAGCGCACCTGGGTGGCACCCTAAGCCCTGTGCTCCTCTGACCTAGCATCTCGGGTGACCAGAGGCAGAGGGGTCCCATGACCCACCTGCAGACCAGCCAGGGTCAAATGGAGGGAGAGGGGCACTGGACAGGGGGAAGGACAATGAACAGATCTTTCTGGCTCTCCGGACCGCACTCCCATCCGACCCACCATTTCAGCCCTGGCACCCACGACCTCCTGCCCTTCACTGGGAGGAGGACAGAGGGAGTTCCAGAAACTCCTGCCCCAATTGCTGAGCAGCCCCGGGTCCCAGAAACAATGTCTCTGAGGTTTTCTTCTGCTGGGCCTCTAGGTTTTGACCCTCTGGCTTCCCTCCACAATCTGGGGTGCAGGGGGGAGAAAGAAAGGAGAAAAGTTTAACACAAGGAGGGCAGGGGAGCAACAATGAGGAAGGAAAGAAGGGACAGAAGGAATGCCATTAAGACACCGGTTTCTATACACACACACAAACACACACACGTACACACACACTATCTGCCTAAGAAATAACTAAAGAAAAGCACGTTTTTCAGTGAAACCTACCAGCATTGGGTAAGTTCCAATAGTGGACAAGTTCGCAGGATGGTGTTTGGTTTCCTCCTTTGTCTTTTTTGATTGATTGATTGACTGATTGATTGATTGGGTGCTAGAAGGCTGGAAGAAGATAAAGGAGATGGTAACTATTAGGGGGGAAGGGTTGAGAAAAGATAAATGGTTAAACAGGCGGCTGGTGAAAAGGTACACAACACCATTGTTTGGCTTCTTCTGCATTTTGATCTAAAGCACATTCGTCTCCACCCAGTGGGAATCAACAGTTGCTGAGGCCTTCAAGCAGGGAGAGCGTAAGACACATCTGATTTGTTCATGCTCATTTGCTCACAACTCCAAGAGGTAGATGTGAGTATTCCTGTTTTACAGATAAGGAAACTGAGGCACAAGCTATTCATTCACTCACTCCCCTAATGTCACAAGACAAAGCGATCTATCTGGGTTTCAAACCCGGGTCTGTCTCTCCAAAGGCCTGGGTTTTTTCCACTGCTCCGCGTTGCCCCCCTGCCTGCACCGTTCTCTCCCTCCATCCTCCGCAGCAAATTCGCAGATGTGTCACTGACTGGAGAAGGTTAGAGAACACTGCTCTGGGCAGGGTCCCCAGGGGCTCATCACCAGTTAGGTCCTTCCCCTTCTGCTATGATGCAGAGAGTGCTGGGTCCCCCGCCCCCTACCCGGTAAGTCTTTGTCATCTGCCCGGAGGCCCATCCGCTCCCATCTCTACCCTATCCCGGGCACCCCAGGACCTCAGCTTCCTAAATCTCAGGCTGAACACCATTTTACAAGGACACTCGCCAACCTTGAAAGGCAAGGTACCCCGAGGCAAGGAAATGAAATGATTGTGGCCGATCAGCGTGAGAGTGCAGCGCCATCTAGCGGTGCTGGGGCCAAGGTCCCAGGCGGTGACATTTTCAAACAATCAATATCTCATTATTAACCATAATCACAACCTGATGTTTACTTTTGGAGAAATGTTCAGCAGCAAGGGATGCAAGTGCACTTTTCTGCATGTTTCAAGAGGTCTGCGATCCTAAATGCCACAATGACTATTAAACAGTGTCCTGCCCATGAGCAAACAGGAGGGAGCCGAGATTGATTGTATATCTTTTCATCTAAGCTGCTCACCAAAAACAAAGCATCCATTGAAGCGACTGACCTTTCACTAACTGCTGGAAAGAAAATGCTTGATAAATAATAAATAGACCACTACTGGATGTTACTTAGAATCATCTTTTAATTAAAAGAACTGAGCAACTAGAAGGTCAGGTGACTGACATTTAAGTTCCAGTCCAGGAAAAGCATCAATCAAGGGTAAAACTATACCGCAAATGTAATTTCATTGTCAGCTAACATTTAACGAAAATCCCTTCTCTGTAATCTGCCCCGATGGTGGGGGGTAGGGGGTGGGCCATGGAGGCGGCATTTGTAGGGAACATAGCACTTAACTTCCGGCCTCCTTTGCCTTCCCCTAGCAACCTTTTCATTTTCATGCTGCAGCAATAAACACTTGTCTGGTTCAGCGTCTCCACAGAAACTGCTCCAATGCTGGCCTCATCCAATCGGAGACCCACTTGCCACACTGAGCGCTACCCTAGGAGTGACAGGAAAACCATTTTCTGCCTTGTCCACAGGAGGGCAGGTGCCCTTCCTCCATCAGCTAAGGTGACCTCAACCAAGCTGCTCACTGAACATGCTCAGGCATCCATCTCATCGAGCACCATCAAAGGCTCAAAACGCATGATTAACCCAGCCAGCCGGTCCTCCACCTTTTGGCTGTTCTGGAATAGCACGCAGGAACACAGGGACCAGGAACAAAGTAATAAACTTGCCCCCTCCCACCCCCACCCCCCAAACACACACGACTCACCTTTCCTTGTTCCTAGCTCCACAGTGCCAGCCTGCTTCCATTATCGGAGCCACACCATGTCACATGCCCCAGGTCCCAGGTAGTCAGGGAAACAGACAGCCTGGTTCTGAGCAAGGCTTGGTCAGAGCTGAGAGCCTAGAAGGATGGATAAGGCCGCACAAGGCTAGCGTGCCTCATCTGGATGCCCAAGAACAGAGGCAGGCACCAGTGCTAGCCTCAGAGAAAATCTTATCATCCCACCTGAATGACTTTGTTTAAAAAAAGAATCTGTTGAATGTTTTCAAGTGGCAAGCCATCATTGATTTAGGGGGAAGGGTATCATTCTAACAAAATCAGGAATCCTTTGGAGGCACAGGTTTTCTGTAATACCACTTTCACTATCAGGAAAACAGGACATTAAATATTATATAGACAGTCCCCGACTTAACGATGGTTTGACTGACAAGTTTTAGATTTTACAATGGTGCGAAAACACGCATTCAGTAGACACCGCACTTTGATTTTTGAATTTTGATCTTCTCCCAACCTAGTAATATGCACTGTGATACTCTTTTGTGATGCTGGGCAGGGCAGCTCCCAGTCAACCACGAAATCACGAGGGTAAACAACTGATACACTGACAACCACTCCGTCTTTCACTTTCAGTACAGTACTCAACAAATTACATGAGATATTTGACACTTTATATAAAAATAGGCTTTGTGTTAGATGATTTTGCCCAAGTGTAGGCTAATGGAAGTGTTCTGAGCATGTTTAAGGTAGGTTGGGCTAAGCTCTTATGTTCAGTAGCTTAGGTGTATTAAATGCATTTTTAACTTATGATTTTTTCAACTTATGATGTGTTTATTGGGACTTAACCCCATCTTAAGTTGAGGAAGACTACACAAAATTACAAAAAGACTTGTGCTTGCCTTTTAAGGACACACAATCAAGGATCGGTTCTACCCAACAAAAGCAAAAGGAGAACTCTGTAAAACCTGGTGATTCTGGGACCACTTAAACAAGCCTCTCTATTTAAATGATGGATGATGCAGGACCTGTTTCATCTGCTGACTTTCTTGTTCCCCCATCCTGGCTCAGTCCCCACACCCTGTGTCTCTCTACCCTCCCCCTGGAGAGCTCGTTCATTCTCCTGGCTCCAACCCTTACCTGTGCTAAGGTTTCCTCCGCGTCTCCCAGACACCCAACCCATCTCTGTCTGCCACTTGAACATTGAGCCATGACCTCTAACTCAGTACGTTGAGAACTGAAGTTCTCTTCCCCACCTTGCTGCCTGTCAGTGATATCGTTATTCTTCTGGTCACTCAGGTTTGCAACCTTGAAATCCCTGCCTTCAAGTGGGATGGCTACAGAGACCAAAGTCTTTCTGACAAGTCTCTTCTTCCCTCCCTCCCTGCCCACTCCCCAAACCCTATTCTTTATGTCACATCTGGGTGAACCATCCTCTGACCTGAGTTTTCACTATGCATTACTTCCTTGCTCAAACTTCCTTATACACACTCAAGTCCTCTGTGTAGTTATCGAGGCCACCATGATCCGATCCCATCCTATCTGCTCAAACCTGTTTTCCACTGCTCCTCAAGAGACTAATAAAGGCACCTGTCACACATGCTACGAGTGAGTTTTGCATTCATTATCTCAAGTAATTCTCACAGTACTAACTGGAAGCCAAAGAGGCAAACGTCATCCCTATTTTGTAGTCAGAGAGACAGTGACAGGCACAAGGTCACACCAGTAAAAACTGGAACAATCACAACTAGAACCCAGACCTTCAGACTTGCCTGGTGCAAACTTCACTGTCACCTGGTCACATGCCTTCCTCGGCTTCAGCTCAGCAAACCCACGTGGAGGGTCTACTCCTGATTTAATGATTTAGTGCATACAGATAAGAATTTCTGCTGTTGTTCACACTCTCAGCAGGGAGAGGATAGTTACCTCTGGCATGGAAGACCAGGGTCAACCAGGCAGGAGTACAAATAGTGGACCCAGGGTGCCGACTGCAGTGAGTGCAGCCTGGAAGTGTCTCGACAGGGACTTGAGACTCAATTTGGATGTTGGTAAATCTTGCGAGCAGAGATAGCTTTTGAAAGGGCTGTGAAGGTATGGTTTCTAAAGACTGTGATGGCAGGGAGGTGCTCCGGGCAAAAGAAACAGCACGCACACTTCACGTCCCACCTGCCCTTCAAGGCTCTCCAGGCAGTGGTCCTAGACTAGTCCAAGGCTGATCCCTCTCCCTGACTCTCTACATAATATAACTCTCTCCGTAACTCTCATAATATAACTCTCTCCGTAACATAAAAGGATTCCTGTTCATCTTGTTTTGAAAGTCACTCTTATCTTCCCAACTAGATTTTAAGCTCCTTAAAGCCAAGAATGAGGTCACACCTCCATTCTCTCCGAACACTAGAGGGACCTGGTGATGGCTTTTGCCCACACTGACCATGGGAAGAGTTCTGAATTCCCCAAGGAAGCATCACACCTTTGACAATGTTTTATTTTTTTCTTTTTAAAGATTTCCCATCCTGGCTTTCTCAGAAGCCTAGACGTTGGTCACCCACCGCCCTAGCAGCTGCCAGTGGGGAGGGGGGTGGCTGTTCAGGGATCCTTCTATTTGGGGTGCTGGGGCTCCTGGGTTCTCTCTCTGGCTCGGGGTTGGGGACAGGGAAGGCGGGAGCACGCTCCCAACCCAGCCCCCCAGCACGCAGACCTCTCCTCGTATCGTGCCGCCCAACCCGGCTGTGTGTGAACTGGCACCCGCCACCCAGCCGCTCACAATGACGTTCCCTTTGACTATGTTTTGATCACTGAGGTTCAACCTCAAGGTTTGCTACGCGTCCATACGAAGAATCTCTGAGACATTAACTGGAAAACAAGGTACAGAACAGTATACGTTGTGTCCCCCTGTACACACTCAAAATTATTTCTGGAAAGGTGATAGTGGTGGCCCCACGGAAGGGAAAATGGGAGGGCCAGGGGACAGGAGTGGAAAGGAGATTTGACTTTTCACCTTCAAATTCTGAACCATGAGCATGTCTAACTTTTTAATTATGCAACAAATAATTTTTTTAAACGTTTTCATTACTCTGACAAAGAAACCACCTTTTAAATCCCAGAAAGATGAGGTTTCTGAGCATGAGGGAGCCACGATCGTTCCTCTGAGACAGAGCCAACCCCTCCACCTGCCGAAGTCTTCCTCCCAAGGCCAGGCCCAGTATCCGGCACCCAGTGGTTGCCTAATGTCGAATGGATGTAATTTACTTCCCCATCTAAATGTAAAGCATTCCCTAAACAAGAGGAATTGTACAACAGTGATAAAGGTGGCGGGGAGAAGCCGCATGGCTGAGAATGGCTTTTGCCTCATGTACTCACTGACCTTCCATTACCTGAGCACCATGTGCAAGGTGTACAGTCTGCGGGGTGTGGGCCCCACCCTTGACATGCCAGGAGACAGAAGAGACTGCACACAGGAACAGGGGGGAAAAGTTACACAAGTTTTAAAGTAAGAAGTTTCTGGAGCAGCAAATTACTGATAGCTGAAAACTAATAGCTGAAGGGTGTTTTATTTATTCAGTAAAAGATAAGGAAATGAAGAAAGCAGGAGAGTCGGTAAAAACTCGTAAGCACACCCTGACACCAGGGAGGAAGGGGGACGCCGGTGAAGAGCGTCATCCCTCTTGGCAACCCAGTTACCTACAGAGAAGTCATCTGAATTCAGTCTTCAGCGGGATGTAATCATTCATTCACTCAACAAATCTTCCCTGAGCAGCCTACTACCTGCAGGTCTATGCTAACCATCTCCAGCACTCAATCCATGAGATTAAAGTCATAGTTTTGGCCTTGGTCCATCATCAAGGATAGGTCCTCATGCTTACTGCAAAGCACAAGTCAGCCTGGCCTCTCAAGCAAAAAGTACAAAGATTAGCTGCAGACACAGTTGGCCAGGGAACCACACCTGATGTGCAAGTAAAAGTCTGATGGATGAAGAGAAGAGAAACATACCAGAGAATCAAACGTGAACACAAAACTCCAAGCAAACCTACTCAGAATGAGTCCCATTCAAACGATACTTACAAAGGTTTCCTTATGCTATTTACAATTTTAAAGTAAATTTACTTTATAAGCGCCAAGGAATTCTTTGTTTAATACCGCCCTAACATAAAAGTTCACATAACTGCTTCTTCAAACCATGATACAGAGCTTTACGACAACCTAGAAGTGGGAACCAAAAGAAGGCAAACATGATGCCTTAGAGATCAAGAAACATTTACACAGTTCAACTGTTAAAAATAGTACAACGTTCATGTAGTGAATCCAGTTTGGATGTCAGTATACACAGCATACAAGTTCTTCAGGGAGGTGAGAGGCCTGTCGACTGTTCTCCAGGTGCCCCCAAATGCTGGGCTTGTGGATCTTCTTTCAGAGACTGGTTCTCCAACGCAGTCTGGGGCTCGACACCCATGGGTTCAGATTTCCAGGTAATGTGACTACCATCCTGTTGCTTAAAAGACCAGATATAAGTACGTCACACAGATGTTATGACTTTCACTCAATTAATCAGCTGAAGCTATATGACTAGCACATTCTATCACTGACTCAAAAATCTAACATGAATATCTCAGGTCAAATTTGATTACAACAAATAATAAACATGGTAAAAGTCTCTACAGAACCACGATTTTAAAAGCCCTCATGACAACTCACTTGTTCCAAGCAGCAGTCCTTACCACAAAATATTTCTAGTCTATTCAATCTAACAGTATTTGACCTGGAGCCACGGTTGGGGAAAGAAAACCAAGCCTTCCTTTAACCTCTGACAGACAACCAATCCTAGTAACAGTTTTGCTAATAAAATACTCACAGTCCTTGCTTCTCCTACTCGTCTTAAAATGACACCTTCTGCCAATAAAGCCTTCCCTGCTTCCACAAATAACTTCTCTTCATCTGTTTCTCCAAGTTTCTGTAGCTCAATGTACTTCTCCACAAACCTAGAATTCCAAGCAGTCACATCTTCAGTCTGTATGTTCAGAGTTGTCAAGACATGCTATTACACAGTCCCGAGTATTCCCTTAAGAGAACTTCCTGGGGAGTCTGGGATTAACACGTACACACTGCTCTATTTAAAACAGATAACCAATAAGGACCTATGGTTTAAAAAAAGAAAAAAGAGTTAATTTAAAAAAAAAGAGATCTTCCTATAGGAACATCTTTTTCCTCAAGTGGAATGCAACAAAACTCCTCAAATTGACAATTAAATCCTAAAAAAAGAAAGGTAACCAAAGACTTGTGGAATGGCTTACCGTTGACAGGTAGACTTGAAGTTTGGATTGAACAGATCAAAAGCTTTTTGACCAGATCCATAGGTTGAATAAAATTTCCTAGGAAGTACAAAACAACACCATATAAATCTCCAGGTATAGATCATGGCCAAGAATGGAGGGAAGAATAACTGCTGGGCCCTGAGGAATTGAGTATAAGGTGACCTACAGACCTTTTTTGTTCGTTTTAAATAAGCAATGCATGCACATGGTAAATACATCAAATGTTACAGAAAGGTATCCAGTGAAAAGTAACACTCCTCCTCACCTCTGCACCCTGAACTCCCAGTTCCCCTCCCCTTAAGCAACACTAACCCGCTTCTTGTGTATCCACCCAGGAATGTTCTATCACTATACAGCCAAACACGCATCTATCATTCCCTGTCCCCAGCCACACTGTTTAACCCCAAGGATAGTAAACACATCTTGCCTTTTTACTTAATATTTCTCAGAGATCATTTCAAATCAGGGCACGTAGATTGTTTCCAGTCCTTTGCTACTTTAGACAGTGTTGCAATGATTACCTTTATCTATATTTCTTAGTGTATCGTGCAAATAAGCCTGTGGAATAATTTCATAAAAATGGCATTGCTGGGTCAAGGTATGTGCCTTTGTAATTTGGCCTTGCAAATTGCCAGAATGCTTGCCAAATGGGCTGTGCCAACTTATACCCACACCGGGAAGGCAGGAGACCGCCTATTTCTCCATACCCGCACCTAATTATATCTTCCGACTTTTTGATCTTTGTCCATTTGACAGGTGAAATATTATAATTCATTGTAGTTTTGCTTTTCTTATGAAACAGGTTGAACATCTTTTCATGTTTAAAAGCAAATGAATTTCCTTTTCTGTGACCTGTCCACGTTCTTTGCCTATTTTTCCTTTTGGTCTTTCTCTTATTGACTCATAAGCAAACTTTATAGCAATATAAACAGGAAATTAGCCCTCTGTCATACATGTTGCAAAATTTTTTCCCAGTATATCACCTGACTTTTGATTTTGCTTACGGTAGTTTTTGTGTGCAGAAATTTTAATATTTTCATCTACGGCTTCTGGGTTTTTATATCATGCTTAGGTAGGCTTTTACCACTGAGATTATTTTTTAAATTATCCCATAGTTTCTTCTAGAACTTTTACGACTTCACTTTTTACATTTAGGTTTTGATAAACCTGAAATTTATTTTCTTGTTATAAGTTCTTAAAAATATTAAAAACACCAAAAAAAAAAAAAAAAAAGCCCAAAAGATAAAGGTTCAAAAAACTATTTAAGTATAAGGTGTTATTATTTTGGCCTTAACAGCAATAAAAGAGGAAGCAGTAAAATATTCCACATTCTCCAGTGACCATCACCCAGTTCCACTGCTACGCACACAGTAGAAGCACAAATGATTTTAATGTGTAAATGACCTTGAAAGCATCCTGACCGAGAGCATGCAATGGACCTGAGCAGAAAAGTACTGAAAAAGTATTTAATGCCCCAAAGATCTCTGAAAATTTCCAAGTACAGCCAGAACATACTTGTTCTCCTACCTCAAAGGAGTGTTGTGGGAGGAAAAAAAAAAAAAAGATTCCTCAAGTGAAAGGTGCCTGGACCTCAATAGAGAAAATGACTTTATAAATTGTTTTCTTACATCCAGGAATAGGGGTAAGAATAAGGGATATGTATTAATTTCAATTAGGCACAATCTCTGATCTTAACACTTAAAGAGAAAAGAAACTGCACACACTCTGGATACTAAAAACTAACTGACATCCGTATTTGAGGGAAAGGGCTTTGTCAGTGAATTCCCAGTAAGTTGACCTTGAGCCTCATTGTTCTCATGACTAAAATGCAGACGAGGATACCGACCTTGCAGGGCTGAAGTAAGACCTAAATGAGATTAACGCTGGTTAAGGGCTTAGCACGGTGCCAGCCACCAAACAGATGTGCAGAAACAGGTAGCTATCATTGCAATGATCAGTCAGTTGCTGGGCTCCAGATTCTACTTCTCTGAACTTCTGCTTCTCTCACATGGGGGAGGGGCTCTGATTCCCTAATCCGGCTAGATAGACAAGACCGGGGCTCCACAGAGCAAGCCCAGACTCAATTCCTATTTAAGTTGCCAGACTGCTGGCTAAACCTTTCCTTCTCAAGTTCTGCAGCCTCCGGTCTACCATACGGGCCCGGCACTCACGCTCTAATCCGATCCTCGTGGTAGAAGATATCCTGGATGTGAGCTTTAGCTTTGCCGTATCGCAAGCGGGGCCTTCGGAAGACTGGCTCCCTCAGTGGGGGGAAGGCATTATATATGTCAAACCAGAGGGGCTTCTCCTTCAACACACCAGCCCGAATCAGGTCCCGCGTCCTGAAGGAAGGGTAAAGAACGAAGGTCAGAGGGCTTCCCTGGTGGCACAGTGGTTAAGAATCCGCCTGCCAATGAAGGAGACACCCGTTCGAGCCCTGGTCCGGGAAGATCCCACGTGCCACGGAGCAACTAAGCCCGTGTGCCACAACTACTGAGCCCACGTGCCACACTACTGAAGCCCGGGCGCCTAGAGCCCGTGCTCCGCCAACAAGAGAAGCCACCGCAATGTGAAGCCCGCGCACCACAACGAAGAACAGCCCCCGCTCGCCGCAACTAGAAAAAAGCCAGCGCACAGCAAGAAGACCCACTGCAGCCAAAAATAAATTAATTAATTAATTTTAAAAAAAGAACCAAGGTCAGTCAGAGAATCAGTGTAGCCGCAGCCTGGGACACCGGCGGGGGTCACAGAGTCCGGAAGACAACCGGAAGGAAGGCAGAGCAGGAGGTCCCCTACCTACGGGTAAGATGTTTCCATCATTCCAAACCAACCTAACAGTGCTCGGGAGTTAATCCTTCCACCTTCTTATGTGCGTCCCACCCCCCCTCGCCCCATCCCCGTCCCGTCAAGGAAAATGCAAAGACGGTCCCGCCAGGCCCATCAGCCCCTTCCTCCCATCCTCTTCCTAGAGACCTCCACTCGGGGAGCGGAGAGGTGCGATCTTGAACGTGAGAGCTAAGAAATTCAAGGGGTGACGCAGTCAAGCACAATTCTTCAGAAACAGGAGAGAGCACGAGAGAGGCCTGGCCGGACTCAGACCCACCCAAGAAACGGCGTAAGAAGGAGAGGCGCCCTCGGCCCACCCCGGCTCCGAGCACGCACCGCGAGAAAATGCTCCCCACGGTTTCCAGGCGGCTCCCCGCCATGCCCGGCGCCTCGGATCCCGTGCGGCTCCTCGTACCGGAACCGGAAGCGCCCGCAACAGGAAAAGTGACTGTAAGTCGCGGCCCGAGCCGCGGATCTCTGGGCTACCGCCCCGGCCCCAACGGGAGGGCGGAGCCAGGCAGAAGCAAAGGATGGCCGCATCGGCACGCCATCGGCTACATGCCAGGTTCAGACAGGAGCACTCGATAGCCGAGCCTCCAGGGAGGGAGCGAGCCAAAGCCCGGCAGAAGCAATAAATGACCGATCCAGGGGAGGGGTTAATTGTGGTGGTTGCTTTACCCTTTCTAGCCTTACTGAGCCAACTCCGCCCGAGAAGACGGGGTCGTGCGGAGGGAAGATGATGGGGAGGGAGGAGGGAGGCGCAGCCTACGTCCTGGGAGAGCCAACTAGTCTAGGAATTCGTAAGGCAGAGATAAGAGGTCACCAGCTCTAGGTCCGGGCTGCCCCTAATTTGGGTTGGAGTCAAAGACTGCGCGGAAGGAAACTGAGGTCCAGGGAGGAACGTCGCCTGCCCAGGGTCACCCTAGAGCCCAAGCCTCTGTCCTCCGTCTCCTACTGGTTAGCGCTCCCCACTAAACCCTTTGGCCCTGGAGCGCCACCTGCATGCGCTCTAATAGGGATGCTGCGGGCAGCTAGTGTTTTCTCCCCGGGAGGCGTCGCTAGCTAGCTGTTCCTTTGAGCTTGAAAAGTGAAAGTGTCCGGAACAAACAAATTCCGGGAAGGAAACTCAATAATCTGGGGAAGTATCCTCTCAGGATAACCTTTTGGCCCAACAGTCATACTTTGGGTAAAGTACCCCATAGAAATTAAAACACAATTTCATGAGGATATTTGTGCAGAGAGCGTCATTGCAGCATTGTTTGTAATGCACCCTCCCATCCATTGAATGGGAGATGGCTGGAAAATTATGCTTCATATAATCTATGGAGTCCTATGCAGCTATTGAAATGAACGAGCTAGATCCATACGTATTGACCTAGATGAATGCCCACGACTTATTGTTAAATGAAATTGCAGAGAAGCGTCTTTAATAGAAAGAAAAAAGAAATCTTTTAGACGTGTTTGTATGAGGATAGAAACTATGTGGAAAGGCACCCACGGCTGTGAACATTGATCATCTCCAGTGAGATTGCAGGAGGGGAAGGGAGAATTTTTTTTTCTTTATGTACCCCTCAGAGTTTGACCTGTGAAGAGTTTGTATTCATTTTTGAACTGTTTAATCCAGTGAAATGTTCTGAATCACATACACACACAATATCTTCCGGGAGCCCATTATCTTTGTCATCAAGGAAGAGTGTCAAGTCATCCCAGAGTCCTCCCTGCTCTCTGGGAGGCTGGTGAGGTGGAGGGGGGATGTCTGACGAGCAGTTAACGCTTGCTTGTGTTCTCTCACCGAATCCACACACCTACCCACAACTGGCTGCTGTTATCCCCATTATAGATGAGAATGTGAGGCCACAGGGGGTGAAGTAACTTGTCTGATAGGTAACTGACAGAGCCAGGCTTGCAGCCCCACCTGGGCACTTTCTAGGACCCCACAATGCCTCCTCAGCCATGCCTCTGGCTGGAGACTGATGGGCTGAGGAAGTCAGGCAGAACTGGCCCCAGGGGCAGGGGACAGGGTGATCTGAGGCCGAGGGCCGACAGGTGGGTTTCACTGCTGCCTCAGGACCCTCTGGAGCAGGGAAGAGAGAGCACAGCTCTGGCCGCTGGGCCAAGCGTGGAGTCCTAGGCAGGTCTACAAGACTTTGCTCTAGGGAGAGCAAACATACTCGCAGCTAAATATAGTCTTCCCAGGCTTCAAAACAAGTTTCTAATTCCGTCCAAGTAAGAACTAGCTGCCAGCCCAGACCACAGACACACTTCCCTTCTCCCACTCAGGCCTGCCCTGTAGGCCACTGCTGTTACCCAGTTACCGCTGCTAAAGAATTGGAAGGGCTTATTCCAAGTTCAGGGAGGGGAGCCAAAGACCCAAACGCTCGATGGGGGAGGAATTGCAAGGTGGCAGTTTTCTCTCTAGATCTTCTTGGGGAAGTCCCTTCCTCTTCTGAGCCTTTCAAGTTTCCCCTCCAGCATCCTATTTCATGCTTCTGTGACTGAGAACGGAACGTTGGTGGGTAGTGTAAGGAACCATGGAGATGTGGGAGCAAAGATGGATTGGGAACCCTCAACCTGCAACAGGAAGTTGCATCCCAGGGAGCAGTCATTCATCACGTAGGAGGGAGCTGGGGGCCGGCAGAATGGACAGTAGAGGTTTTCTGTCTTCTCACCCGGGTCTCTCAAAGCTGCAAGAAGCTGATGCACTCATGCCATGCACCGCACCAGGGACCTGGATTATCTCCTTCAATAGTTCAGCTACCTGAGGCCATAGATCATGTCCTGACAATCTTACAGATAAAGGAATAGAGCTTGTAAACTCTCCAGAAGGTCATATTCCTTCCACACTACCGCTTCGCCCCATTTTGTCCCACTGGATCACACTGTAGATGTGCCCACTAATCCTGTCATCTTGGGCACTTATGTAACTTTTCAAGCCTCTCTTTCCCTATGTAACATCTGGCAGTGTCTGCTCATTGTCAGAGTAAAAGCGATCATTCATGTAAAGCACGCATCACAGTGCCTATCACATAGTAAGTGCTTGTAACGGGCAAGTCTAGTGGCTGTTACAGCATCACTTCTGCTGTTGTGTCCTGTAATCCACTGATTGCCACCTGAGACTGCACCATTTTGATGATATTTCATAGATCGCCTTAATGTTTTATTTTCTTGCTAAATGATCCATTCATCCCACAAACATTTCGGCACCTACCTGACCCTGTGCTGAGTCCTGGAGAAGCTGGCTGTCCAGAGGGGGAGACAGAGAGGCAAATGCATAATTGATAAGTTCCGTGCTGAATAGCTTATTGACTATTGGGTAGCTAGGGCTGCCATAACAAAATACCACAGACTGAATGGCTTAAACAACAGAAATCTATTGTCTCACAGTTCTGGAGGCTGGAAGTCAGGCAGAGATCAAGGTGTTGGCAGGGCTAGTTTCTTCAGAGGCCTCTCTCCCCGGTTTGTAGATGGCTGTCTTCTCCGTGTGTCTTCACACGGTCTTCCCTCTGTGTGTGTCCATGTCCTCTTCTTATGACTCCAGTCATATTGGATTTGGGCCCAAACTAATGACCTCATTTTTACTTAAATACCTCTTTAAAGATGCTATCTCCAAACACAGTCACATCCTGAGGTACTGGGGGTTAGGACCTCAATGTATGGATTTTGGAGGGACACCATTCAGCCCACAACATTGATCAATAAGAACTGGCAGTGAATAGCTTCCATTTGCCTGCCCAGAGCCACACCCACTCTGTGCCCTTCTTCACCCAGCTCTGCTTCCGCCCCCCGGAGGCTGACTTCTAGGACTGCATCCTCCAGCCCCTTGCCCTCTGTTTCGCCAATGGGAGGCATTGGCCGGGGACTGGGAAGAAGGAGGAGACAGAAGTCATTCCCACCCCTCCTCCCTATACAATCCAGGACCGTAAAGTCTTAGATCTGCAGGGCGGCCTCTTCACACCCAGCTCTCTCCCCAGGTTCCAGTCTCCTCCCTTCTCTTCAGGCCTAGAGACGGCCAACTGTGCCCCTCTGTACCACCCGTAGGGTCTAGGCCAACCCTTGCAGCTTCCCTACAGTCTGCCCACATCTTTGTAATTAGTGCCCAGGAGTCTGTCTGACAAAAAGAACAAGAGCATCTCCAATAGCAGAAGAGCTTTGGCAAGTGAACCCCCCAGCATGCTGATGAAATCATGAATACTGCTACTCGCCTTTGGCAGAGAGCCAGGACCAGAGAGCAGTTAGATGTTGCTTTAAAAGGGGAGGAAAGCAGTAATATATATTCAAGCCACAGGACAGGGCCCAAGAAGAGGAAGGGCACGGAGGGGGGGGGGGTCTTCAAGGAAGAGGCAGGAGTGCCCCCTCTCACCTCCATGCTGTTTGTCCCCTGGCCCAGACCCTCCCTCCCTGGAGGCCCACACCTCCACTTCCTTTCAACAGTCAGTCGGGAAGGCGCTTCAGCCCCAGCACACACTCAGCCAGGCTGCATGCATGTGCCCCCGGGACCTGCTCGCTCCCTCAGCTTCTCTCTCTCTCACTTTGCGGGCCTGCTGTTGTAACTGTCTGCTTGTCTGAGTCTGTCTAGCTGGGCCTCTTTGAGGCAGCAGCCAGGACTCTTATCTCTGCCTCCCCACACCCAGCCTGGTGCTTGGCCCAGAGCTGGCTCATAGAAAGAATTTTCTAGTTGAACAGCATGGAGAAATAAAACCAAGTTAGAGCAAATGAGGATGCAGTGACCTCAGCCCTCCTTTGCTGCCTTCCTTCCTGGAGGCCTTCCCTGGATACACCCATACGGAGAAAGCTGTGGTTGAATGGAAGCAATCCTCCACCCCATCAGGCCCCTGGTCACTTCCCGTTCTGGCTGTCCTCTGTGCCTCACTGATAGGATAGATCCCTTTTATAAACCTCTGGGCCTCAGCTTGTCTTCTGTGAAATGGGCATCATCATAGCACCCACCACATAGCCTTGTTAATACCTATAGTTAACCAGTGTAGTTAGTACCAGTGGGTTAATACTTGTAGAGTGCTCAAAACTGTGCCTGGTGTATAGTAATTGCTCAATAAATAGGAGTAATGATGATAACAATTTCTGACCATTCCATGCCTAAGAGCAACAGATCACAATGTATTCAATCACACCTACAATTAAATCTCATCTAACAATTTTCAAGGCATTTTCTTTCTTTCTTTCTTTCTTTCTTTTTTCAGGGATTGAACGCAGGCCCTCAGCAGCGAAAATGTGGAATCCTATCCACTGGACCACCAGGGAATTCCCTCAAGGCATTTTCACATGACTGCCCATTCATTTCTTCAGCAAACAGCAGCCTTGCCCCCAAGGAGAATCCAGTTCAGGCAGAGGAGAGAGAAGCACTTTGTGCCTACCTGCCCTGGGTGGTCTGTATCACTGTGGCTCCTGTTGTAGCCAAGGAAACAGGAGCCAGCTAGGTCTGGCCTTTTGTTATCAGAATTAAAGTCCAGTGGGAATCACGCTGTGGAGTTTTCCCAGCAGAAGATGAGACCCTTGCAGGCACACATTTCAGGGCTGGGGTAGGCCCTTCTTTTCTTGGGGGAGGCAGAGCCCTCCATCTTTAATGTGTACCTGAAGCTCATGGGGTTCTTGGAAAATGCAGATTCTGACCCAGTAGTTCTGGGGTGAGGGCTGAAACTGCATTCTAAAAAAACTTCCAGGCTGACGCCAGCACTGCTGGTGTGCAGACAGAGTAATTGACTCACCCAAGTTTGCCACGGGCTTTCCTGGTTTTAGCATTGAAAGTTCCACATCCCAGGAAACCACTCAGTCCTGGAAAACCAGAACAGTCGGTCACTGTATCCCCAGACCACGCTTTGAATGGCAAGGTCAGAGCAAGGCAGGCTCGTGCTGAGTTTGTACTGAGCTTCACAACTCCTCCCTGCAGAGTCCCTGGAATAATCCTCCTGGCCTGATAAAGAACTGTGACTCTTTATAGAAATGACAGGCCAGGTAGATGCTGGTTTTGTGGGGCCTGAAGCTTATGTAATCTCAATGGCCCTTTTAAGAAAAAAGGTACAAAAATATCCTTGCTTTGAAAATTTTACCAAACAGAAGACCATGTGAACAGAGCGAACTTCCTCTGTCTGGCTTCAGGCCACACAGGTGCTCGGGTCTTCCTTCGGGGAACATGGTGTTTGGGCCTCTTGGTGACCAGCAACTGCCACTTCTGAGAGATCACCACCAGGTGGCAGTAGATCTACACAGCCCCCTTCAACACCCCAACCCGCCCCCCCTCATCCCACCATCAACTCCAGAAACTTCCAAATCTTTCTCCAGCTGGTCTAGCCAACTAATCCAACGAATATTAATCTATGCTGTGATCATGGGCAAAAGGGGTTCATGTGCGTCTCTCAGTAGCATATTTGCCATTTAATGGAAATGCTAAGAGATTGTTTTTGAAATCAGATAAAGAATGCTAATAGGTGACTTCCGGGCAAGCTGTTGAAGATGTTTTTAAGCAGGTGGACCTTTCCGTGCTCTACAACTTGCATTTATGCAGGGGTTCTAAGTCTTATCACCTGTTCCCCCCACCCCAATATATAGCTTAGTGTTTAGGCACCAGCTCTGGAGTTCAGCTGCCTGGGTTCAAATTCAGGTACTACCGCTTACTGACGGTGATGATACTGAGTAAGGACCTTAACATCTCTGGGCCTCAGTTTCCTGATCTGGGAAATGGGAGTATAAATACTGATTTCATATAATAGTTGTGGGATAAAATAATGTTTGTAAAGCACCCCAGAAAAGTGACTGACATACAGTAAGCACTGATAAGCAGCTCTCAGCGTCATCGTCCCACACCTTACCTGCCTGCTTCAAACCAAGCTCTCCTGTGTTTCCTCCAACCTCAACCCCTTACCAGTTGCTTCAGGAGAACAGAGGGAGGGTTGAGACCCCAGCATGGTAATAACCAGGCCAGTTCTTCTGGGCACAGCATTCCCCAGACCCATGAGCTCCTCTCAAGCTGGGACTGAGCCCTGAGGTCACCAAAGCATACAAAGGGGGAGGGGCATTGGCTGGACCAGACTTCAGTTAGCCTAGCTCAGCATTTTTGCAGAAGGTAAATCTGCAAGTATCACCTTGTGGATACCAAGAGCCCAGGACTTGCAGATGAGCACGGTGTGAGGGTGGGTGGCTGAGGCAGTCACCTGACTCAGCCTGACTCCTTCCTGGGTCCTCTACACACTGTTCAACTGGGAGGGACTCATCATGGAGCAGGGGCTTCATCTTCTGCACTCCCGTTGGACCTGGTAAGCTTTCTTTGCCTTCTTTCCCCACACCCACCTCTCTGGTTCCAGTCACCTTCAGCCTCATCTACACTAATAGGCATAATAGTGAGTGGTGCTCAAACTTTGCCGCATATTAGAATCACCTGAGGAGCTTTTAATAAATTTTATTTATTTATGTATATATGTATGTATGTATTGGCTGCGTCGGGTCTTCCTTGCTGCGCGCGGGCTTTCTCTAGTTGTGGCGAGCGGGGGCTACTCTTCGTTGTGGTGCGCAGGCTTCTCATTGCGGTGGCTTCTTTTGTTGCGGAGCACGCGCTCTAGGCGCACAGGCTTCAGTAGTTGTGGCGCGTGGGCTCAGTAGTTGTGGCTCGTGGGCTCTAGAGTGCAGGCTCAGTAGTTGTGGCGCATGGGCTTAGTTGCTCCACGGCATGTGGGATCTTCCCAGACCAGGGCTCGAACCCGTGTCTCCTGCATTGGCAGGTGGATTCTTAACCACTGCGCCAACAGGGAAGCCCACCTGAGGAGCTTTTACAATCTGATTCCCAGGCTAAATCCCAAATCAATTAAACCAGAATCTCTGGGAATGGGACCCAAGCATCAGAGATGATTCCAGCGTGCAGCAAGTTTGAGAACCAGTGATTCTCAAGCCTTATTGTGCATACAAGACAACTGAGGACTTTTTAAAAATGCACATTCTGGTTCAGTAGGTCTGGAGCAGAGCCGGAAATTCTGTTTCTAACAAGCTCCCGGATATCAAGATGCCGCTGGTCCGCAGACCAAACTTTGAGTAGCAAGGTAGTAGAACTGTGGTTCTCAAACGTATCAGAATCATCTGGAAGGCTTGTTCCAATACACCCCAGGTTCGGATTCAGGAGGTCTGGAGTAGGGCCTGGTAACATGCATTCTAATAAGCTCACGAGCGATGCCAATGCTGCTGGTCCCTAGAGCACACTTTGAGCAGCAGGGATATAGAGGACGGAGCACAGGTTTTGAAGTCAGGCAGCCCTGGCCCCTTTTCTGACTTCACACCTTGCTAGCTGTTAGGTAAGTTACTTAACCTTTCTGAATTGTCATTTCATCACCTGTAAAGTGGCCATTATTGGGCAAGATTAATTGCGCTAATACGAAACACCTAACAGACTGCTTAGTGTATTGGTCCTCAAACTTGATTGCAAACTTGAGTGTGAACTTGAATTACCTGAGGCACTTTCAAAGAAACCAACCTATAACTGCTGATTAAATTGGTGTAGGGTACTGAGCATCAAGACTTTTAAAACTACTCTGGTCATTCTACTCTGCAGCCAGTACTAGGTACTGGCCTAGCACCATGGCTCCCGAACTTCAGTGCATAGCAGAAGCACAGGCTGCTGGGCTGCACCCCCAGAGTTTCTGACTCAGTTTGGGGTGGGGTTGAGAACTGGCATTTCTAACAAGGTCCCAGGTGCTGGTGCTACGCTGGCGGTGGGGGGATTTACACTGATCAACAGCTGTCAGTAAAGAATGCACAGAGCAGGGCTGAGAGGATAATCTTGGGTTGCTGAGGTCCAAACACCAGGTCTGGAACATCAGCAGATGTCCAGGTACGTCAATTTACAAGCCCACCTCGGTCTACCTGGGCTGGGGGCAGGGCAGGGGTGGGGGCAGAACATTTTTGTAGGGGAGGCAGGAAGAACCTGCATTGTTTATCCAGAAGGAGAAAGGCCACTGAACTCAAACATAGCATGGGGAGGGGGGGGGACTTCCCTGGTGGTCCAGTGGCTAAGACTCCATGCTCCCAAGGCAAGGGGCCCAGCTTCGATCCCTGGTCAGGGAACTAGATCCCACACGCTGCAACTAAGAGTTCACGTGCTGCAAGTAAGGATCCCTCATGCCACCACGAAGATCCCACGTGCCGTGACTAGGACCCGGTGCAGCCAAATAAATGATAAAATAAATAAATAAATATTCAAAACAAAAACAAACAAAAAAACATGGCATCAGGGGAAGAGCAGTGACTTGGCCTGGGTGACTCGGAGCCCAGGAACAAGTTGTGTGGGTTGAAGCCACAAGGAGGCCCACAGCTCAACACCAGGAAGAACTTTTTAACCTTGAAAACCGCCCTGTCTGAAAAGGGCATCAGCCTCCTCCTTTGGCAGTGAGCTCCCTGGCGCGGGAGGTAGTTCACCGAAGCCTGGGAGTAGGGAAAGCGAGAGAGGTTTGAACTGGAAGATGTCTGCGGGCCCTTTGAAGCCTGAGACTACACATCCCCGCAGCTCCAGGCGAGACGTTATTCCGGCAGCTTTCTGTTTATTTAGGAAGGTGACCGGCTGGAGCTCTCGCAACAGACTGGTGTTTCCCTGGCCTGTCAGCAAGCGGTTTACTTTCCCAGCAAACAGGAAGGCGGGCAGCGCCAGCAGGTGGGCGAGGCTGCGGTGCGGCACAGGTGCCACCTGAGGGGCGCTGCGGGGATGCCGAGCCCCGGGGCCCCGCGTGCACGGCAGCTGGGCCAGGCAGGCGGCCGGCGGGCGCGGGGTGCCGGGGGGAGGGGGAGGAGACGAGGAGGGTCAGCCCACGCGCCGCCACGTCAGAGCACCAAGAGAACACCAAGTCTTTATTACACGAATTCCTATGAAACTGCTCCAAGAAAAAACCCACACGTAGGAGAAAAAACAAAAACAAGAAAACTGACAAAGCCACACACACAGACGGGGGGGTGGGGTGGGGGGCGACTGGCGCTCCCCCTCTGCTGTGCCCGGTCATCAGGGGCCCTTGCGGGGCGGTGGGGATGGGAGGGCGGCAGCACTTCCGCACTCCCTCGGGATGCTGAGCTGGGGCAGGGTCCCCCCTCCGGCACCTCGGGGAGCCCGCCACGCCCTCATTATCTCGAGGTGGCCCGCCAGGCTTGGCGCCTGCTCCCACCGCCCCACCGCTGTGCCGCTGGGCTGGCTACCCGCTCGGGCCCTAGCCTCGCGCCTGCCCTGGCTCCCCGGTTCTCCCGAGGTCGGCGCCTTCCCATCTCCAGCTGGGCCACAGAAGCCGGGCTGCCCCTCCCTTCCTCCCTTCCTCCCTCCCTCCCTCCCGTTGGCAGTGGTTGGTGCCGGGTCAGGTTCGTAGGACCCTTGTTTTCCTCCTGGCCATTTGCCTTCTCACTCTTGGCAAGGGGCACCCAGCAAGCCCTTCTGCCCCAGGGGCTCTGGCCCGGCTGGCAGCCTCTCCTTCTTGCCCCTCAGTCCTGCATCTGCTCAGGGTTACTAAGGAACTGGCCGCTGCCCACCCTTAATGACAGCAGAACTTCTAGGCCAACTGGGGAGTCAGAGCCCCTGGAGCCCCCAGTGTCGTGGGACTACAGGATCCCATCCAGAACTGACTTTTGTCTTCTGTCAGAGTAAAGACTACCCCTGCCTAGCTAGAATCCGCCAGCTCCGGGGTGGCCAGCCTCCCCATCCCTGCTGGGGGCCCTTGCCAGCCCCTAACAGAGGCAGCCCGAGGGGCCCAGGCAGGGTACTCAGCAGATACCTCTCTGCCGTGGCCCATCACTCCTCAGAGCGGGCCCGAGTGACTGCCCAGGGCTCTCTCACCCAGAGCTCCGTGCAGGGGTGTGCCAAGGACCAGCACCCCTGGGGAAAGACTGAGATGCAGAAGGCCATGGGAATAAAGGACCCTAGGTGCCCAGAAGGGAGCTGGGGATGGGGGTAGGGGATCAGGCAGTGTCTGTGGCCCGACAGGAGAGACCAGGGCAAGACGAGGGCAGGGGCTCCACCTTCAGGCCAACGAGCCTCTGGTAGGATCACCCTCCCCTTTTGGGTACTCCAACGTTTGACAGTTTTCTGGGTGTTTTTTTTTTTTTTTTTTAAGAAGAGGGGTTAGATCCTACATTTCCACTCGTTCCCCATAGAACAGCCTGGCTACAAAAGGGACTGTGGTTGGCTGTTGCCTCCACCCTCAGGCCCTTCCTCCAATGACAGCATGCAACTTGGAAGTTCTAAGTCCCTTGGGAAGTGGCAGTGGCAGTGGCTGGGCTGGACTGTGGCCGGAGAACCACTGGGCCTCAGAACTCAAGCACCATCCGTCCGGCTGCAGCTGGGCTCTTCAGCGGAGGGCCGGTTTGCTCTCTGGCTGCCTCTACCGGGTCAGATGGTCTCCGGCGAGGAGAAACTGCTGCCATCTGGCAGGAAAAAGGGATGGGAGAAGTCTTTTTCAGTGGAGCCCAGGGGTCTTTCCTCACCACTGGTTCCTGGAGAGATGGTTCTGGGCAGAAGCTTCTAAAGACAGGAGCCTTCTCCTTCCCCCAGGGACTCTATGTCAGCCTTGGAACTCTGCCTGCGGCCACACCCACCAATCCAAGCTCCTAGAAACATTCCAACTTGCAAAACACCAGGGACTGTGGCAGCTAGAGATGGAGTGGGGGGGGTGGGTGGTGAAGCAGCTGTCTGTGAAGGGCCGAGAGGTGTGCCTGGGTGCCTGGCCTGTTCTGTGATACAGCGGTAGCCCAGCTGAGCTACACCAAGGGCACCTGTAGGGGCAGAAAAGTAAAATGGGATCAGAATTTGGTGGGATCCCCGCACCAAGCTGAGGAGCCTTCACTTGGAAGACCCATTCAGAGAGCAAGGGAGAAATGGAACTAAAGTGGTGTCCTGGTGATGGGTGAACAGAGCAGGGGCAGTGAAGAGACCAGCAGCTGTTAACCAGGTGATGAGAGTCTGCCAGGGCAGTGATGCAAGGAATAAGGAAGAGAAATGAACTGGGGACATCAGAAGTGGGACTGTCTAGCTTTCAGCGAGTTTACAGCCAGGGCTAGAAAGACCATCGTGGGCACAGCTGGGGCTATGGAGTGGATCTGGAGAACTAAGATGGAGATTCAGATTTGGGAGCCAACTGTGCATAAGTATTGCTGATGCTGTAAGAGAAGCTGGTGGCACCGCTAGGGAGAGGGAGTAAGGAGGCTTTGAAGAGGGTCAAGCCCAGAGCTACGGGGAGAGCGGGGATTGAGGGAGTGGAAGGAGCAACGGGAGCCCAAAAGCGCACAGAGAATCCACGGCAGAGAGAAAGGGGATCCAGGATTCCTGGGGCCACAGGAGCCAAGGGAGGGCAGTTTCAAGGGAGACGATGGGCACGGCGTGCAGAGACAGCACCAGAGGATGCGGAACAGGAAAAGGCCCAGGACCTGGCAGGTGATCTTGAGTCAATCTGGGGGTGGCGGGGGTGGGGGGGCGGCCAGCTGGCAATGGGTGAAGGAGGATGCACTTTTCTGCAAACTGGGTGATGATGGAAAATATTGAGGACTCTTGGTTTTTAAGATGGGACGAGGAGGATGTAGACTTGAGGAAGGAGCTGGAAAGGGAAAAGCTGGAAGATTCAGGAAAGAAAGAAATGATAAGGAAGGTCCTGATAAGGGGTGGCTTTGGGCCAGCACGTTTCCCGGGGGAACAGTGGGAAGGAGGTGGCAGCGACACTGGGGAGGCGGGGGTCCTCCCCCCGGCTGGCTTTATTTCAGCATTCTGGATACCTGGGAAGCATGGGTGCAGCAACATGGGTGAGAAGAGCCTGAGAGAACAGAAGAGGTCTGGAAGGGCCTGGTGGAGGGTGGCGACTCAACCAGAGGTGATGTGAAGGCCAGCCGCCCAGGCTGAGAGGAGAGGGTGCCTGTACTCCTCCTGGCTGTGTCCTCCCCACCCTGGTCTCTCCCCTCCACTACAGCTACCCTGAGGGTAGCAAGTATTTCTCCATAGCCTGAAACAGCCATACCTGCCACACCATGAGCTCAAGAAAGCCCTGTAGATAGCTGACCACTGGGACCAGGACAGCGGCTGGGGGCAGGGTAGGCAGGCAGCTTCCTGATGGGGGAGGGGCTGGAAGAGGGGCAGGTTCCCCTGAGCCCTGGAGGAGGTGTTGACGTTCCCTGTTTCTTCCCCAGGGATGCACAGGGAAAGAGGAGGAAAAGCAGCCTGGAGGCCCATGGCTCCAGCCAGAAACAGAGCTGTCTTGAGAGGGGCCGCTCCCTCATCTTCCCCACCACCAAAACCCAAGAGGCAATGGCAGAGTTCTGTGTGGACATGGCCGGGTGAGGCCATCTCAGTTTTTCTTAAATTGTTCTTAGTGTGCTGTGTGTATCCTGGACTCTCTTCTCAACTGTGCTGTAAACTATTCAAGGTCAAAGCTGATTTTTCTTTTCCTGTTCCTAGCATCTGGCACAGGCAGGTGTGATTATCTTTTGTCAAATGAATAAATAATGCAAAACACGAGTTCCCCCATGCACACGTCCCCCGCCATAACAACAAGGGAAAAAACCCCGGACCTGCGCCATCTAGTTGCCTGAGCCTGATGCCTCTGGACCTCGGGGAAGACAGCTGGGGTGTGGGGCAGGGCAGTCCTGCGCCTTACCTCTTACCGTCCTTCCCTTAGTGCTTCCTCCACCTTGGGCACCTCCTGTCGCCTTCCCCGGAAGTCTTCGTCTGAAAAGCAGAGGAAAGCACCTCACCCTCCACCCTGCAGGGCCTCACTCAGGCACGTCCCCCAGGCTGGGCAAGACAGCTCACCCCACTCTCTCCACCCTTGTTTGCCAAGGGCACACGCTGATCCCCGGGGGCGATGCGTGGGTCTGGTGAGGGGCAACTGGGCATGGTGCGGGGTTAGGACCCCTGGCTGCTGCTCTGTCTCTATCGATGAGCCCTGAGGCCTTGGACAAGTTCTTCCCTCAGTTTCCTCATCTATAAAATGAGATGGGGAAGTTGGACTGTCCAGATGACCTCCAAGGCCCTTCTAGCCCTTGTTTCTGGATGTCTCCTGACCATCAAAGGGCTCCTCTGCTCTGAGGCCTGAGGATGAGGGTTCAGCTGTGGGCCTGGGAAGGTCTGAGGCAGTGTCTGCTGGCCCACATGCCTTTGGGAGGGACTGAATGAACGCTGAAAGGCCTCTGGGCCCCAGACACTGAAACTGCCCAGCGCTTGGTTCTCAAGGGGAGGCCCTTCCATGTGGGTGGGCCTGTCTGTCCCCTCACACCCCAGAGACTATTCCCCAGAAACAGCACTCGGCACTTTGTGCTCCAGGTAAAGATTTAGGTGGAGATGTGGCTGGGCCCCTTTCAGGAGTGGAAGGGAGAGGCAATATGGACCAAGCGGGTGGGGGGACCCATTTCCTTGGGTCACCTGCCCACCAACCCTGATATGTCCCCCAGGTTGGGTGTCCCCTCCTTTACAGTCTGGGTTCACCTGTGAAATACCCAGGCCCTCCTCTTGGAGGACCACCCATCACAGGCAACTCAGAGCCTCGACTTCCCTGCCCTCCCCGCCTCACCACAAGTGTGGCCCTCCACGTCGTCCAGGAGATTGGCTGTTGATGCCGCAGCCCCCAGTCTGCCGGGCCATTCAGGAAAACTGTCCCAGGGGTGGGTGGGCACTCCCTGTCCCTGGACTTCTACCCCCGCTCCAAGCTCAGGAGGCCTTCACCGCACCAGCCTTATCCCCCCAAACTCCCCAGTACCTCCCGCAGGCTCCTTTTCTTGGGGTCACCTGAGCAGCCAGGCCCTGACTCTCTCACCCGGCTCCCATCTCTAGGGACAGAGAAGGAACCTTCTCCCTGTTCTCCTTTGGCTGCTCAGCTTCTATAATAATATCCTGGGCCCTGTTTGACAAGCATGGATGGAAGTCTGGGTAAAATTGTGGAAAACCATATTTTTACTGGAGGAACTAAGAGTGAGAAGGCAGGGCCAACACATGAAATGAGGAGGTGGAAAGGTCTGTGGATCAATCCAACTTAAGAAATTAGGGGTGCTTCCCTGGTGGCACAGTGGTTAAGAATCCGCCTGCCAAAGCAGGGGACACAGGTTCGGGCCCTGGTCCAGGAAGATCCCACATGCCGTGGGGCAGCTAAGCCCGTGCTCCATAACTGCAGAGCCTGCGCTCTGGAGCCCGCAAGCCACAACTACTGAAGCCCGCGCACCTAGAGCCCGTGCTCTGCAACAAGAGAAGCCACCGCAGTGAGAAGGCCGCGCACGGCAACGAAGAGTGGCCCCCGCTCTCCGCGACTAGACAAAAACCCGCGTGCAGCAACGAAGACCCAACGCAGCCAAAAATGAATAAAATAAATACATTTATAAAAAAAAAAAAAAAAGAAATTAGGAAAAGGTTTGCTGATTTCCACGGAAGGACGAAGTTTTCTCTCACGATGCAGATTACCCCAAACAAAAAGTTAAAAAGTGGTAGGACAACTTCTGAGCCTACAGGGGGCCTACACTGGCCTGTTCCCCATGCCTGGTGATGGGGGTCAACATTGGCGTCAAGAGATAGGGCAGCGCCAGGCTGGCAGCAGGGTCCACGGCAGGAGAGGGGAGAGTCACACGGCCCGGTCCCACTCCGGGGGAGGACGCAGCCTCAGGGAGTCCAGCCCAGGGTTTTCAGCACCCTTAGCATCCACCGCTGCCACCCAGTGCCAGGCTGGAAAGGATACGACTGATGCTTCAACAAGTGTTTCCTCTTTGACTTCCTCATCTTGGTCTTCTCCGAGAAGGCCCTGGCCAGTTCAAACAGCTTCCTCTGGGTGGCTAGGGGCAGAGAGACCTGTGAGCCGGCAGCCAGAGCAGCAGGTAGCTGCCCCCCAGGACTGGGGCAGGTGGGCAGGCTGGTGGGGGAGGGGAAGAGGTGACAGCAATCGCAGACCGGGGTCAGGCTGGTGCCCTGGCGGAGTGAGGCTGCCATCCCGGGTCGGCCGGCAGAGGCAGCACAGGCCACCGAGAGCCTGGCCAGGGACCGCAGCCAGCAGCTGAGATCGGGGTATTCCTCCTTCCCCAGCTGTGACAGACGGCTTCGCATCTTGGCTTTCTTCCTGCCACCTCCCCTTCTCCCCTCTCCACCTCCAGGGTTGGTTCTGGGATTTCCATGACTAATCCGAGATTTTCTCTGAAATGGAGCCTGAAAGGATGGCAGCCTCATTCATGCATGGTTGTGTGTCTGGCGGGTAGGGTGGAGGGGAAGGCGTGACCCGGCTGGCAGGACTTTGTGGGAAGGGGCCACTGACCCGGTGGACCGCCCACCCACAGAACGTGGACTTAGCTTGGGCCTCCCCACTCAGGCCCGGCCCGGCCAAGCCCCCTCAAGCCACAGAGAATGTGAACTCTAAAACGGCGAGGGGCAGGGGGGCGCGGTGTCCGGCACATTATTATTTTTCTGCAGACAGATGGCTCAAGAGGATTTAAAACTTAATTTGTATCCAGACTCAGCTGCACAGGGAAGTGAGGCAGGAAAGCTGAGGGAGCCAGCCCGTGATTAAAATGTCACTTTGGTTCACCAAGAGTCAGCTGCATTAAAATTCCGGGTGGCTCCCTCCCTCCCAGGAGGCCACAGGCCTGTGTTAGAAGAGCTGGGGAGGGGGCGTGGGCTGGACTCACATTTTCCCATGTGTTTCAACTTGTCCCTGAATAAGGCATCTTCAGACACAGCGGGGTTGTTGTCGCTGGTTCCTGGAAGGCGGAAGACACCTCTGAGGGCCAGTGGCTGCCCAAGGCCCGGGGAGGTGGGTCAGGGCTGTCCCCACAGGACAGGGGCTCAGCCCACCCTTCCACTTGAGGAAGGGAGCAAAGAGAAGGCTTCTGCCCTAACCGGGAGGGAGCTTAAAGCAAGGAGGACACCGGGGTTCAAGGGGCATTTCTTTCCCCACCCAAGCCTCACTCTCCCCTTTTCTGTAAAAAGAGTCAGTGGTCTGGTCTGTACGTGTGGAGGGCCAGCTCCCGCAGGCTCCCAACTGTCCGCTCCTCTGACCACTCTGCATTCCGGGAAGGCCCTTTGGTAGCTTGAAATCAGCCAGGATGGGAGTGTTTGCACCATGGAAGCTACCAGATGCTAAGCACTGGGGCTCCCCCTGCACCCCGACAGGCTGTTAAACATTCACCAGCACGTGGCCAGCCTGCCTGCATCCCGACATGGTGCGCCGAGTCTCCCCGTTCACTCAGCACCCACTTGGGTCCCTCACTGCCCTTCTAAAGCTCCCACGCTAATCCCGAGTCACCTTGCCTGCTAAGTCCCTGTGAGTCACTCTGATCCACCTCAGCGGTCCCGGTGTCTATGGTTAATTTGGGATCAAGGACAAGAGGCTGCTGTTAAACCCCCAGATGCATATCTGGTGGGACCTAAGCTCCCAGCCTGTCGCTTATGAATCAGTTCGACAGGATTTTCTCTCTTCAAGCTGGGATCAGCTGAGCTCCCCATCCTTCTGCCCCCCTCCCCCATTCTACCACGCGATGTAAGATCTGTTTCGGGCAAGAGCTGCGGATTCTTCCTCTGAGGCGGGCAGCCTGTGTGTGTGTGGCGGGCACTGGCTGACCAGGGGCCACTGTGCACACACACAGGCAGAGTCCAGATGTCGAGCATGGAACCGGGGCCTTCAGGGTGTCCCCAGCTCCAGCTTGACCCTCGTCCGTGCAGCCCAGCAGCCTGCTGTCCACCCCTGGCCCTCCTTCAGCCACTGAGGCAATTCTTGCTTCTCACCAGCTTGGACATGAAGCTTCCAATTCTATTCCTCCAACACTAAGGCAGAACCTGGCCTGTGGCAGATATTCCCCAGCTACTGAATGAATGAATGAATGAATGAACTCTTCCCAGATTGATCCTGCCCTTCCCCGCCAACATGTTTTTGCCATAATTAACAAGTGTGTCCTCAGCCTTGCTGCTTCATTCTGCCTGTTTCTTGGATGCATCTCCAGTGTTCGTTCCCAGTAAAACCATAAGCTCCCCCGGGGCAGTGACCCAGTCTCTGAGTCCCTTGCCACCCCACCTCCGACACCCCGTGGGACATTACGTGGTGTGGTGTGTCCCCTTCTTGCCCGTGCTCCAGGCACCTCCAAGGAGTTCAGCCAGCCCGTTGGCCAGTCCCGGGTGTGGGTTGCAGCAGCCGCTGGGTTGGTAAGAACCCAGGGCTGCTGAGTGGAGGGGCCATCTCCCTCTTGGCGAGTATGGAGAAGAAGGAGAAACCTCCCCACCAGCCTGTTTCCTCAGCCTACCCCCAAACTCCAAATATGCAAACCACAGCTAGGGTGTGAGCCCCCTACACCCTCCAGGCCTCTCTCTTAGGAAGGCAAGGTTACCTGGGACAGGAGCGGGAAAGTCAAAGTCATTTCCCACAGCTACGCTGCTGGATGTAGATTTCTGGGACTCGTATTTCAATCGATCTGGAAAAGGAGCACATTCTGGTCAGGGAAGTTAGCTCCCACCCAGGGGCAGCCTGCGCTGAGATGCAGGAGGTTGTTAGAGGCCAAATCCCCAGAATCACACACACACACATGCACACACACGCACACACGGAATATGTGCACACAAGACACCTACGGGCTCTCAAAGAACCAGAACCCTCAAAGATACAGAAACTACTGCCCTGACAACCACCTGCAGTGTCAGAATGCCAAAATTAGAAGGTCCCTGGGAAATCGGATAGTCCAGCCCTTCATTTAAAAGGAAAGACCCCGAGACCCCCAGCACCTTTAATGCAGAGCTGGGACCAGCCTTGGGCCTCCTGTGTCTCAGGCCAGACTTTTCCCTGCACACTGTGCTCCCTCCCCCAAAACACAGTCAGGCACACACACGCACGCACACACACATACCCCTCTCCCACAGGCCCCTCGCTGTACCCCCGTCAAACACTCCCACCCTGAAGGGGGAAGGCAGCCAGGCTGGGGAGAGTAGAGTGCTGGGCCCAAGGACAACTCAAACACCCAAAAAACTCAAGAGCCCCTGCTCTAACGTCCTCTGCTCAGGGAGGCACCCTCTCTGGCACCCACGGACCCAATCACTCTATTCCTGGAGCTCCAGACACATGGTGCCGAAGCCAGTGCCTGGCACAGAGCAGACAGGCAGGGGAGCAAGGGAAGGGCACCCCTCTCTCTCTCTGAGTTCCAGAGGAGGGAAGGGGTGGCTGGGGACTCAGGTCCCTGTTGGCAGAATTCTGGGGCTCCCACCAGAATAACTCAACAGCTCAGTTGACCTCCAGCTCAGTGCCTCTCCTGAGCCCCAAGGCTAAAGCCAACATCAGCCCCTCCTTAGCCACGGAGCAGCGGCCGCAACGCCCCACCCGGGGCACCACCTCTCTCCAGGGCGAGGAGGAAATCGCGGTTGCGCTGCAGCTCCTTCATGAACTCCTCGTTCTGCAGGAAGAGCGCGATCCTCTCGTCCTCCAGGTATTGCTTCCAGCGGTTCTCCTGGTCCCGGGGTCCGGGCCCGGCCGTGAGGGGCCGGTCTCCCTCTGTGCTCGCAGGCTTGGAGCCCCCGGAGTTAGCCTGAGGAAGGGAGCGAGCATGTGGACCGCCTACTCACAAGGACGCGCGCTGCACAAACATCCACGCGCACCTGGGGGTACACGTGTCCTTCCCAGGATGCTGTGGCCGCACCCTGCGGCCAGCACCTCCTATCTAACTTAACAGGCCAGAGCGCTCTCTGCTGAGGAAGCAGCCAGGGCTTAAAAACTACTCCCCACCTCCTCCACCTTGGACCCCCCCCCCTTCCTTTATCAAAACCTGAATAGTCCTGAAGAGTGATCTGCGAACTGCTCAGGGTCCCCAAACTCAAAGCTCTCCCTGTCTAAGCTGTCTCAGGGGAGACCGCTTGCAAAGGGCCAGCCTCTGGGGAGAAGCACCCTGGCCCTTTCCCAGGGGAGGAAAGGAAGGTGCTCTGGTCCTCTGCCGTTGACAGCTCCCCACCCCCCGCCCCTGCCCACCTCCCTCCAGCCTGGGGTGATGGCTGCAGCCAGGGAGCGTCCTCAGGACTGTCACCTCCCTGGGTAGAAGAGGAAACCTCCAGGCCCAGACAGGAAATGAGGCTTGTGGTTCAGTGTTCTTTCCCTACAAACCCAGGGCAACAGAAATATCTCCGCCTGGGCTTAAACAGCAGGGAGTGACGCTGGCTGGCATGAACGGTGTGGGCAAGCAGAGCTGCTGCACAGGCCAGGGGCGGCGGAATCCTCCGTTACCTGTATGCTGTCCAGCTGCTGGGGCAGGATGCGGAGAAAGTCTTCGGGGAGGTTGCCTAGCAGTGGGGGGTTCCAGTTCCGATAGCGCCTCTGGCCGGAAGGGGGCGCGGAGCCCAGCACGTCGATGCTGCAGGGCGAGAGGTGATGATGAGGGAACAGTCAGGCCCAAACACAGGTGTCCTGGCCCATCACACCAAGATCCTGCTCAGACTGGCACTCCTGCTGGAGAGCCTCCCGTGGCCTCCGCCGCCCCTGGCACAAAGGCCCAGCACGCTAGCTCCCCTTCTCAACCAGGCTTCGGCTGACCCCCAGCCTCTGGGCCTGGGCTCCACTGCACTGGATGTTCAACTACTCAGCGCCTTCAAGGTCTCTGGGCCTAGAGAGCTCTGTGTTGCCGGCGCTCATGTTGAGCGTTGTGGATTTTGACATGGATGGCGGTCATGGCCCTTCATGCTTCTATCCCTAGCATCTAGCATGACGCGAGCTCCTCCTGGCTGCTGAGTGCCAGGCGTGCTCCGAGTGAACAGACACAGAGCTGCCAGCAGCCCAGCCCGCCCCAGTGCTGGTTTGCTAGGGTTGGGGAACATGGGGACACCAGGATCCCCAGAGGGTAAGCGGATCTAGGCTCCAGTTCTGGCGCAGCCACAAGCCAGCCACGTGGTTCTGGGTGAGACCCTGTCCCCTCTGGGGCTCAGTCTCCTACCAGCTGCTGTCTCCCTGCCCAGGTGCGTGGGAGCCCCTCGGGAGGCTGTCTTGAACAACGTGCTGAAAAGGCACATGGAGGTGTGGGATTGGAAGGGTCCTTGTTCCAAGTGGCGCTGGGGAACCGCTCTCCTGGGCCAAGGCAGAGGCCAACAGCGAGGTGGAGAGGAGAGGAAGGAGACCATGGCACGTGGCCTCCCTGACCCCCGGCCTCCCGCCCTGCCGTCCTGGCCTGAGGGCGGCCTGGGGCCTGGCCAGGAGCTCCCCACAGCTCCTCGGCAGCCTGCAGCGTGGCAACCGCAGGACACGTGTTCTGCTGAATCAGGGAAATGACACACAGAGAAGGCAGCCGAGGGCCGGGAGCCACTCTCTCTCGGGCCTGGCTCTGATTTGGTCTCAAGCTCCAGGAATCCCGCCCGCCCCCTCACTGGAGGGGAGCTTTTCCGGGCTGCCCCTGACTATGGAAATAACTTCCTTTCCTTTTCTATTTTGGGCGGGTGGCCTGGCTGCCCAGGGGGAAGGGCGGGGGCGGCAGCAGACAGGATAACAAGCCGCTAAGTGCCTGGTGGGAGCTCAGCGCTCAGACAGGAGCCAAGGAACCCCAGGGCCCCTCTCGCTGTACAGATGCGGGAATGGTCCTGAGAAGAGCCTGCATTAGAGCCCGGGACTCCCATTCCTGGGCGCCTTTCCTTCTCCATCGCTCATCCACCTCCTATCACTGTTGGCGGCTTCATTTTTCTCCAAGGGCCAGAGAGTCAAGGGGGTGGATACCCCATCCCTCTGGGACTCGAGGACCTTCTTTGGTCGACCCCGGCACCCTTCCTCCAGCTTCAGGGTCTTCATCTGGGACATCGGTGCCCACCCCAACTCAATCACACCCACAGCTACCCAGGAAAGCCATGGAGAGAGAGCCCCGGAGTTGCAGCTGGACCCCTCTAGCCATTTGTTACTGAGAACCCAAGTCGGGAGGGGGACGGGGAGCAGGAGGCTGAGTGTCCCTCGCTGCTGGGCCCGCGGTCCTGGAGCAGGGGCAGGCCCAGCCCCCTGCCCTGGAACCGGCTGAGATGAGGTCAGCCCACAGCTGTGAGAGCCAGGGGGACCCTGAGCACAGGCGGCCCAGGCAACTCCACTGTGGTCAGAAAGGAATGTCAGAAATGAGCTGAGAGGCAAATAAAAAACTTCCAAGGCTGTAATTTCAATGGAAGAACAGCAGGTGGCCTGTGAGGAGGGGCGCCTCTGGGCTTCAGAGCCTGTCTTTCATTCAGGAAAGGACAGGCTGGGCGAGGGGAAGGAGAGAGAAGGCTGGGGAGGCTCTCCTGGCCCAGAGCCTCTGCCTCCGGACCCCAGAACTAGAACTGCATGCCCCATCAGACCCCCAGGCTTACCCAAAGAATATCAGAGCCCAGAAGGATTTCAGCAACAAGACTTCCAGGCAAGATTTTTGGTAAAGACTAGACATGGAGGCCCAGATGGGGTCAGGCCTGTCCTGGAACACACAGATCATCCTGAGAAAACCTGGGCCCAGGAATCCTGGCATTCCAGGCATGCTCCCCTGGGATCAGCCTGCCTCTCTGCGCCCCAGCAGGGCCAGCTCCCCAACCCTCTTCCATCTTCACTCTCAAAGGCACCCCAGGGACTGGAGGTGGCAGAAGGGAGCCAGGCCATTCCTGCCCCCAACCCCCCCACTCGAATCTGATTGCCCCCAGCAGCCAGAGAGAGATTCCTCAAACACTAACCTTACCCCGTCACTCTCCAGCTTAAACCCCTGGCTGGAGGATAAGGTCAAAGCTCCTTGGAGGACCCTCAAGGGCTTCCATGATCTTCTCACCCCTCCAGCCTCACCCAGCCATTCCATACTTCCTGGAGTTCCCTCAGATGGTGCCCTCTTTCCTGCCTCCAGGCCCTTGCACATGCTGTTTCCTTTGCCCGGAACGCCCTACTGTCCTCCGCTTTACCAGGTCACTGCTTGGACATCAGTTCCTCTAGGCTGCCTTCCCTGTACCCTGCCGCGCGTCTGTGCCTCCCCCAGACCCTGATCTCCTTGGGAGGTCAAGGCGGGGCTGTGTTCATCTCTGTATCACACATGGTTCAGCACCTGCATGCTTCAGGTGACTCCATAAACGCTGGAAATGCATGTCCTGGATGGTGAGACTGAATGAGGCCCTGGAAATGGGCTGGGGGTGGATCTGGGCCTAGCAGGGCCATCCCGGGGCAAAGGGGCACGTGCTCAGAGGCTGGCCCTGCCTCTTCTGAGCACTGGGCTCTGAGGGCCGCCTTACCCCTCGTCTCAATGTTTACTGTCAGAGCTGACCCCAGAGGCCCACTGTGCAGCCAGGGGCAGGAGGGAGCAGTAAAGCGCTGGTGACAGGTCTGGTTCATATCCGGCATTGTGCTAAGGGCCCCGCACACAACATCTCATTCAACCCTCACAAGAGTGCTGAGGTGGGGATTAGTATTCCCATTTCACAGATGAGGCAAATGAAGCTCAGAGAGGTTAAGCAGTGAGCCAAAGGCACCTCAAGAATCAGAAGTTAGGCAGCTAAAGGAGGCGGGGTGGGGAGAACACTCTGCCTCTGTCTGACTTCACAACTAAGTTCTCTTCCCTGTATCCACCCCCAGGCCAGCGAAGACTTCATTTCCGGGTCAGGCCCCTGAACCTGAGGCAAGGGCAGTAACTTGTCTAAAGGTATGAGCAAGACCTCCTGAGCCTTGGTCTAGTGCTGAGGTCATTTTGCCCCCAACTGGGGCTCCCATCACTGGGCTACACTACCCCTGCCCTACTTCACCCCACCATACCCAGAGGAGGGGAGGGAGGATGCAGCCAGGATATCCATGCCAGGTTTACAATGGGATTCTGTCTCTTATGGGCTCAGTTTTCCCTTCTGAAAAAATAGGTAGAACTATTCTGCCTAATAGAAACTGAACTTTTTGCAAAAGCATCTTGGGATATTAAAAAAATGTCAAAGGAAAATCATTTAGCCCTGGGCATCATGACCCATCCTGGGCTGCAAGTCCTGCCAAGATCTCACCCAGACCTATCCACTTACCCCCTGCTTTGTCCCATTACAGCCTCTGGTATCACTTGTGATGGAGGACCTCAGCTCTGCTCCTGTCCCTAACTCGAAACAATGCTTCCTCCTCCCCCCCATAACTTTCTGGGCCTCTATCAGCTCCCTGAGCTGCAATCACAGAGGTTTTTCTCATTAGGGGGATGACAGGACACAGCAGGGAAGAGCATTTGTTGGCTTTGGAGTCAGAAATGACCTGGCTTCAAATCCCAGCTCTGTAGTCTTAGGGAAGTTATGAAACCTCTCTGAGGCTCAGTTTCCTCATCTGTAAAATGAGGATGACAACAGTGCCTACCTCACAAATTGTTAGATGGTTTGAATGCGATGGCGTAGGTAAAGAACCTTGTCAGTTTCAGGCATTTGAAGGGCACTTAGTAAATGGTAGGTGTTATTATCATCTATACCTGTATGATCACAGAGTTCTCCACCACCACTGTCTGGGGCTCCCAAGATCCCCAGAAGGGAAGAGCCACTGGAACAAGTTCCCCGTCCTATCCTGTCCCCCCACCCCTCCCCACCCCAGGCCTGAGTTAGTCTCAGGACCAGCAGCTCCAGGAAAAAGAGGCACCTGGGCTCCAACGGCCCTCCTCGAACACACAGCCCAGAAAAACAAGCACTTCAGAGACCCAGGGACCCAGCTGGCAACCAGCTTCATTTTAAACTTCCAAATTACAGAGTCCCTGATCTGGACGAAGTCTCCAGGGACCTAACTCTTCTGCTTCCAATTATCGAATTACCCCAGAAAAAGAGACTTACTTGCTCCCATTGCTTAAAAATCCCCACAACATCCCTAGAACAGGGATAGCAAATAGAAATCCATTCCATCAATTACTGATGACTGTCTGGGAGTGCTGTTTTGAGGAGGACTCTGGGGTTCTGTCTCAACTTCGCAGGAAAGAGCACAGTGACCAATTAGTAATGTTTGCCATGGGCTCAGGAGGGGAAGTGTCAGTACACATTCCACGTGCTTGGCATCCCCACTCTGCATCTCCCTTGACTATAAACTTCCAGAAAGCAAAGGCTGAGCGTCGTTTATCTCTATGTCCTGTCCGGTGTTCAGCATAGCACCTAGTCTGGAGCAGGAATTTAGTGGATGTCTGCTCTTGCAATCCTTACAGTTTGAAAGTTCTCTTTGGTATCTAGCTAAAATGCCTCTTGCTGCAGTAGAAGCCTGTTCTTGGTGGAATAGTATACTGAAGGGTCCAGTCAAGTTTCCCACTGTGTTTGTACTCAATCCCAACCCCTGATCCCCTTCCCCATTGCCTTGCGTTCTGAGAGGAGATGGATTCTTACCGGGGAGGTGGAGTGGGGGGAGCCAGAGGGTAAGGCCTGTCGAACATGTGCATGTGGTAGGCTGGAGGGGAGTACACAGGCGGGGGCTCCTCATCAGAGCTATCAGGTTCCAAGGTCCTTTCCAAAATCTGTATCAGAGACGACAAAGAAAGAAATATTAACAATCCTTCCTTGAATTTAAATAACATTTAGACAAAATCAAGTGTGGGCGAGGATGTGTAGTAAGGGAACTCTGCTGCTGCTGGTGGGAGTGTAAAGTGATATAACCAGCACTCTGCAAAACCATTTGGTTTCCTGTACTAACGCTCAGCACATGGGCTACTCCTGAGCCCACGATTCCAACATACACAGCAGACGTGAAAGCACTTCTCCCCAGAGGAACGCTCCATGCAGCATTAGCCATCCAAGTAAGGTTCAAAACCAGGCAAAACACGGGACTTCCCTGGCGGCACAGTGGTCAGGACTCCACGCTCCCAATGCAGGGGGCCTGGGTTCGAGCTAGATCCCACATGCATGCCACAACTAAGAGCTCGCAGGCAACAACTAAGGAGCCCAAGTGTCTCAACTAAGGAGCCGGCGAGCCGCAACTAAGGAGCCCGCCTGCCGTGACTAAGACCCGGCGCAACCAAATAAAGAAATAAATAAATAAATATTTGGGGGGATAAAACAGGCAAAACAAATTCACTGGGATTGCAGTTGGAGCAGTGTGACCTCTGGGGGTGGGGAAGGCTAAGAAGGGGCACAATGGGGATTCCAGGCTCTGTTGATGTTTCTTTTTTTTTTTTTTGATTTGTACAAAATTTGAATTTATTGTCAGAACTGAAACATGATTCAATTTCCATTTTTGATTTTCTATACTTATTTGAAAACTAGAGTTCTACCATTACTGTCTCTTCCTGGACTCAGCTAGCAAAATAACTTATATAGTATATTAAATATAATAATATTTATCTAGATGATTTTATATCATCTGTCAAGACTATGACTAAAATTAAACCTTTAATAGAAATCAAAAAAACAATCACATACAAAGTGATGTAGAGGAAGCAAAAACATCTGTGAACTCTTAAGTAAAACTCATCTGTCCCTACAAATTCCTTTAGGGTACATAATTCTTTAAGAAATATAAAGCACACCTCCATCTGTGTGTTGATGTTTCTTGATCCAGGTGCTGATGAAACTTCACCGAGCTGCATATGTGTGACTCATGGACTCTTCTGTCCCTGTGTTACTTTTGATAAATAACTTTAACATCATTCCTACCCTCTCTCAAAGTACTTCCACATCGATTATCTCACCTTAAGCTCAAACAACTTGGCAAAGTAGGCTATGGATCATTACCCCCATTTTACAGATGAGGAAACTGAGGCCCAGGCTGACTGATTAACATGGCAAGAGCCACACAGTTTCTAGAACCGAGTCTTTAACTTAGATGTGGTCTCTACAGCAAGAATGCCTCCTTCAGACACAATGCCTGCACACCCAGGTTGGATTCTCAGGGCAGACAGCAGCAAAGGGAGAGCCCAGGCTCTTTCTTGGCCTCCTCTCCTCATCCAGGAGCCAGAAAAAGGGGCAGGAGAGGCCAAGGCTGGGCAAAGGCCAGGCTTCCTGCCATATGGACTGACCTGAACCCTTCTGCAAAGGCGTCTGGAGCAGGCTTCCTCCTCTCCAACCTGGAGAGCCCAGGTCACACAACCCCACCCCCGCGCCCTCCTCTCCAGCTCTGTGCCCATCTCCTCCAAGACCAAAGAACGTGGGAAGGGTTCAGAGGCTGTCAACTGGCCCACAAATTGAACCCCAAGTGAATTTGCAGAAATCACTGCTAAGATGCCTCTGCACATCTCTGCCCGAGCCCAGCCATGCCCAGGCACCCAGTCTCAAAGGGACACCACACAGCGGGTGGGCAGGTGGGTGAGTAAGTGCACACACACGCACACACACACACACACACTGCCGTGCTTTGGAAGGCAGCTGTGCTCTCCACTATACCACCAGCACACACACACTGCCATGCTTTGTACACACACAGCCAGCCTGACCCAAGGAGGCCTCCTGCTCTGGAATGCACTAACGTTCTTTCCTTTGAGGCAGAAAGTACTTAAACAGATGCTTTTGCAGAAAAAGAAGAATGCAGCTGCTTCTCGGGCCACTGCTCTCCTTACCCCAAATTTCCACAAGTAAAAGAGAGAGAGAGAGAACACTGTCAACTCCAGCCCTGCTCACTGGCACACACCTGCGCAACCTCCGGTGCCCGGCACACAACCGCTCTAAGGGACAGGTTCCACGCTGGGGCCTGTAGGCTGAGCCCCTCCCCCTCAGTGGCTGGCCTGGACCGTCCCCCCCCCCCCCACCGAAGCCGGTCTGCGCGAGACGGGCGAGGAGGGGAAGGCTCAGGAGGAATTTCTCCCAGAAGGAAGCCGCTTGGGGCTCCTCTGACTGGGGCCCATAGCGGCCGCCCCTCAGGTTCAGAGAGATCGGGCCTCCACAGCCACGCAGGGGGGCTTTCCTCCCCTCTCAGCCGCTCCTGGTCCTCAGCGTGGCCTCCTGGGGCTACAGGAGCCAGACGCTCATCAGAGGCTCCTGGAGCAGAATGAGGAAACACCAAGGAGGCAGACAGCAGGCCAGGCACGCTCCGGAAAGGCTGATCCCCAGTCTCCAGGGAGAAGTAACCCCAGCCATGTTTCTGGTCTCCCCACCCCGCCCGCCCCGCCCCGCCCCGCCCCCTCCCCCACCAGCCACAGTGAGGCTGTTCTTCTGGCTCTAAAGGTGCTGAAGTTTTTGGTTCTGTGGCTTCCTGGCTTAACTCCATGTGGGTGATGGATGCCTGCCAGGTGCTCTGGGGGCCAAGGTCTGGGCCATTTATCTGACAGGAGATATTTCTCTGTGGCAAGGACACCCCTCGGGCCAGCCCACCATCCATCAGCCCCCAGAGAGGGGGCTTTCTCCAGTCAGCAGTTATCGTCAGCCCAGCTGCTGCTCATAAATTTTCCGCAGCACTTTCCGCGGGCTCAGGAACCGCCTGCCGATGGGCCCACGCAGAGCTCCAAAGATGGGGGGTTGGGGAAACAGCCAAGGAGGGGTGCTGAGAAGGGGCTCAATCTGGAAAGCAAGATTCTTGGGAAAACAGAAGTGCACACAGTGCAGGCCCATCTAGGGCATCAGGCAAGCTTTGCGGAGGGTCACAGGGCTGTGGGTGCCACGGAACAGAGAAGGAAATATGATCCTACCTGCCAGACGGTCAGAACAAATGAGACTGTGGAAGGGGTCAGCGTTTGCAGAGAACTTTCCTTCCAGCTCACGCTTAAAGGATGTATCTGCACACACATACACACACCTCCCTTTCACAAAGAAGATCTGGTTTTTCCAAAACTCCCTCCACTGGCTAATCCAGGCAGAGCCAAGGAGTGCTCTCCCAGGGAAAGAGACTAAAGAAAGCCGTGCACAGACAGCAGCAACATTCATTCATTCAACAAATACTCCCCGAGTGCCTGCTATGTGCAGTGACTGTCCGGGGTGCTGCACGTGACACAGGGATGAGCCAGATGCCATTGCCCACAGAGCTTCTCCTCCATCCGGAGGGAGAACTCCCAGGCAGCAGCCCTATAGGAGGAAGAGCAAGCGGGCTTTGCCCTGCAGGAGGACGCTGATTAACGGAGAATGGCCACCTGCAGGGCTGTGTTGAGAAGGACTCTGAGACCACATCTGGGTCTAGGTTTCCCACTGTAAACGGGGGTAATAATAACGCCACCTCACAAAGTTTATGAAGATTCGAAGAGATGATACACCTAAAGCATGTAGGATGGTGCCTGGCCCAGGCTGGGACTCAGTGAAGAACAGAGCTGAATCCGATCTGCTGGGTCCTTCCGTCCTGTCCGTGGCTGCATGTCCCAGATGCCCCTGTGGGCAGTGACCCTCTCGTTGAAAGACTCTGAGTGCCCCTTCTGCACCCAGCACTGCAGGTCCTGCTGAGACTGGGGGCTCAGACATCTACTGAGCTCTTGGAGGGGCCGAGGAGGCCTGGCCACACCCAGCAAGTGGGCCTTGATGCAGTGGGGTGGTCCCTTCGCCCTCAGCCACCTTCCTGGAGAGAGGAGGGAACTGCTTGGGTATCGCTCGCGCCTCGGTCAGAGGAACTGAACTCGCAAGCTCTCTTGCACGGGTCCCTGCGCTCCAGAACACACCACACTCTTTCTCAGCCGCAAGGCCTCCTGGTCTCTGCTCACTCTAGGATCCTGACAGAAGGTCCTGCTGCCATTTCCCTAACGACTCCTGCTCTATTTCACCCCTGAGCCTTTGCACAAGCCGTTCCCTCTGCCCACACACCTTTCCCTCACTCTTCACTCTTCCTCTGGGAAGCCATCCCTTCCTCTCTGCTGCTTTCATCTCTCCCATCCTAGCGCTCACCCCTCCGGGCTGCCATTGCCTGACACCTGCCTCTAGTCCTCACTGGACTGTGAACTCTGTGAGGGCAGAAACTCTGACTTGGCCTTAGCGGGTACCTGGAAGTTCAGAAAATACAGACCAGAGAGCTCCAGCCTGGAAGTGGGGTTCGCGACGTTGCGGTGGGGGCCAGGTGTCTACATTGTGAACAGGCTCCTTCATTCTGATGACCCCTGACCCAGGGTCTAGTACCGTGCCTGGCACAGCCCCAGCGTAGTGCTCAGTGTTGTTTAGTGACCGCATGATTTTTGCCCATAAATTAAGGCCACGGGCTGACTTGGGTACGTTTCCCTGGGAGAAATAAGGCTGCTTGCTAGGTAGAACCCAGACAGGAGTATAACCCAAGTCCTCTAAGAGGTTCAAACAGTTGTTGGAGCTCCTGGGAATCATCGGGGCCGTGCCCCTACCTCCGGGGGGATGCTGTCCTCCGAGTCCGAGCTGTCCTCGTAGACGCTGCCGCCACCCGCCTCCAGGTTCATCTGCAGCAGCTGGTCGATGGTGGCGTCCACGGCGCCGCTGTTGGCACGCAGCACGCACTCGATGATGTCGTAATCCATGTTGGGGAACATGGTCTTGAAGTCGTCCATGGCCTGGTTGAACTCGAGGCGGCGCACCTGGCGGGCGGGCCGGCTGTTGTTGAGCTCCTGCGAGGCGGCCGCGCTGCCCCCAGCCCCGCGCGCCGCCGCCGAGCCGCCCCCGCCGCCGCCCCCGCCGCCGCCGCCGCTCCGGCGGAACAGGCTGGTCATCTTGCCGAGCCGCTGGGGGAAAATGTTTCCCGCCGGCGCCGAGCCCCTTCCCCCGGGTCCCTGTGCCGTCGCCGCTCGCTCGGCGGCTTCGGGAAGCTCAGTCCCGCGACGGGCGGGGTCCCCGGGTCAGGAGACAAGGGCGCGGCATCCGGGCCTGGGCCGTGCGGGGTTGGGCGGCTGGTCATCCACACCCCGGGAGCATCCTGGGTCCGGCTCCACGGACCATCCCACCTGAAACCGAGGGAGACAAGAGTCAGGGGCAGAATGCAACGAACTCGGGCGACCCCCGCCAAGCCCACGGGGGAACAGCTTCTTTCTGCTTTCTCTCCAGCTGCGGTCACAGCTCTTTACCAGTTAGTAAGGGCTTACATCCTGACACCACTATGAGGCAGGTGCTATTATCCCCCTTATGCAGAGGCACAGACCTGAGAAAGTGGACGAGGCGGGGATTTGAACCCAGCACTATGGCCCCTGAGCCACTGGTCTCAACCACTGCACACACTGCCAAGGACTCCTAGAGACTTGACTGGGGCAGGAGGGGCTCTGTATAGGCCATGTCCTCCCCCTCTGGTCTCCAGCCCCATCCAGTCTCTGCTTTCCTTAGCTCCCTCACCTCAGGGCCCCACCATCATGGCATCCACTTGTGCAGAGCTCCAGTAAATCTGCAGCAGAACACGGTGCAGCCCACTCAGAACCAGGCCTGTAAATCACTTCCAAGGTAGCACTTCTGCTAGTGCAGGTAACTGAGAGTTGAATGTGTCTAAAAACAACAAGTTCGGACTTCCTCATGCTTATCCCAGGATGTACGGTAATTTTGCTAATTGTAGAAAAGCGGCAGCTTTATTTTTAAGGGACTGTTCCAGCAAAGGATATTCTTAAGTCCTTTTCTAGTACTTGGGGTCATCATCTTAACAGATGATAGAGAAAAGCTGGTGTGAGCAAATCAGCATGATGATCTTCCTTGCCATGATCTCCACAGTTAACTGATGATGAAAGGAAGATCAGACCAGAGGGTGTGGAAGGTGCAGCGGAAGCGCCCTCCCTCACCCTGAGGCCAGAAGACACATCACTACCACTGATTCCTTCTGTCCCTAAAGGTTAGTCCCCTCACAGGTAAAAATGGGGCTTCATACTGTCCCCCAGTGCCTTCCAGTGTCACCATGCTGAGATTCTTATCTCCTTCAAACCTCCACCTCCTTTGAGGGACGTGGAAATTGTCCGGGGCTCATGCTCTGGGGCTTGCTGGGTGGGTGTCTGCCTAGTCCCAGGGAGGCGGGCTGTGTTCAAGGGCAGGAAACTAGAAGCACATGGGCCCCATGCAGCCTCCGGACACTGATGTTACAAAACTATAATCCCCCCCCCACCCCCAGAGAAAACCTCTTAACACTGGAATATCTACATGCAGATACATTTATCTATGCACATACTACCATATGTATGAATTCATTTTACTGAAATGTGATCAGACCATAAATTCTACTATGCAACTTCCTTTTTTCCACTTATTGATTGTAGCCATCTTCTCATGTCAGAACATAGAGATCTCCTTTGTGGTCTTTAATGCCTGAGTAGCATTCTGATGACTGGGTGAAGTATGATTTATTATCCAACCTCCTCCACCCCATCGCTTCCCAGATGAGCGAGTCACAGCTCAGAGAGGCCAAAGCCAGTGCACAAGGAAGCACAGAGGAGTGACCTCAAATGATCAGTCCAAGAAATGTGTTATGAGGATGAACACGGGAGGGGAGTCAAGTGTGACGTGGCCTCCCGCAGCTGGCTTTAGACACCCCAACTCCCCTCACCCACACCTTCCACCCGCCCTGACACACTGTAAGGTCAGAGGATGCTGCCAAAACACCCTCCGAAGTGGGGCTCCACCCTGGTGTCTGCCTTTGTCCTGCGTTCTGGAAACTTGCCCTGAGGCTTCTAACAAGGACCTCAGGGCCAGGAGGCCCCAGAAGCCGTGCCCTGGGCTGCAATCTCCTGTCCTGGTGTCATCACACATGGGGGTCAGTGCCTTGTGCTAACGCCTCTGGAGTCGGCCACCTTCACCACCTTCGCCCTCCCCCTCGAGTAATTTCGTAAGAGAGGTTGAGGGACCTGGCCCTCACTTTGCCAAGGGCAGCCCCTTGGAGAAAGAGGCCAGGACCTGATCCACCCCTGACAGAGGAAGATGGAAGATGATGGGGTCCACGTTTTCCCCATTAACAGCCCTCTTTACAGGTCCCTCGGGCCCCGGGCCTGAGTGTCGGGAAGCCCCCAAGAAACCTTCTTGCCCTCCTACCATTTAAGTAAGTGCCCTGATTCAGCCCCAGGCTGCAACTCCTGCTCTGCCGCTCCAGCTGTGGGACCTGGTACCCGTCCCCTGTCCTCTCTGTGCCCAATCCCTCACCTATACGAATGGGGCTTCCATGAGAATTAAACAGGATAATCCTCAGCACAGTGCCTGGAACGTGGTTAGCTGCGTGACTGTTGTTCCCACTGCCCCACAAGGCCGGCAGAGAGCCAGGGGCAGTTGGTATGCCAGCCAAGCTGCTCCTGGAGTGGATGGGGCGGGGGATTCTAGGCAATCCTTCCCCAGCATCAACCCCCGAAATTCTGTCAGCCCTCGGGAAGGAGATACTGATCCTCACGGCCCCAGGGGAGGCTGGGCCGCAGCAGCTGCTTCCATTTACCCCAGGTGCAAAGCCTTGAAAAAGAGCACGTTGTGTGTCTGCCGCGACATGAAAACGGCCGACAACTCTACAGCCTGCTCCACATTACAGATGAAGAGACGAGACCCAGGACCAGAGGAGATGCCCAGGACACAGAGCAGGAGCGGTAAAGCCTTGACTTTTCCATCAGGGAGCGTTTCTGTGGATGAGGAGAAAGTGGCTCAGAAACGGTAATGGGAAACAGGATTCAGTGTAGAGAAATGCCATTTTCATAGGACTCTGCAAGGACCCACGGACTCCCAAAGCCAGGCTGCCTACAATTAACACCAGGAGGGGCCGCTGTGAGGGCCCCCACTTCTCAGAGGACCATCTCCCCAGCCCTCGCTGAGCTCAAGTGCAGAGGCTGAGGCCAGGGCTGAGGTTTGGCCAGCGTGGCTGGGAGCAGGGAGAAGGACTGTCCTCAGGGTCAGAGTCATCCGTGCCAGGCTGCCTTCTACAACCGGCACAGCTCAAATGAAAAAAAATTTAAAACACATGAAAAAATGAAGCAGGCAGCTTAGGTGTACGAGCTTGTGCCAGGCGCTTTCACATTTAATCTTTTTTTACAACTCCAGAGATAGATGTTATTGTCCCCACTTTATAGCTGTGGAAACCAGTTCAGAGAAGTTAGGTAACTTGTACAAAGTCACACAGCCAGTGTGTAGAGAAGCCAGAATTAGGAACCCATTTCCTAAGAGCCAAAAATGCCAAGTCAGGTTTGCAGGGCTAGGAGCCGAGGAACCTCAGAATGGCTCAGGAGACGGCACAGCCTGGCTGACATTCCAGCAGAGGAAATGTGACCCAGACGGCACTGGGGGAGGGAGGGCAGGGAGGGGGTCTGTTGGCTCTGCCCCAGAACTGGCTCTGTGACCTTGGGGAAATCACTCCGCTGCCTCTCTGAACCCTGGCTGCTGGGCACTGGCAGGGAAACAGAGGGAGATAACCCCTGACTTCTGAAAAGGGAAGTGAATCTAACCTGCTGAGCCCATTAGACATCTTGGAGGCAGACTCAGAGGCTCTCCTGAACTCACAGGTAGTGAGCAACCTGGGGATTGGGAAGCAGAAACCCCACACCTGTCCTCCCCCAGGTCCCAGGGAGCCAGGCCTTCCGCCTCCCCAGAAAGGAATCCAGGCCTGGCAGGGGCGGCAGACAGCCAAGCTTCCCTCCAAGCGTGCGTAGACAGCCAAGGCCTGAGTCACTCCCAGCCTGGCCCAGGGAGGTGGGCCAGCTGCCTGAGAGTTGGAGAGTCATTCTCCCGACTTTGTCCAAGGTCATCCCAGCCAGTCTCCTGCAGGGCCAGGTAGGGCCCACATGGGGGATGTGAGAGCCCAGGAGCCAGAATGGATTCCCATTCTGCCTGGGCCTGGTAAGGCTGTGTGACTTGGAGAAATTACTTCATTTCTCTGAACCTCAGCTTCCTCGTCTGTCAAAGTTGGGATCATACCTACGTGGAAGGGGTGTTGTGACAATTTATACGGGTGCCTCAGCATAGGAAGCACCCAACGAGACAGGTTGGTGCGGTCTCCGGCCCAGGTCTTGGCCCTTTTCCTGAGCTATACTCAAACCTTGAGTGATCTTATCCAGTCCCACAGCTTTAATACTGTCTACACGCCGAATATTGGCTCCCACATGTCTCTCGCCCTGAGGTCTCCCGGGAACACGCCCTTCAACTCCACATTTGCACAGCCGACCTGCTGCCTCCACATGGGTGTCCAACAGCAGCTCCAACGTAACTTATCAGGCGGATAAGTAAGGAAGGGAAGGAAAGAAGTTGAGGCGCAGCAACTGTGGGTTCCCTTCCCCTCTCTTCCTTCTCCGGCTCATATTAACGGTGGGGACGGGGTGCTTTCTTCATTTCCCTGTGAAGCCCTGTCTTCTCTGCATTCTCATTTAGTCCTCACAACAAACCTATCATTTATACAGGGTGTGCATTATTACCCCGCTTCACAGATGAAGCGACCAAGGCCAAGGCTGCTCAGTGACACGGTTAAGGTGCCTGAGCCCTCTGCCACCTGGCCTGAGGGCCTCCTCCCTGGCACACAAGGCTGGTCTGCTGGTCTTCTTTCCAAGCCAGCGACAGCTCCAGCGGGCAGGAGGTCGACCCCCTCCAACACCTGAATTGATACTCTGCTGCCTCCCAGGAGGACCAGGACTCAACCCCAAAAGGTGGGGGTTAGAAGAGGAGGCCTCAGGAGGAAGTTATGGGGCTGGGAGGCCAGAGGTCCCAATTGCCAGCACTTCTCTGCATGGCCCCCCCATCCCCATTCTTCTGGAGTGACTACCCGAGGCCAGCTCTGTCCCTGCACACCCCAGGCTCCCTCCTCTGAAAACTCCCAGGGACAGGGACAGACCGGGTCTTGTGATCTATCTGTAATTGCTGTGATCACAGCCTGCAGAGGGACTCGCTGTCCCTTCTTGCATAAGATCTGGGCCCAGCCCAATGGCACTACCACTCCAGGCCACTAGGTGGTGTCCCAGGGCTCAGGCCACAGCTGCTCCCAGGAAAGGGCAATACAGATCAGCTTCTCTCCAAGAACTCAAAAAGCAGCCCCACCCCCACTCTCAGGCTGACTAAAAGGAAGAGGAGCCACCCAGCCACTCCAGGGATCTTAGAATCCAAGACTGGAAGAGTTTCAAAATAATTTATTCCCAAGGTGCGAAATACAAGGCACACACGCCACTAATTTATATCCTGTGTCCTTGGCAGGCATCACTAATCCATCTAGGTATTGTCCTATGGAACCCACACAGCCTCAGAAGCCTTTTCAACCCAGCACTCTGGGCAAGCCACTACCAAGTGATTAGAACTGGCAAGCAAGATACACCCTGCTTGCCAGCCCTTTCATTTCCCGTATGAGAAGACCAGGCCCAGGCTTATTTTGTCTCATTAGGAATCCAGGCTGCAAAAGCCAGCAGGGCCAGAATGAGGTCATATGACCCCTGGGATGCTTGTGTAACCATGGTTAAGTCCTGGGGAAACCTCAAGTGGGTAATGGCAGTGTTAATGGAGAGGCTGCTGGGCCTGGGGCAGCTGCATCCATGTCCAATTGTCACCTCAGACGTGATGGGGGCAGGGCACAGGGAAGTCTGCCTGAGCTTCTTGGCTTCTGAGCTGGAGAGGCCCCAAAAGGGGAGAAAGGAGGGCGGGACAAGAGACAGAGAGAGGCTGTCAGGGTCTGTGTGTGTGTGTGTGTCCGAGTGTGTAAGTGTGTGTGTATGCGCGTGAGCACCCAGCGGGGGAGGGGGGGCGGGGGGCAGCCCTGACAGAGGCGCCTTGTCCTCCGGTCCCCGCACAGTCTTGTTTTCTTCCCAAGCTATTAATGTCACTGCAGCTTCAAAAGCCGGGTGACCTTTAAATGCCGAGCCTCCTGCTCCAGACCAAGGCGCGGAAACGGCTTAATGGAAACTCAAACGGCCACAGCTGCTGGGGCCGCAACAAAGCCGGCCTCATTCCCGAGGCACCGGGAGCTGCTGGGCAGCCGCACCTGTGCCCACTCCCGGGGGCGGGGGGGGGTGTCAGGAAGGGCAGAGAGGACCCTCGGGCACGGCCATCGGGAAAAGGAGGCCTTATTGGACCTAAGAGAAGAGGAGGAGGAAGAGAGGGAGAGGCAGACTCAGTTCTGCCATGCCCGGCTGTGTGACCTTGGGTTAGCCACTTACCTCTCTGGGCCATCCCCCATCAATTAGTCCAATCTAAGGCTGGGGCAGAAAAGAAATCCACCTACCCCAGTAATATCTTTTAAAAATCTATAGAAGAAAAACACCGAAAAAAAGATATTTTCTTTCCTAATTTTTCTCTCTCTTGCTTCAACTTCTGTGGGAAGGTCTATAGCTGATGGGGGCTGTTGGGTGTGGATTAGGGCAAGAAGTTTCAAAGGAAATTAATAAGGTCCCTACCCTATGAAAGGACTGGCCCCAGAGATTCAGTTCTAAGGACACCATTGTTCATCTTTGTTCCTGAGGCCCAGACATTGGGCTTGGCTGCTGTAAAAGGGCTGAGAAGTCAACTCTGCCTTCCAGTTGAAAAGAGCCAAGATGAAGCTCCTCAGGCATGAGTAACATGTCATTTGTTCGGCTCATCTTGGTAGAATGATGGTAATAATAGCAATAATGCTAACATAACACTTATCGCCTGCTTCTTTATGTACCAACCACTATTCCAAGTGCCTTATGCATGTTAATAACTCTTTTCATCCTCTCTACAGCCCTAAGAGGTACATATTACTAATGCTATTTCCACTTTATAGATAGAAAAATGAGGCACAGAGGAGTCGAGGAATTTGTTCAAGGTCACACAGCTAAGCAGCCAACTGATCTGACTCCAGATCTGACACTCTTAATCCGTCAGGCCTGACCCCCTTTCTGCATTCCCGAAGCTGAGCATAGAGCCAGGCACACAGCAAGAACTCAGTAACTGTGAACTGAATTGACTCCTAACGGGGCAGAGTTGCCCCTGGAGAGGCTGGGGGTGCCTGATGCTCATGTCCAGGGAAGAAGGGAGGAGGAAGGAGTCTAGGCAAAGCCTACCAGAAGGAAAGACAGAACCATGGCAGTTTCCTCACAAATACCTTTTCTCTACTCCGTCAAGGTTGTCAGTTGCCTGGGCAACCAACTGTTTTCCATCTCTACCTGAACTGGTTGGGACTATTTCTACAACAATCCCTCTCTCCATCAACAAGCATTACCAGCTCAGCCAAGACACTCAACCCAGGTGCCTGGGAGGAGATCAGACCTCAGCTGACAGAGGGAAAGCTGCTCCCCGCTGCCCCACCCAGGGGCTGCAGCCTTGGGGAGCCCCTCTGGGCTGGCAGGAATGTGTTTGTACCTGGGACCAAGTGCAATGGCCCAAACTGGGAGAAGGGGGCACTGGCAGCTCAGGTGCAAGGCAGTGAGGCTGGGCTGGCTCCAGGCATGAGCTCTTGCTGACCCAGGTCCAGCTCCTTGGCAAAGAGGGGCCAGCTGCCCCTCCCCGGGCATGTCCTTCAGGCAGTTAAGCTGAAGGCCCCTCCACAGGCTGGGCCTGCATGGTCTGGTGCTGAGCCCTGAAGTCTGGGCAGAAACAGGAGATGTCTCTGGGCCTCTGGGACGGGTGGTCAGTCAGTGATGCCACGTAATTCAGTATCTGAGCATGCCCAGGGAGTCCAGGCCAAGGAACCAAGATTAGGGAGGGGTGCTCAGAGCAGAGGAGGGTCCTGGGAACAGAAGTCCCAACTCCTGTCCCCTTACCCCACACTAGCACACACTTTGCACCCACCCACTGTTCCATGAATTCCACTTCTATGGAATTCATGTAACATATTTAATGGAACACTATACAATGGTAAACAGAAATGAGGCATCTCTGTATGTCTCTATGCCCAAGACCTATTGCTTAGGGGAACAATGCAAGGCACAGAAAAGTAAGTATAGTCTCTATACTATAGTGCATTATGGTATGTGTATGTCTACATATGGAGAGGGTGAGGGAAAGGGCTCTGAAAGGATTCATAAGAAACTGATAATATAGGCTTCCACTGGGGAGAATTAGGTCATAAGAGACAGATCATGGAAACTTTTCTCTGTAAATCCTTTTGTATCTTTTAAATTTTGATTCATGTTCATTAATTTAAAAATTATAAAATAAGCAGATAACCTATAAAGAATATCAAAATGATAGCTCTGCCAGTGATTTTCTATATTCTCTTTGCATATGCATATTATCTACAATTGACATGAATTACTTTTTAATAATAGTCATAGCAAATATCTATGAGCACATACTATGTGCCACACACTTTCTAAGCACGTGGCATGCATTATCTCATCAAAGCCCCACAGTAAAGCAAGTATCATACTCATTTTGCAGATGAGGAAACTAAGACTCAGAGAGTTTAAATAACTTATGTAGGGTCACACAGTCAGTGACAGAGCCAAAACGTGAATCCAAACAATCTGTCCCCAGAGTCCATGCTCTTCTTAACCTCCGTCTTATACTGTTCTCTGATTTTAAAAAACCAAATCAAACCAAACCAAAAACAACTGAATGATGATAGAAAAAAAATCTTAAAAGCACAGAGCCTCCAGGGCTTTAAAACTTTTGTAATCCTTAGAATCCCAACTCCATCCTTCCTACCCGGACTATTTGGAAAGCCCTCCCCAGTCCTGCCTCGCACGTGCTTCCAGAGCCTCAGCCTCAGGGCCAGGGCCCCGGCTAGCTCCTGGTAGGGTTGCAGGGTACACAAAGGTTCCCGGTGGGCAAGGTGATGGCTGATGCCACAGCTGTTTCAGAGGTCAGACCACAGTGTGGAGGGCCCACCGGAGCCGCGCAGTGGGGTGGGGTCTAGCCAGGAAGCTCCCCGTGGAGGGGAAACCACAAGTTGGTTTTTACCAGCGCTGTGTCTGGGGTAAGAGCACAGTGGTTAAGGGTGGGTTTGAGCTCCGGGCTAACCCCGGCTTCCATCCTGATCACTGCTGCTTGGGTGAGTGGAACATCTCTGAGTGCGTTTCCTCATGTGTAGAACGGGGACACCTGTATCTCCTCAGACAGGTTCCTGAGGGGGATCACGTTCTCTCAGTCGGGGCAGCTGTCAGTAAGACTGCCTGTGTCTAGAGCCTGGCCCAGGAGTCAGGCCTGGGGTTATGATCTTTTTTTTTTTTTTTTTTTTTTTTTGGCTGCGTTGGGTCTTCGTTGCTGCTGGCGGGCTTTCTCTAGTTGCAGCGAGCGGAGGCTACTCTTTGTTGCAGTGCGCGGGCTTCTCATTGCGGTGGCTTCTCTTGTTGCGGAGCACGGGCTCTAGGCGCGCAGGCTTCAGTAGTTGTGGCACGTGGGCTCAGTTGTGGCTCACAGGCTCTAGAGCACAGGCTCAGTAGTTGCAGCACATGGGCTTAGTTGCTCCGCGGCATGTGGATCTTCCCGGACCAGGGCTCGAACCCGTGTCCCCTGCATTGGCGGGCGGATTCTTAACCACTGCGCCACCAGGCAAGCCCCTGGGGTTATGATCTTGAATCTGGCCCTGAGCGGGGAGAGTGTGCAGCATGAAGGCTCTTCTCAGGGGCCTCCAGGACCTCAGGCTGGGGTGCTCTGGGACCCCTGCGTGGAGCTCCCGCTGTTGCTGGGGGCTGCGCTAGTTTGACAGGGGCCTGCCCCCGGGGAGGGGCTTCCGGGCTGGGCAGCAGGAGCGCAGGCTCACCGAGTGCCCTTCTCAGAAGTGCCTCCTATAGCAGCTGGGGAATGCAGGCCCCAGGCTGGGGAGCAGGGGCTTGGGGAGGGGCCCAGCTTCAAACAGCAGGAGGCAGCTGCAGCTGGAGGGCCATCACCCCCCTCAGGCAGGCAGCCTGGACACCATCAGAAATTCCACCCGGCCCAGACAGCAGATGGGATTGTTTAGAGCCACTTACCAGGCCCCCTACTCTCCCCAGCCACAGGCTGCTCCCTCCCCCGCGCCCCTCCTCTGCCACCGCTGGGCTAGGCATCCCTCCCCACCTGTGGCCCTCCCTCACCCACACTGCTCAACTCCAGTACCCACGTGCCCACATATGCCCTCAGGAAGAAACCCCATGCTCTCCCTGCCAGATGGTGTGTGTTGCCTGAGGTCAGAGCTCAGTGGCCACAGAGCTGGGATCTGAACCCAGATTGGGGCGTCCTGGGCCAGCGCCCTGTCCCCGTGTGGGCGTGCACCCCAGCGCAGCAACTCACAGCTCATGCACCTGCGTGTGCCACATACACCAGCTCCCTCAAAGCCTTCACTGCGCGGCAGGTGCTACAGATGCCGCAGGCCCTCACAGCCAGGGGCCACGCTCCCCTCCTTTAGGTTTTCCTGAACCCTCCCGCCCAGCCCAGGCACTCAGTCCACTCCTCTCTTCACCCAACTTGGAAGCTGTGTTCTTCCAGCCAGACTGTCCTACACACACGCTAACGTGCACTGACCGCACCCTCAGCCTTCCCACGGCCCACCCTGCAAGCCCGTCCCTTCGCTAGGCTGACAGCAGGGCCAGATGAGGCCCTGATCCCTCTCTCTCTTCCCCAAATGTGCCCAGAATGGTTTTTACAGCGTCAGGTGCATCAGTGGTGAGGGGTGAGGTCAGGCTGACCTGATTTGCAGCAAATCTGTCCAGAACCAGAACTGGGAAGCGGCACACCCTGGCCAAGGCATCAGCTTCCTGGTTCCCTGCAGAACCAACTCCCAGATGGGAGTGTAAGGAGGGCTGCAGGCCCGCTGGGGCTGGTAGCCCTGGCCCTCAAATCTGACAGTCAGGGGAAGGGGCAGGAGCTCCTGGCGGTCCTAGAACCAGCCTTCTTTGCCTCCAGGGGGCCTCAGTCTCCATCCCTAGAAAATGGAGAGAAAGAGTCCCTATTCAGTCTGACCTTCCCCATCACCGAAACCTCCCAGAGATGCAAGGACATGAGTTGGGGTGGGGGACGGATCAGAGCCAGAGAAAGGCACCACCAAGCTAGGTACAAACCATGACGACACCTCTGCAGAAGGGGTTGGCTGCTTCCCAGTCCCACAGGGCTGGAAGGACCTGTACCCTTTCTTTAGCTACAGAAACAGAACCCTTGTCCTCAAATGACATCCTCAGCAGAAATCCATTCCATAAAGACATTAAGCAGAGGCCTGCCCTCCCCTCCCTCCCCCCCAGCAATTAGTAATCAGAGAACCTGCCATTTACTGAGTGCTGGGCTGTGTTTCCCGTGCACTGTGTTAATCCTCACGATAATCTAGAACTGCAGATTATTACCTTCTACCGTTATCAGAGCCATTTTACAGATAGGGACAAGGAGTCGTCATGTGTGACCTAAAGGTCGTCCAGGGCTGCACCACATCCAAATTGCACGGCCTCACAGGAAAGAAACCAGCGTGCTGTCAAGTCTTCTGACAACACCAGTTTCTTGCAACCTGCTTTAAAGCCTAGGTTTAACCAGAGCTGTTTGCATCTCTGCCTGTTCCCGGCACTGCTACCGGCCTGCTCACGTGGCTTTGGGAAGTGCAAATGTGCTTTTCTATCAGTCTAAAAGCAAATGCCCTTTGCATTATAGCAGTGTAGCTCAGAGGATGGTGGAGACCACCTTCACCAGACTCCTCTGAGGGGTTTGCTAAGGACATATATTCTTCTCCCCACTATGAAATCAGAATTTCTGGGGATACAGCCTGGGAATCTGTATGTTAACAAGTTCCCCAGATCTTTTGGATGTCCAGTAAAGTGTGAGGACCACTACCTTGCAGAGCGATGCAGTTTGGAGCCCCAGATTCTGACTTTAGCTCCATCACTGACCGGCCAAGTGACCTTGAGCAAGTCATTTTGCTGCCTGAGCCTTCAGGTACCCATCTGAAAAATGGGCAAGGAGGACTAAATGATCTTCAAGATCCCTTTCATTCTTGGCATCCTCTGTGTCTGCCCTGAGTCCCCAGATGGTCCACAGCTGTCTGAGCTGAGTTTCATGACTGTTCAGTCCCTGGAGCAGCCGATGTACACCGTAGGCACACATTAAAAAGAATTCCTATCTGGCTGATTTAGGGAGATCGGCAAAAATACCTTATCTCTGGCTCCAAGCCCTGAACAAATGGCTTTTGGATTATCCATGCCACCTCCCTACTCCCCTGAATATCCATTTTTTTCATTCCAGCCTGAGCCAATCAGGATTCTGTAAACATTAGGCCCACACACCTGGGCTTAATCAACAGTCATCAAACAAATGCTCTGCCAAATCGCCCCACAAGCCCAAACTCGTGGCCGCTCTGTCCCTCCCAGGGAAGCTGCCAGCCGGGGATGTGTGGACCCTGCACTCCCTTCCTTCCAGTGTGGGATGGGCACGAGGGCTGGGTCGGAGAGAGGCTGTAGCCGGAATGGCCCCAGCCTACAAATGGGTTGCAAGTCACCCAGACTTAAGGGGTATGAGGCGACAATGGGGACAGTCCAGCAATTGCTGGGACCTTTCCAAAGCAGCTGGACACTCCTTAGTCCCATGGCTCCTTGATGAGCACAGTTAAAACACGAGGTATTCAGCTAGTGCTCAAGCACTTCTTGCTGGTGGCAAACAGGACTGACTCATCCTTCAAGGTTTATGAATCTTTGCCAGAGGAGCCGTGGTGCTTTTCAGACCCACAGCCCACAGACACGGGGTGAATTCGGATTCATGCCCCCTTGGTGTGGCACAAAGGGGGAACCCGTGTGCGTGTGCAAAATAACCAAAGAGGAAAGACCGACAGGAAAGGCAAGAGTGAAAACCCAGCTTCCACAGTGGGAAACATCTGTGAATTGTAGCCAAGGTCTGCTGATCCCAGCCGTTTAAAAACCCTGAAATAGATCATTCTCTCACTCTGAACGTGATGACTTTCCTCAAATGACTGTGCTTTACATGTGCACAGCACTTGACAGTTTCCAGTGCCGGGGGCGAGTTCCACAAGCCAGGCTCTAGGCTGGGCCTGTTCCCCGAGAGCAGGGGCTCAGCTGGCACCATGCTGGGCACTTCACCTCCATGGAATCCTAGCAACAACCCTTCGAGGTAAGAGGTGTTATCTTGCAGATGGGGAAACTGAGGCACAGAGGAATTAAATAACAAGCGGCTAAGTCAGGATTCTACCGCAAAGCCCATGTTCCCAACCACTCACTGCACTGTCACCCCACTTATAATGGGGAGCCTCTGATCTCTGCATGGGGCACAAAGGGAAACTGAGGCTCCAGAAGGGTTGGGAACGTGGGGTCACCCTGGGGCAGGAGAGAAGCGGCTGCATGGATTGGCCAGGAGCAGGGAGACAGAAAAGAAGGGGGTGCACCCCAGCTCAGAGCTGAGCAGGCCGGTCCTGCCATACGCCTCCTCTGCCACAGGGGTCCCAGGGCCAACAGGACCCTGCCAGGCTCCGGCTCCCACCCCCAGCAGGGCCCCCCTGTCCGTCCCTGGGCTCTTCAAGTTGGGTTTCCATCCCAACCACAGCGGGCAGCAGCTGAGTGAGTCAGGCCCAGCAGGAGGAAGTGGCCACACTTGAAAATCATTAACATGCAGGGCTGAGCTCAAGCCTTTGTTCTTGAGCAAGGACTGTAGCATTTCACTTTCAGGAAGGAGCTGGGAGGGTGGGGCAGGATCAGAATTGCACAACCAAATGCACAGGCTCAGACACACAGAGGTCCCACGTGGAAAGTCTGCTTAGACAGCCCCTGCGGAAAAGTACAAGCAGACCCACAACCCTCACATACGGCAGGTCCACACAGAGAGCACAGGCCAACTCATCCCCTCTGCTTTTTATATCAGAGAGGCCTTTCAACAGGGGTAAATCAGGGCTATGTGGTCAATCGGCTTCTAAGTCAGGGACGCCAAGCAAAGGGAGGATGCACACAGGCAGCAGAGGGAGGGTGGGAACTCAGGCCTCCGACCCCGGCCCGACCACAGCGGGAGCCCCGGGTCGGAGAGGGACAGTTCGCCCCACGTCTGGCTGGAAGGGGCAGCCCCAGCTCTGGGCGACTGCTTTCCTACATGCCCCTCTTCCCAAAACACAGCATCCCTCTTCCAACCATGTGCCCCCCACACCCACCCTGCCCATGTCTCCCAGATGCAAGGAAAGCACAGCAAACAGCCCTCACGGGCACCCCCAGCCGTGAGTGTCCAGGTGAACGTCTCAGGGCTGTAGCTCTTCCCTGAAAGAGTCACATCTCAGCCACCAGCAGTGGTGGGAAACGCTTTGAAGTGAATTAGTTAATTCTGGGACAGGGTGGATGAAGGTTGGGGAGGTGAGAGGAAGGGAAGGGAGAAAAGTCAGTCAACAAGGAGAAACCTGTTTATAAAAATGTAATACAGGGGCTTCCCTGGTGGTGCAGTGGTTGAGAATCCACCTGCAAAGGCAGGGGACACGGGTTCGAGCCCTGGTCCGGGAAGATCCCACATGCCGCGGAGCAACTAAGCTCGTGCGCCACGAGTACTGAGTCTGCGCTCTAGAGCCCGCGAGCCACAGCTACTGAGCCCGAGTGCCACAACTACTGAGCCTGTGCTCTAGAGCCCGCGAGCCACAGCTACTGAGCCCGAGTGCCACAACTACTGAGCCTGCATGCCTAGAGCCTGTGCTCCGCAACAAGAGAAGCCACCGCAGTGAGAAGCACGTGCACCGCAATGAAGAGTAGCTCCTGCTCGCCGCAACTAGAGAAAGCCCACGCGCAGCAACGAAGACCCAACACAGCCAAAAATAAGTAAATAAAAAATAAATAAATTTGTTTAAAAAAAATGTAATACAGGGAATTTCCCTGGCGGTCCAGTGGTTAGGACTCTGAACTCTCACTGCCAAGGACGCGGGTTCAGTTCCTGGTTAGGGAACTAAGATCCCGCAAGTCGCGCAGCATGGCCAAAAAGAAAAAAAAAATGTAATACAAACAAGAAAACAGCTTTGAGCGAGTCCCACTGCCCTTGGAACAGGACCATCCCTAGATCCCAGGGAACAGACCCCCTGCTCCCCTCCCCACCTCACAGGGGTCAGTCAGAGGCTAAGGTTTTACCCTGCTCCCCTCCTGCACCTCATTAGAGCTTAACCTCCAGGCCTTCAAGGAAATTGGTAGAAATGAGACCCTTGTCCTTTGTCAGTTAGGGCCCTCTCACACTCTCGGACAACCCCCTGTTCCCTTTGGGGGTGGCAGAGAGAAGTGGAAAGGAAAGTGGACTTGTTTAGGGAAGCTGCCGGCTCCCAGAGTTGTGGGACGTCTGGCAGGGGCAGGCCACCCACCAGGTCCAGCTCACCCCCCTGAAAGCCCCTCTGTTTGTAAAGGGCTTTTGGGGACAGGAAGCAATAAACAGAGTCAAGCGTCCAAGATGCAGGGGCTGATTATGCAGTTTGTGGATTTTCCAGGCCTCTTTGTACTCTCCCACCAGCTGCCTGGGGCTCTGCAGAAAAAGGTGCTGGCAAAAGATAGGCTGGTCCCTGGCTTGAAAGGTGGCCTCTTGCCAGGCCTAAGCTGGGTCTTTCCAAGTGTGTGAGGGCACAGCACGCCTTGATGGTCCCACAGGCTCCTTCTCAGAGCCCCGAAGAGAAACCCCGCCCGCCCCATGCTGCGAGAGTCTGGACTCTCTCTCTCTCTCCAGCAGCAGCTCACCTCTCTGCCCAGCTCTAAGTTACTTCCTCACTTCAAAGGAGGCTGATTCCCAGAATTCCCAGAGGGGAGGGTGTACCACGCCAGGCTGCAGCTCGATAAGGCCAGGTGGGAGGCCCTCCTTCACAAAACACAGCTCAGCTAGTTTAGCTGCCCCAAGCGTAGAGCAACTTGGGAAAAGCTGAGACTGATGGGGAAGGTGGTTCTGGGCTGCATGGCCTCCCAAGTGCCAAGGTCAGCTCTGGCAGCCAACATGTGCGAAGCTGTGAGTGCATAGGGTTTGTGAGAATTGTCTCTCACTACCCAGGAACCGATACATGATACAAGGTGCATCCACAGAACAGAGAGGCACACAGTCGAGAACTTCAGGTGCAACATGGGATGACATGGAAAAAAACCAAGTGGCAGGGCCAGGTGTCCCGTGCACTACTTTTGCTGAAATGTCTGAGTGTATGCTTGTATATCTGGAGATGTACAGGGAGGGGTCCAAGTGGATACACACCAAACACTAAGTAGCAGTTGTCTAAAAGGGAGGGTTGCATCGTTACTTCAGGTACCTCTGCATCCTTTGAAGTTTTTACAACAAACATGCATTGTTTTTGTAGTTAAAAATTAAGAATTATTTTAAAAGGTACACTGCAACATAAAATGTACGGCCGCTGTGGAAAACAGTTTGGTGGTTCCTTGAAAAGTTAAACACAGAATTACCATATGATCCAGCAGTTCCACTCCCAGGTATATTCCCAAAAGAACTGAAGGCAGAGATGCAGACATTTGAACACCAGTGTTCATAACAATATTATCACTATAGGGACTTCCCTGGTGGCACAGTGGTTAAGAATCCGCCTGCCAGTGCAGGGGACATAGGTTCGAGCCCTGGCCCAGGAAGATCCCACATGCCACGGAGCAACTAAGCCCGTGTGCCACAACTACTGAGCCTGTGCTCTAGAGCCCGTGAGCCACAACTACTGAGCCAGCGGGCCACAGCTACTAAAGCCCCCATGCCTAGAGCCCGTGCTCTGCAACAAGAGAAGCCACCGCAATGAGAAGCCCGCGCACTGCAATGAAGGGTAGCCCCCACTCGCCACAACTAGAGAAAGCCCGCGCGCAGCAACAAAGACCCAACGCAGCCAAAAATTAATTAATTAATTAATTATTTTAAAAAAGGACATTGTATCCAGGGCCTTCCTGAAATGTGTAATGTGTGTATGTGTGCGCAGAGGCAAGAGGGGAGCTGGCAGTATAGCCTTCTCAGACACCCGCTCCTTCCAGAACTGTACTGCCCAAGAAGGTAGCCACTAGTCACGTGTGGCCAGATAAATTTAAATTTTAATTATTTAAAATTAAATAAAATTTAAAATCGGTTCCTCGGTCGCGCGACCACATTTCAAGTGTTCAATGGCCATCACGTTGAACAGCACGTATATTAGAACATTTCCAACATCACAGGAAGTTCTATCAGACAGTGCTGTTCCAGAACCTAAGGGGAGCCCTCCTCCTCAGCAGCATGAAGTCCTGGTGTACCGTAATTGGGGGGCTTCATTACAATGATCTGGGGGGGACCAAGGACTGTGGACAATTGATCCCCAACAGAAAAGCCCTTCCACAACCTTCTGGGAAGGGCAGGCAAGTGCAAAGACCCCCTTCTCCTGGGCAGGCAGAGCTAGGGTGAGTACTAGGCCCACTCCCCACTGGTGTCCTTGGCCTCATCCAAGATCAAAGCTTTGGCCCAGTTCCCGTGGTGAAACTTGACACCCAGGCAGGGAGAAGCAGGAATCCAGCTAGGAGCCCAAGTCTGGTTTCAGAACCAGCAGGGCCCTGGGCTCAAGGACCTGATTCAGAAAAGTCTCTCCCGCTTGCCCTGCCAGGACGAAGGGGGTGCTTAGCATCGGCAGGGCTCATCCATTGTCCCCTCTCCTGGGTGTGCCCCATGGTGGCCCTTGCATTGCCTCCTTGGGCTTCTGGGAAGGAGTCAGAGGAAAAGGGCAGCTGAGGCAGGGTGTGTGGTGATGGGGTATGGGAGGGATAGTGCTTATTAAAGAAAAAAAAAACATTTGTTTCCAGGAACCCAATGCGCCAGACTAAGGAAATGAATGAAAAGGGAGTCTGAAAGCACACAGAAGCCTGGGTGCTTGAGCCTGTATCTTTGAACTAACCAGAGAGAGAGAAATTGTCAAGGCACCTCCTGCCTCTGCAACACACAACACCGCACACAATGATAGAAACGGCTAAGACAGCTTCACTCCTGACTTAACTGATCTCCTCAAGAATTTCCCCATTTGAGTCAAAGGGGAATCCCTGTTCTCCCCCCAGGCTGTCTCAGCTTGGCCCTGAAAGTCAACCAAAATGAGCTGTAAATCTGCAGTTTTTCCTGCAAGCTGCAGATTGGGAGCTAGGGGCTGGGAGGTGGGTGAGCAGACAACCCACAAAGGGTGGGAACAGTTGGAAATGAAGCCCAAGGGAGGACCGGTGAACAGGGGTTCTGGTCCTGACTCTGCCACACAGATCCTTGAGCAAGCTCCTGTTTCCTTTCAACCTTTTTTAAAAAATAAAACAGATACAGAAAACTGCACAAAATACATGTAAGTTGAATGAATTATCATAAGGCAAACACCTTTCAACCACTCATGTCAAGAAATGAAACTCTGCCAGGTGCTCCAAAACCCTCTCCACGTGCCACAAACTGTTTGCATGGTAATCACTTCCTTGCATTTCTTAACCCTCAAATGTGCATGCCTGAACACTATACTTAAGTCTTGCACATTGTCTTTAAAGTCTATTTTAATCTACAGGTTCCCCCTTCATCCCTTTTTTTCCTTGTAATTTATGAGCTGAACAACCCAGGCTGTTTAACTTCAGACTTCCCTACTATCTGAAGTTCATGGAACAAGTTTCCTTTTCTCCCTGAGCCTTAGTAACTGCTTCCTTACCAGTGCCACCCTGCCCATCTTATGGCCCTCCTGTCAACAACAAAAAGAGACAGCCTCAAAGCACATCAGGAAATGCTTACGCTATTTTGTTAAGCAAAGGATGCAGGATGCAAACTGATACATATGGTATGCTTTCAACTACATAAAGGAAAGATGCATAGGAAAAAGGAGTAGAAGGAAATACTCCAATGTATCAATAGTTGTCCTGGATGGTGGTGGAATTCTGTACCCCCCTTTTTCTTTCTTGTATTTTCCACAATTAGCATATAACAATGTGATAGGGGACAAATCATTTTTAAACATTTTCAAGAAAAGAGTGCTCTGAAAGTGTGGCACGAGATCAAATCTGTGACCAGGCTTGTCTACTCTCCTGTCATAGGACACTTGGCTTTGCTGTCTGCTCCCACGGCCACCACCAACCCAGCTGGGATCCTCTGCACCCCAAGCCTGCTTCCCTTGATGCCTCCTGGCTGGTCAGCCTGTCTCCTTCCTGTCTCTTCTCTGTGCTGCCAAAAGAAGAACTCATCTAAAACGCGCCAGGTCACTTCCCAGCTCCTCAGTCTCTTGTGTAAAGATCAGACCCCTTCCTTTTTCTGCATCAGCTGTCACCACACTCAGTGAGCATCAGGGTCACCTGCAGGGCTTGTCAAACACACACTGCTGGGCCCTACCCCCAATGCCACTGGTTCAGGGACCACAGAGCACAGCCGTCTGCACCTCTCCTCTGTCCTCATAAACAAGGCCTGTCCAGCTTTCAAGAGCCTCTCAGGTTCCCCTTTTCCATGAGGCAGTCTCTGGAAACTTCGGCCAATATTGATCCCCCTCTGCTCTTCCAGATCGGCCACAGCACTCAAAGCGGTCTGGTGGCCTGGAAGAGGGGAGAGAGCACTGAGTGGCCGGAATGACGGGCAAGGTGGCACCTCATCATTTGCTGTCTCCCTCTATCAGACCAGCTCCTCAGGGCAGACTCAGGGAGGGATGCTTCTTCAGCGCCCCCATGCCACCCAGGGAGTGTTCTGCATGTACCAGGCAAACTGGGTCTGTTTCATTCACAGACACCCCAGTGACATTTACACATGGGCTTCTAATTATTCACTCATTCATTCACTGGCAGGCAAAAAACACTTAGGGAGGACCTACTGTATGCCAGGATACACAAGATAAAAATCTCTTTTCATAAAGAACAAGATTTACAGTAGCGTGGGTTACAGCAGAAAGGGCTCTGTGAGGAGCCCTTCCAACTGCAGCCCTGGAGACCGCTGCGCACACACAACCTTGGCCTGAGAGGCAGGTGTTGGTGCCGCCAGTAAGCACACACAGGTGTGGACGCACCCTCGTGCAGCCATGGGAAAAGCTTGGCTGCCGGTCACAGGCTTCGTTGTCCCCCAGCGAAGCCACCCTGGAGTCGGGGACAGGATTTATGGGTAGATATTGTTAGGAGAACAGATGGTCCAGGCAGGCGGGCAGAGCAACTGGGAACAATGGTCGTGATTGTGCCAGCCTGGAACCCAGCAGAGGGAGGCAAGAAAACACTACGGTGTCTGAGGAGCAGACCCCCTTCCCCGCTTCTTCAAACACCCGGGGCTCGGGACCCTTAGGCCCTCTGCCCAGCAAGACATTCAGCAGGCTGAAGACACCGTGGACTCTGTAAGGCAGGTTCTGGCTTCTCCATGACCTTGGACAACGTTTACTTCCTTGTGCCCCAGTTTCCCTATCTAATAATACCTTTTAAAAAGTAGTAAAGCCAAAAAACAAGATGATAGAGATCACTGTCGGAAGAATAAAAGGAGAGATTTAAAACAAACAACAACAATGCCACTTCGTAAAAGTAAGAGTAAGTGCAAGGAGACTGGGCAGGGAAGATCCATCAGCGCCTCAGTGTGGAAACCCTAAAGGTACTCGGGCATCCCTGAAGCCAGGATTCTCAGGTGGAGGGGTGCGGAAACCCTAAAGGTACTCGGGCATCCCTGAAGCCAGGATTCTCAGGTGGAGGGGTGCGGAAACCCTAAAGGTACTCGGGCATCCCTGAAGCCAGGATTCTCAGGTGGAGGGGTGCAGCAGGATCTCAGGGAGCTTCTGAAAGGCAAAGGTCCAGGACCCTCTACTGAACCAGAATCTCCTGAGGTGCACACAATCCTTGTCCCCCAAACCCCAAGCAAGTCAAAGAGGCTCAGGGGTATTCTGGGCCCCTCCCAGTGTATCTGGGATAGATACACTATCTCAGAGGTGAGTGGCAAATCATTATCTCAAAGAGGGGGAGGGAGGGACAGTGGCTGCAGGGAAAACATCAAGGGAGCTCAGAGACAAGCTGGAGGCGAGAAGGAATGTCAGTATTGAGGTGCCCTTCCTTTCTGTTCCCCACTCCAGAAATCTGATCCTGGAGAGGAGATAACCTCCTTTGCACACAGATTGACCAATCCTCTAGGGACCTGCTGCTTCAGCCACGTGTGGCTGAGTCCTGGGCTGCTCCTTCCTCTGGCCACCATACCATCCCAGCACTTTTCCCTAGTCCTGCGCTCTTAACGCCTCGGCCCTAACAGCCCCACCCTGACCAACTGCAATTTTAGGATTCAGAACACAGACCTCCTCCTCCAGGAAGCCTTCCCAGATGCACTCCTTGGTTCTCCCCCACATGGCCTGGGCCTGTTAGATTCTTGCTGCACCATCAAAATGGCAGCACTAGTCACATGATATCAAAGTTACCAATGTGCCAGCTGGTGGCCCTGACAGAGCACGCATTTTTTGGTCTCATTCAGCTCTCTGTCCCCAACGCCTAGTTCAGGGCCCAGCATAAAGCAGGTAAGCAATATGTACAGGCAGACCTCGTTTCATTGCCATTCACCTGAGTTTTTTACAAATTGAAGGTTTGTGGCAACCCTGCAACGAGCAAGTCTATTGGTGCCATTTTTCCAACAGCACTTGCTCAGTTTGTGTCTCGGTGTCACATTTTGGTAATTCTCACCATATTTCAAACTTTTTCATTATTATTATATTTGAGATGGTGATCTGTGATCAGTGATCTTTGATGTTACTACTGTGACTGGCTGAAGGCTCAGATGATGCTTAGCATTTTTTTCTCAGTGAAGTATTTTTTAATTAAGGCATGTACATTGTTTTTTTTAAGACATAATGCTGTTACAGACTTAATAGACCACAGTATAGTGTAAACATAATTTTTATATGCACTAGGAAACCAAAAAACGTGTGTGACTCACTTTGCTGCGATATTCACTTTATTGCGGCGGTCTGGAACCGAACCTACAACATCTCTGAGGTCTGCCTGTATATTTATGCTGATCAGGAGAAAGGGAGGGGAGGAAATTTTAAATCAAACAATGGCACACTTTTCAAAACTCTAGGGAAATTATAGCAAATATTTTCTTTAGCGCTGCCTATGTGCCACAGAGAAGCCTGAGACACAGGGAGGGAAGGGCGGCCACGGTGGCAGAGCTGAGTGAGAACCCAGGCAGTTTGGCTCCAGAGTCGCTGCTCTCAACCACTCTGCCATGGTACCTGTGGTTCAAAGGGAAAAGAAAAAAGAGTAAAACCTGGAAAAAATAGCTCCCTCTGCAGTCCTTGCTCCTGTGGCTTGGGGGTCACCCTTCGGACAAAGCAGAGATTCAGGCTGCTGTCCACGGGCCAATTGGTGAAGGCCTCTCTCAGTGAGGTACCAGGGACCCTGCTGCAGCCCCTGGGAGAGCCCGGGAGTTGGCAGTCCCAACTGGGAGCTCCTGGAGGTCAGTTTAGAAACAGGGACAGGGATGGTGCCATCCAGGGCCTTTTTGCTCTGGGCCAGTGAGAGGATGTCCCACCAGCCCAGGGGGCTTCGTTCAGGAGCGGCTATGAGGAAAAGCAGGGACCCTGGGTGGCATAAAAGTAGGCAGGAAAGAAAATGCATTCAGAGTTAACCGGAATGATGGAAAATGGACCATACGCCAGGCACTTGGTGACGTGCGTCCCCACGGGATTTAATTTTCACACCAACCCAATGAGGCAGCTGCCACTCTCCTTGTCTTACCAACAGGAAACTCGGGCATTGTTCTGCTGGAACAAGAGAGAGCAGGGAGGCGACCCTCCCAAATCAGGTGTGTTTGGCCAAGGCTGAGTAGAGCTGTACGGGTCTTTGGGTAAAGCATTAAGGCTACTTGCTCTCTGTTCTCTTTCTTAAAGACAGACCAAATAAAATGGGATTTAGGTGAGACTCCAGAAGAAACTTTCTTGACTGTAAAGAGGTGTTAGAAAGAGCACTTCCCAGGAGAGACCCCCGAACAGTGCATCACTCCAGCAAGTGCCTGTTCTGCAGCAGGAGACTGGACCGCCTGACCTCTATCACCACGAGAGCATCACCTGACACACTCGGAGTTCCCCTCAGACATCTTGGCTCCAGCTCCAGTCTCAAGGGAGGCTTTTGGACAACACAAATCTGAGGTTAAACACATCCTTTGCTAAATTTGACAAGCAGATGGGTGGAGAGTTCCGATATTGAAATGAAGCGTGGAGGTGGCGTATTTGACCAGTGAGTAAAGCTGGCACGAGCGTGGTACTGAGTGATAAAAGCCTACTGTTTCGCCTGTTGGATAACATAGCTTGTCAAGCCAGCAGTGCCCGAGATGACCACAGGAAGTGTGGCTGGCAACCCGCTCAGGCAGAAAACTGCTCAGGAAGCCCGGTCCTGCCTGGGCCATCCTCGCCTACTCGCTACTGAGCTGCTGGGAGGTCCGTGAGGACACAGAGCAGATCTGCTGTTGCCCTGCCCTGGGCTGCTCAGGCCAACACTTTTGCCTTGGCCTGGAACAGCAGTCTCCCTGCCGTGATCAGCCCGGGAATGCAGGACACCCTGGGCAGGAGGAGGGGGCACCTGGGAGCCTGGATCACATGCAAAATGCTCAGTCTAGTCTAAAGAGAGGCTCCCAATTCTGAACTTTAATTTCAAACCAGGCAACTCACTGGTTTGAGTCAAACACAGAATTTACTATTTACCATAGAACAATCATATGACAATGATTTTGCAGTTTACCCAGATGTGGGGCTTCCTTAAGGTAAAAGGGGTCACAGTATCAAAGAGGTTCAAAATGTCTCCACCCTCCCCGGAGAAACCAAGGCCTGGAAAGGTTAAAGGCCTCGTGCAAAGTTCCTGCCAGAGGATCAGCAGGTGCCAGCTCTCCCACCAGCCTCCCGCCCCAAGTGGCCAGCAGCTGCCTCTGCGAGTATGGGGGTGGGGGGTGGGGCCCGAGGGGGCTGAGTGTCTATAAATCATGGCGCACTCGCTCCACCCATGGCCTCATGACGCACGAGGCTCCACCACACAGGCCGGGCCCAGGCACGGGTCCCCAGCTGGAGGACTGACTATGGCTCCCCCAACCTGGGAGCTCCAGGCCACTGCAAGTCTTCCTGTGCGGTCCCCACCTTCCCCTTTGATCCCAAAGAGGGGAAGAGGGTGGAGAGCAAAGAAAAATCCCCAGTCGGCAGGCATCAATTTGCCCAAAGCAAAGGCAACATAAAGGCTGCGCCTGTTTCCATGGAGACGCGATGGGCGAAGCAAGGGAACAAAACAGAGCGAGAAACACAAACCGTCACCACCTTCTGGGCCAGTGTGATCCATGTTGTCGGGCCAGAGCCCTGACAGGAAGACATCGGAAGGATTACAGGTAACCAGAACAGCAGCAGCCAAACCGGGAGCCCTTTCAGTAGGTAGAGAGGGAGGCAGCGCCCATCCCCCCAGCCCCCAGCCTACAAATTAGCCTGGCCCCCACTCTTGAGAAAGACCCTGAACAAAAAAAACCCAAACTGAAGTCCAAAGTGAATCATTATTCACTTTACAAAAGGATTCTTTGCTTGACAAAGGGATTCCTTGAAAGGGCCAGAGCCCAAGGTAGACTGGAGCTTTGCTTTGTTTCATTATTTACTTCTGTGGGCCAGAGGAGGAGGAGGAGAAGGGAGTAACTTCCAGCTGAAAGTTTGTTAGAAAAGATGACAAAATTCCTAAGGGGAAGGCATAGAAGGGTGGAGACAAGACTGTGCTTCTAAAACATTTGCCGGGAGAAGCCCTCAAGAAATCGAGCCAGGGCAGCTTTCAAACAGAAGGCAAGAGAGCTCGAGTGCCTGTGTCCCGTCCCCCAGGAAGGGCACAGCACAGGAGGCGGGCAGCAGAGTGTCCAACAGGTCCCCACGGGGTGGCCCCAGAGCCATCAGGCTGCGAGGAAAAGCAGGGAGCAGTAAGGGGCAGCCTTGTGCCCTGGGGCAGCAGGAAGGCAGGAGGCCAGCAGCAGGCTCAGCAGGTGGTAGGGGTGTCACCCTTTATCAGGTGACATTTATGAAGCATCTCTTTGAATGTGCTTGCCATCCTGGGGAGGGATGCCCTGCCCTTGGAGAGTCTCAACCAGGCCTTCACTCCACTGGGTCTTTTTCATAATTCCTACGAGGAACAAGAAACAAGCGTAGCAACAGCAAGAATATTTCCTGAGCATGCTAACTAGCCATTGTCTCCTGTATCTCCTCAACCACCCCATGAGGGAGACATTATTCTTATTCCCATTTACCCATGTGGAGACAGGCACAGAGAGGTAAGTAACTTGCCCAAGGTGACGCAGCTAGTAAGTAGCAGAGCCAGGATTCAGATACAAGTCTGCCCAACTTCAAAGCCTGTGAACACTAGGCTAAATGCCTGCCACATCAGCCCATTTCACAGACAGAGATGCCGAGGAGGAGAGAATGCAAGCGAGTTGCACTGAAGCGGGGGATGGACTCTGAGGACCAGCTCTCCTGACACACCCAAGGCTTGTTTGACTTGTGATACCTCCGCTGGGAAGGCCAGCCAGCTTTCCTGGTGGGGTACGTGGACCGCTCTGTGGCCATTAAGTCACTCACTGGGTCTGGGCCTCAGTTTACCTCTCTGCCATTCATCAGTATAGTGTAAGTCCCCCACTACCTCGCTGAGAGAGAGGAACGGGGAAGAAACGTGGGGCAAGGTCCAGGGTTGTCACCAGGGAGCCCACGGGGGGAACAGGCTCAGTCCCAGCTCCAAAGATTCACAGAGATCCACAGGCTCTGGGTTGAGCAACGTGACGTTCACAGAGCAAAAGCCTAGGAGGCATCTGGTTCAGTGGTCTGCCCACCAAGGTACACCTGGGAAACTCGGGGACTTCCTGACATGGTTGGCCTTCAGGGAATCAATTTCCAAAACCTCCACTTCCCCATGGTGTCCTTCCACAATGTGCTGGGAACCATCGGAACCCACCAGCTCTCTTTCGAGGTGGCCCTCCTCAACACTTCCCTGAAGAAAGGCCCATTCCTCCAGCCACCCCAACTTTACCCTGGTGCTTTGCCCTGGTAAAAGCCACCAAACAAAGGGACAACTCAAGAATGCAGCATTCCTGGGAGGAGTCTCCTGAGGATGGACATTGAGAAGGGAGCTGGCCTTATTTTACCAAGACCTTCTCTAGCTTATCTACCCATCTGTTTATTTTAGAATTAGGAAGGAAGGAAGCTGACACAGGGACACCTGTTTAACACATTTATTTGAATCAAAAAATGGAGTCAGAGTTTTTCCAACACAAAGCATGATTTGGCTGACGGTCTAACAACGAGGTCCAGCTTTGCCAGTTAGGAATTACGGCAGACATTTTCCATAACTGTGTGGGCTGAGTTTGCCATTCTAGGCTTTGACAAAATAAGCCTGGAAATACGCTCTGCTTAAAGTTATGAGAAAAAAATTTTCTATGTGAATTTTTAAATGTGTAAGGAGATACAGTTTTTCAAAATTCTTTTGGCAGGTGTGGGAGCAAAAAAAGTTTGAAGCCTGTGTCTTTACTTCCCTGGAGCCACACTCAGAGGCTGTAGCTTCCACTCCACCCACTGGGCCATGAAAGTAATAGGTTCTCAAGAGAAAGCAGCTGCAGTGCATATGACAAGCATTCGACCTGGACCCAGGGTGTAAGTTTATTTCTGCTACTTCTTAGCTGTGTGGATCTGGTTAAGACACCCAAACTCCCTGAGACTCAGTTTCCCCATAAGCAAATGGGAATAATACCATATGAGACATATTAAAAATCCTGATGTGGGGCTTCCCTGGTGGCGCAGTAGTTAAGAATCCACCTGCCAATGCAGGGGACATGGGTTCGAGCCCTGGCCCGGGAAGATCCCACATGCTGCAGAGCAACTAAGCCCGTGCGCCACAACTACTGAGCCTGCGCTCTAGAGCCTGCGAGCCACAACTACTGAAGCCCGTGCACCTAGAGCCTGTGCTCCGCAACAAGAGAAGCCACCTCAATGAGAAGCCCGTGCACCACAATGAAGAGTAGCCCCCGCTCTCCGCAACTAGAGAAAAGCCCGCGCGCAGCAATGAAGACCCAACACAGCCAAAAAAAAAAAAAAAAAACCTGATGTGATGATGGTAACATTAAATGAATAATGGAGAAGTGCACGGCACGAACAGCACCAAATAGTAGCCAACCAGCAAGTGTTTTCTGTTTGGCTTGGACAACTTGATGGTCTCTGTCTCCAGATGATACTAATAACTGATACTTACTGAGCACTTACTATGTGCCAGGCACTGGACTAGGTGCTTCACAGGCCCCAGTTCATTTTGTCTTCACATCAATCCTATTGGTAAGGTGTCATTCTTATTCCTCGATTTATAAGCACAGAAAGCTTACACACTTGCCCAGCTCAGTCGGCTAGAGATTAAAGGCCCAGTGGGTCTGTTCAGTTCCAGAGGCCTTGCTCTAAACCCTCCCTATTCAAAGTGCGGCCTCTGACTGGCAGCATCTGCACCAACTGGGACCTTATTAGAAATGCAGGATCCCAGGGCCTACTCCATACCTACTGAATCAGAATCTGCATTCTAGCAACATCTACGGTTGATTCCCATGCACATCCCCGTTGGAGAACCCCTGCTCTAGACCACCAGTCCAGCTGATTTACAACCTGGTTTTATCTTGCTGAAGGTAATAATAGAATGTTTGCTTTCTCCACACGTGCACACACACAGCTGGCAAGTAAAGCAAGCAAGGTGCTTAGGGGTTACAATAATCCATCAGTGACACATGCAAAAGGCATATTTTAAAAAGGGCTGGGAGGACTCATGTCAAACACTCATCAGTGGTTACCTCTGAGGAGTGGTATGGGATGGGGAGAAGGGGTGGTGGAAGCGGGGGGCCATTTGTTTATTTTTTTCGTTTTTAATATTTATTTATTTATTTATTTGGCGGCACCGGGTCTTAGTTGTGGCACGCGGGATCTTTAGTTACGGCATGTGGACTCTTAGTCGCAGCATGTGGGATCTAGTTCCCTGACCAGGGATCGAACCCGGGCCCCCTGCCTTGGGAGCATGGAGTCTTAGCCTCTGGACCACCAGGGAAGTCCCAGGCCATTTGTATTATTTGAAATTTTTAATAAAAAGAATGGAGTTGTTTATTGGTTACACAATTTTTCAAAAAAAGAATGACAGTTCCCCGGAAGGCCAGGAAGGGGGTCCCTAGGGAAGTGTTGGTAGAAGAAAAGGGTTGCTGGGCTTGTAGTCATAAGACTTGGATTCAAGGCCAGGCTCTGCCCCTAATTTGCCTCGGGACAGCAGGGCTCTCACTTGGCATCTGTGGGCCTGTGTTTCCCCCACTATAAAGGGGGGTCACCCCACGCACCCTTCCAAGCCCCACAGCATGGGTGCAGGGACCAACCGCGCAGCGAAATGCACCAGAGGCCCGTGTGAAGGGCAGGGTGCTGTGTTTCTTGAAAGGAAAAGCGACGAAAGAAAGCAGTGAAACATTCCCCCTCACTCATTCCATTCCCCAAACACAGACAGTCCATGACTTTATAAGGAAGACACACACAGCAACCTGGATTTAGAGTCCGTGGGAGCCCCAGGCTGATTTTCAAATCCTTATTCGAACTTAAAAGTTAGGTTTGGACGTGGTTCAAAACACAGAAAGAAAGGGCTGTTTCTCAGCATCTTGCCCATTCTCTTTGCTCCTCTCTGGGTTTCTCTGCAGGCTCAGGACTCGGGGATGCTGTGTTGGGGCACAGATGCTCCCCTCTGTGTGCTTTCCATGCCTCCCCACACACGGCCCCGGCCCCGGCGCTGCCTCCCAGCTGCTCTGAGGGTCCACAGTTTGGCTCACTCTGGCCGAGGCCTTAGTTTCCCCACTTTTATCTTAGAACTGGAAAGAGCAGCAAGTTCTCCCCTAGCTTGTCTCGGGGGAGGGGTGGAGTCTGGGTCCACAGGGATAAAGGCACTCGCTCAAACACACAAAGCTAGCTTAAAATAAATAGAGCTGGGTCGGGTTCTCTAAGACCTTTGGAAATACCTCCTTTTCCTTAAGATTTTTCCATCATTCCTTTGCAACTTGTCCCCTCATTCTGAGAGACACACAGATCTGAAGACTAAAAGCTGCTGTGCTTTTCCTCAAACTGAATGATCCTAAAACCACACAGTCTGAAGGTATCATTGAAACTGAGCCAGAAAAGAATCCCCTGTCAGATTTTCCAGTGAGAACCAGGCCCTTCGAAACCATTATGAGCTTCAGCTACAGTGAAGTAATGGCAAAAGAAGCCTCCAGGCAGGCAGTTCCAGCCCCAATATACTTACATGGCCTTAGGCACCTAACTTCACCTCTCCGAGCCTCAGTTTTCTCATATGCAAGACAGTGAGAGAACCGGCACCTTTCGGGTTTAAAAAGAAGATTCTAGATAAGAATAAGGCCTTTCATGCAGAGTAGGAGCTCAGTAAATAGCAACTATTACCATCATGATCATCTCATTCAGGACCATCCATCCCAAAGACAGAGGTCTGTCTAAATCAGTTCTCCACTCCAGTCACACATTAGAATCACCTAAGGAAAAGTTTTTTCCTTTTATAAAAATACCCGTGCCCAGATCTTATCCCCAGTGATTCTGATTCAGTGGAGTGGATTAGGCCCGAGGGAATCCGTACATTTTTTTCCAGCTCTCCAGGTGATTCTAACGTGCACCTGTGATTGAGAACTGTGCTCTAAATCCTTGCTTCTCAACCTTTAATGTGCACACGAATCTCCTAGGGGTCTTGCTAAAATGCAAGTTCTGACTCAGTAGGGTTAGCATGAGGCCTGAGATTCTGCATTTTCAACTAGCCCCCACGTGATGCCAGTGCTGTGGTTCATGGCCTCAGGAGGAATGGCACCCAAAACTCAAGGTCTTGGGCAGATGGCTGGCAAGTTTTTAAGATTATTCTCTGGAAGTCTCAAAGGCCGGCTCTGTCTAGCCAGGCTAGAGCTCACTGCCTCCTGGAAGTAGACAGCCAACTATATGCCCTCAGACTGGGGCACAAGGACCCAGAACCAGAACTTGTCCTCTGATGACTCTCTCTTTGGCTTCATGTTGTTGTTTTTTGGCGGTGGTGGGTGAGGCGGGGAGGGGTGGTCTAGCAAGAGCCTGCAGACAAGCGTGGCCACAAAGGCACACTAGCAAGTTAATCATGACACCGCATCCTGCATTCCCGTGGAGTTGCCTTCTCAACACCATCTAAGACAAAAGCCAGAAGGAAAGGGTCCTAGTTACTTTCACTCAGATTGGCGGGGTGTAGGAGGGCATGGCCCGACCTGGCACCATGTCCCATCCAGAAGGAGCTGAAAACAACTGCACCTCTGGTCAGCCTGCCTCCTCTGATCAGCCAAGCAGGAAAGCTTCCTGCCTGGAGCTGGCTAGGTAAGTGCACAGTTGAAGGGACTCCAGGGAAACATGAGCTGGGAAGGGGCTGGATGGGCAAGTCCCTCCGGCTTTGAGGGTGGTGCATTTTGTGACCCTAAACAACATCAACAACACACCACTGACTGGGCACCTATTATGTGCCAGAGAAGTTTACAGAAATACGCTAATTTGATCCTCACGTCAACTTTGCAAGTCAGGCATCACTGCTTTCATTGTACACATGAGGAGACTGAGGCTCAGTGGATAAGTAACGGAACTTACAGAGGACAGAGTCAGGATCGGAAGCCATGCTCAAAACTCTTAAATCTCTCGATGCCTCAACTTACCCTTTCACAAGAAAGGGAAAAGGGTGTAAATCAACAGAACTGAAAGTGGCTTTGGGTCTCCAAGAACAAAGGCTGATGCTTGTTAGCATTGTTATTAATCATTATCTTCATCAGAAGTGTAGTTAAGAGATACTGGGAGAAAAGGTTGGTGTCTGTCCTGACGTTCAGGTGGCTAAGCCCAGACCCCTGCGGTCCCCAGGCCCTCGAGGGGAGGGTGAAATGCACCTGACGACTCCAGGGTGAGTACAGGAGCCTTCAGGGGAAGGCCTGGCTGTGGGATACAGCTAGGGTCCAAAAACCCAACAGCTCAAGGAAGGAGACAGAGCTGAGCCACAGCTGCATGTTCCTGGCACCTGGGCCACCATGCCAGGCCCAAGGCTGGAAATGAAACTCAACTTATGCACCCATGGGTCCTGAGGGCCAACCTGAACCTGTGCCCCATCGCCTCACCCCTGCATAAGTCACGGAGGCTTCCTGAAACAGCCAGGGGCCGTTCAAGGACGACGGCACCAAGGGCCAAAGAGGCCATGCTGGGAGCCTCTGTCCCATCAGGCCCCAGGCCCCTCCTCCCAGCACCCTGGCAGCTCTGGATTAATATTACACCCATACAACCCCGACAGTGGCTCCTGACCATCCAGCTCCGTGAAGTTCTGAGGCTTAAAGTAAAGACAAGCTGGAGGTGGGGGGAACAACAGGGAATGCACAAGGAAGCAACAGTGTAGCCACTGAAAATGTTTTAAAACCACACCATTTCATTAAGAATGCTCATTCTACAGTGTTACATGAAAAAGCTACATACAGAAGTATGTAATCAGTAAGATTACAACTAATTTTTTTAAGAATCTATGCATATTAAAATAAAGAACAGAGGGAAATACAATCAAATGTTATTGGTGGCACTATTTAAATGATCAGAATGATCATTTTTGTTGGAAATTAAGCATTTTCCAGTTTTTCTGGAATGTAATGTAGAATGTAAACTACACAGGGGCCAAAGGAGCACATTCTTTTTTTTTTTTTTTTTTTTTTAATTGAAGGACAGTTGATTTACAAGAGGAGCACATTCTGACTAAAGTCCGTGTGTCTGAGGAGTCAGGATGAAGACTTGCGGAGACGGCATAGCCCAGGCGAGGCAGCTCACCACAATGAGACGGAACAGGCACGTCTGCAGTCCAAGGCCACGGGGCTATGGTGCTCAGACCTGGGCCAGTGGGGGACCCTTCCCAAGGGGCTGGAATTCTCCAGGGAACATAACAAAAAGCCCCTTAACCCTTAAAGCACTCTAAAGGTCTCTGGTGAAAGGCGCCTACCGAAAGAGTGCAGTCAGGTGCTCTGCCCCAGGCTGGGGGCAGCAGACAGCTGCCACTGCAGGCTCCAGTGTCCCTCGAGACTCCCGGCCGACGAGGATTCCTGCCTGTGCTGCAAAGCCCCACCAGCACAAGGACAGAAGAGAGCCGAGCTTCACCATACGGGGCTCAGGAGCCTCCTGGGAATGCCGGCGGGAGGGGGAATGTCAGGTCCCTAAGCCCTGTGCAAATGTGAAGGAGGGAAGAGGTTTAAAGTGAAGGAACGGCACCAGCTGTCGCCAAAACAACACTAATTACAGGGGCTGTGCCGCCTGAACCAGGCCGGGTTCTGCAAGCAAAGATCCTCCCAGGGGCCCGACAGTCACCCAGCCGCCTGTGCTTTGCTGCCTTGTGACTGGGCTGCAGGCCTGTCACCCAACTGGGCAGGGAAGCCCAGGTCCAGAAAGCGGCTTCCACACGTCCTGCTTACTGAGACGTCCCAATCACAGGGTCAGTTGCCTGGGCTGCGGGCCAGGGCCAGGAGACACTGGAATGTGGACAGGACTAGAGAAGCTCCTTCTCTGGAGATTTTTTTTTTTTTTAACTTTTGGCTGCGTTGGGTCTTCGTTGCTGCTCGTGGGCTTTCTCTAGTTGCAGCGAGCAGGGGTTACTCTTCATTGCAGTGCGCGGGCTTCTCATTGCGGTGGCTTCTCCTGCTGCAGAGCACGGGCTCTAGGCGCGCAGGCTTCAGTAGTTGTGGCACGCAGGCTCAGTAGTTGTGGCGCACGGGCTTAGCTGCTCCGTGGCATGTGGGAATCTTCCCGGACCAGGGCTCGAACCCATGTCCCCTGCGTTGGCAGGAGGATTCTTAACCACTGCGCCACCAGGGAAGCCCTCTGGAGCTTTTAAAGACCTAAGTATCTGGAATAGCAACAGTAAAATAGGAAAAAATTGATGTCCTTGTCCCTTGAAGCTGGGGAAGGGGCAGAGTCAAGTGGAGAGACCAGAAATGCCAGTTCTCAGGGGCCCCTCACTCGCACTCACAGCTCATCCGGCAAGGAGCTCAAGTTCACCATCACTGACGGGGGGCGGGGTGGGGGCGGCCCTGGACGTCCTCCTGCCCAAGGCGTTTCTGCTGAGACCCTGGGGTGGACTGAAAAAGGCCCACACTCAGGAAGCCAAGGGGGTAGGAAGGGCCCGGGTCCAGACCCGGGTTTTGTCCCTGTTCTGTGGCTTCCTAGCCATGGGGCTGGTGCCAAGCCGCTTCACTCCCCTAAATTAGGTGTAAGCGGTACCCATCCTCGCTACTGCATCAAAACGTGTGCGGATCCACGAGAAACGCATGCGATGGTATTTCTAAGACTATCAAATTCTAAACAAATGGAAGGTGTCATTATGACTAGTGGGGCGTCATTATAAAGTGGGGGCATTTTGCTTCTCTCTCATGACAACATGCAAATTAGAAGCAAAAACAGACACATGCATTTTTTTTCACACCTTTCACCCACACACAGGACTGGATGGGGCTGCCTCAGGAACATAGGAGGGGAAAGGGAAAGGGAGAAAGGAGTAAACAAAACCAGCGAGACTAGGGAAGAAGTAAGAAGGTTAGAACCCAGATTCTGGCCTCCTGGGAACGAGCCCCGCGTCCCTGGGAAAGAGGCCGAGATGAAAGAGAGGGGCAGCTGGGGGAAAACAGGCCGTGAGAACAGGATGCGATTGTTCACCAGGACAGGCTGAGCAGCCACCCCGGCTTTGTGCGTTGATGTAATTAAGGCCCGGTAGGTGGGGGCCGAGGTTTGGAATCCTTTAGCTCCTCGCTATTCTCCCGGGACAGCTGAGCTCGAACTTGGGGCTGGAACTGGGGGTGGCTCAGCTAAAAGGGGGCAGTGGCCCAGGCGGCCAGAGGCAAAGCCCTCATTCCTGCCTGAGAGGCACTTCCTTCTCCCCAGTACTGTCCCCGGGAGTTCCCTGAAGGCCGGCCTCTGCCCTGACCCCAGTTAACACTCCCACTAATTGCTGGGGCTGCGAGAGCCCAAAAGCCCAGGGAGCAAAAGAGCCAGAGTTAATTAAGGAGAGAAAAAAAAGTCTGCTTCTCTGTTCTTCCTTCCCCTCCTCCTTGCTGCTCTGGGTCGGGCGTCTAGTTTCAGGGAAGCTCCAGAGGCAGGGATCTCCAGCCTGGAGCCAAAACCAACAATGGCACATGGAAATTACTGAATGGGAGCAGCTGGGCCGCGAGGGCTTCTAGGAGCCTTGCTCCAAAGCTGCCCAACTTTCCAAATTTCCCAGAGGTATGTCAGGGGGCCACTCCCCACCCACCCAAAGGAAAGCCTCATGGTCTCAGTCCAAATACTGTTTGCTCTCAAATAAGCACAGCACAAGTTCTTGCTACCAAGGTGGGATTCCTCCAGAGGGCAACGGGGCATTCTGTAAGCTAAACAGTAATAATGCAACACAGGCATTTGACAAATATTACCTCATCTACTTTCACAACTACCCTATGAGGTAAGTACTATCCTTGTCCCGACTTTATAGATGGGGAAACTGAGGCTTAGAGGAGATAATTAATTTACCCAAGTTCAACAAGCCAGCAAGCAGCAGAGGAACGATTCAGACCCCCGCACTCTGACTCCAAAACGTGCCACTTGGATATTCTAGTACACTAGTAACAAGCCTTGTGGAGCTTCTTAGCCAAGGGTCCTTGAGATTTTGATGAGGTCCAGGGATCTCCCCCCAACGACATCAAATGCACAGTTTAATGTGTTTGGGTGTGCATACACTCTTCAGGGTGAAGGAGGGTGTCAAAGTTCTCTTTAGATTATCAGAGGGGTCTGGAACCCAAAAAGAGCTTAACAAACATGGGCCAGTGAGGTGATACCCCAATCAGTGCTTGCTAAGTTGACTCCAGAACACAGATCTTCTAACTTGAGTCCTCTACTTTTTCACTTCACCTCCCTGTTCTGATGAAACATCCAAGAGGGAAGCTGAATTTCTCCGCAAAGAGACGATGCACTGGCAGTTTAGAATTAGGCAACTTAGCACTGAAAATCCACCCGGCCTGCTTGGGAGAGGGTATCCAAGAGATACACTGTGGGCGAGGAGAGGGAAGAGTTAGCAGTCCGGCCCTGCGGGTGAAAGGGCTTTCCTACCCACTGCTTATTACTTCTTTCCACTGCTGCAAAACAAGTTCCAACATTGTCCCAATTCTGATCCTTGGTTTTGCTTGGATTCACATAGAGGAAAATACATTACCAGCAGCCCCAAACTATCAGAAATTCACAGGGGGAAGAAAGTCTCTGTTCCAAACTAATTTGCTACACTTTTAAAGACAGTTGTCTATCTAAGAGCAATGGTATTCCTTAAGTGGAGCCACTGTCCTCATTTTCAGATGCTCCAAGACAGCAAACAGTAACAATACTGCTGCTACCCACAGCTGACAGCCAGTATTATCAAGCACGCGTTCTGTGCTTCACCCACGCTTGCCTCATTTAACCCTAACTCCAACCCTATGAGGCAGAGGCATTATTATCTCCGACTTACAGATGACAAAATTAAGACTCAGAGAGGCTAAACAGCTGCCCAAGAACACACAGCAAGTTCAGTGACAGAGCCAGGATTCAAACCCAAGTCTATCTGAGCCAAAGATGGGGCCCTAGACCAGGGCCACTTAAAGCAGGTCTGCAGACCATTCAGGATCTGTTAGTCGTGGGTCCTTGGCAAGATAAGCACAGGAAAAGAGAGTAAGGATTTAGAGACGTTTCTAGCAATTTGATATTGCTACCACATTCAAGCACGCGACGGCAGACTTGTCTCTTTGAACAGGGAAAGCATATAGACCAGTTAAGACTTGTGCAGAGGGTCATGCTCATCGGGCCACATATCCGTCCCCAAAAGAATGAAATAAACCACCTGTCCTTCACCTCAGAGTTTGAGAAGCACTGTCCTAAAGCGCTCTGCAAAGACGGGCATCTATGCCACTCAAATGAGGCCACCCCCTCAGTTGCCCCCCTCAGCGAGCAGTCTTCTAGCAAGGCACTCCTCAGGCTTTTACGTGCCCACAAACCACCTGGGCATCTTGTTAAAATGCAGACTGACTTGGGCAGCCCAAGGTGGGGCCCAAGACTCTCCATTTCTAACCAGGTGCCGTGGGTGCTGCTGGTCTGGGGACCCGACTTCGAGGAGCAAGTTTCTAACTGCACATCACACAGGGACAGATAAGGCTGGTTCCAGAAACTCCACCGGACAAAGCCAGCCAGAGCCCAGCAAAGGGCCCAAGAACAGGCCCTCCCCCCGGGACTTTCTGTGAGGGGGCAGAAGGCCCTGCATGGGACCGGGTTCCCATCACAGGCAGCCCTAGCAACACACCTTTCCCACCCCAACCTGAGCCTGGGACACCAGGGGCCCTTTTTTCCGGAGTTGCAGAAACAAGGCCTTAAGGGCAGAGAAGAGCGGCTCTGAAGCATTTGCTACCTATAACCAGACCCGAGAAGAGGAGGTATTCTGATTAAACTGTGCTTCCTGCCTCAGCTCTGCTCATGCCACCCTGCAGCTGGATCTCGGACGCTGATGCCCTGGGAGGATTACCACACACGCGTGTTTGGGTCATCCCAGGAGGGCAGAAATGGCTCCTCAGTGGCCACTCCCGTGGCCAGAAAGGGCCACGAGCAGGGGAACTCCAAGGGGAAATGGTTCCCACTTCCTTCAGGTTACCTGTCCTATTCCCTGGAAGTTCTTGACCGTAGAGACTTTCCTCCTTATTACCAATCTCTCTCTCCTAATTCAACTTATGGCCCAAGGACTGAAGGACTATGTACTTATTAAAGGGGCAATTCACAGTAAAATGCTCAGATCTCCCACTCATTCAGGGATTCACTCTTTCATTCAAAAATATTTATGGGGCAACTGCCACGTGTCAGGTATCATGATGGACACGAAAGACGAGGGACACTTCCTCACTCTTCTCTAAGAAGTAGGGAATAAATGACCGAAGGGGCCATGAAGCCAAGCCATTAACTAAGGCAAGGGGCACTGCGTCTTCCTGGAGCCAGAGGGAAGGCGAGCTTCTGCACAGTAGCTTTCACATACGCATGGACTTAGGGAAAGTCAGCCCGAGGGTGGGGCTGGGAACTTGAGGCCGATGGTACCTGACAGGGGCTCCTTGACTTGGCTCACAACAGGGCGCAGAAAGGCCTGAGGGCTACTGACACACACAGCAAACACAGTCAGAGGGGCTTGACATCCGAACCAAAAGTGTCTGGACAAGACACAGACCCAACTCTGGGGAAAATCAGGCTGAAAAAACCAACTCCGGATCTCAGCTGACTCTCATGAAACCACGAGGCTCCTTCTTTTTTGCGAAAGCAAACAACATTCTCCTACCTCCAAACCCTGCCATGTGCTATTTCCGTACAAGATGCTCTCACCAATGTCAGTAGTACTACCACCCCTAATTGTGATAGCCAAAAACGTCCCCAGACACTGCCAATGTCTCCCAGGGGACAAAATCATCCCCATTTGCGAACACTGTACTGGAGGAATGGCCGGAAACCCTGGCTGTGCATGAGAAACACCTGGGGAGCTTCTAAAACTCACCCATGCCTGGGTCCCACCCCACACACATTCTGATTCTGGTCTAAGATTCTATACGTAAACAAGAATGTCTGTCACTCTACAGGCCCTAATGTTGCTTTAATGTGCTGGCTGACTCATCCATTAAGACTGACTCTCTCCAGAAGCATGAACTACATCTTTTCTTCCCCTCTCTCCACAAAGCTCCAGACAATGCTCCACGCAGTGTCTATTTTATGCTAATCAGAAGAGTCTGGAAAGTTCTTGAGCCCTCTCCACCCCCACTTCAAAGGAAGAAGCCACTTCAAATGGCACCATCTCCCCCAGATGCAATAGTAGATGACAAGGAGAATCTACAACCTCCAAACCTCAAAAGCAGGAGGGGACAGAGGAGATGGGGGCCGATGAGAACGCAGCCACCTGATTTTGGTCTCAGTGTCCAACCTCTGAATGAGCCCCCCTTCATGCCCTCCTGTGGGTGTGAGGACCATTTGCTAAATGGCCAAGACGCCCACCTATGTATACTCAAGTTTATTGATCCCCCACTTTTCTTGACCAGAATGGGGGCAGCAGCAGCAGTAGAAACTCCAGTCTGCCTGATTGAACACGGTTTTCCTCAGGCTGACGGTGACCTGAAAATAAATGCAGGCCCAGAATCAGCTACTTTCTGAGCTGGAAAGGTTAGGATCTTTCCCCACACCTCGCTCAAGGATCCCCAGGGGGATCTGGAGAGCTGATTGACAGAGGCCTGGCCAGTGTTAACAGTTAACTGATGTAGTCAAGTTCATGTCCTGCCTCCCCATCTCCCCACACCTGAGGCTGCCCCTGCTGGCCACCTCTTCGGACAAGGCCAAAGAGGGATGGAGTGTCAAGGGAGAAGATCTGATCTATTAACCCCTAGCCGCCCTAAGTGGAAATGCATTCATCATTCACACATTCATTAACAAATGTATAGAGAATACCTTAAAAGTGATATAGGTGCTTAGAGAGCAGACATGCCATTCTTCCCAATTTTTATACTTGAGTTAAAGACAAAATGAAGGGAGGGAAATCCAGCGGCCAAGCTCCCCCAAAGACAGCAAAGGCTATTCAAGCTCCCAAGATCAGCTTTCTCACTAAAATTCACTGGCTAATACATAAGAATATAAATTGCCATTTGGTTACATTACACTTAATGAATGACTTAGTATTTTCTCTGATATTTTCTCATTTGGTATTCATTGCCCAAAGGATGAGTGAGTCTTAAAGATCTGCTTCAGGTGGCCCTGGCTAGCTTGCTAAAATCCGTCTAGGGCAGGGGTCCGCAACCCCTGGGCCGCGGATCGGTAGCCATCCACGGCCTGTTAGGCACCAGGCGGCACAGCAGGAGGTGAGTGGCGGGCGAGACGGCGGAGCTTCATCTGCGGCTCCCCATCGCTCGCACGACCGCCTGAACCATCCCCCAACCCCCCCAACCGTCTGTGGAAAAACTGCCTTCCACAAAACCGGTCCCTGGTGCCAAAAAGGTTGGGGACCGCTGGTCTAGGACACCGAGGCCTTCCATTCTAGGATGCCAGCAGGATAGTGATTTTTTTTTTTTCTCCAAGCTTCCTTCCCTCCCCTCAATTACACACAGACACACACACCCTGTTGCCTGGAGACTGAACACATTCCTCATGCTTACGTTTCTTTTCATTCTCCAGAAGCAGGAGCTGTGGAAACTGGGGCCTCCAGGAAACAAGCCCGGGGGCGGGGGAGGGGGGGACCCGGAGTGACACTTCCTCACCAACAGGCCACCCCCTCCCCGCTGCCCCCCTTTCCTCCCCGGGTCTGAAAAGCCCGTTGGCTGGAACTGAAGGGCTCCCACAGGGAACAAGGCCCCCTTTGAAAGCCCGTGTTGACCGCAGCCCGGCCGGCGTTGCCATGGCCACGGTCCTCCTGGCAGCCCGGAGCCGGCGCAGCGCCGGGACACCCGTCCTGACCCCCTCCCCGGGGCCCCCGCGGGCCCCCGACACCCCTCTCCTGCACCCCGCAGCTGCTGGAAGCGCCGATTTTCCTCAAATCAGAAAACATCCTCCTAAAGGGGACGAAAGGGGATTAAGGCTTCCCCGGGAGCAGGCCGGCGGCGCCTCCCCGCCCGGCCGTCCGCTCACAGGGACAGGGACCCGCACGACCTCTTTCTGTCATTCATTCTCGCCGTGCCCGGGGCCCAGCGGCCGGGGAGGTCGGGAGGGGCCGGCTCGGGCTCGACCTCGGCCTGAAGCCGCGGGCCGCCGGGACCCCGGGCCTGACGGCGGCAGCCGGGCAGCTCCAGCCTCGCCAGACCCATGTTCCTCCCGGTCCCTCCCACCACCACCACCCCCGCCCCCGCTCCGAGAAGCCAGAGGGAGCGGGGCCTCTGAATAATTCAGCCCTCAAATTGCTCTGTGGTCGGAAGGGTTTCTTCATTTATTTTTTAACTCGCCAGGATCTGCAGTTTCACCACGGGAAGCACTTTAATCCCAAACCTGTATCTGGTTTGAGACCCAGGGCCTCCCAGGACTGCAGGGAAGGGGTCAATGAACTTCCAGAATCCAGCCAACCGCCCACCCAGCGCCAGGGCTGGGAAGCGGCTGCAGGTCGGGAGGAGGGCGCAGGCCTCCAGGGAGGAACTGAATTACTAGAAAGCCCTGAGCATCAGCCCCCTAGACTGCCTCTAGTGGGCGATGCCCAGCCCCCTCCAGCTTCCCACCCTCCCTCCCCACAGTCCTCTTGTTCACTCTGACTCAAGAGGCCTGGAGCACACAGTGTTACCACACGGCCACAGGTCCCTGGCATCGGCCAGCTTTGGCTTTCGTTAATCATATTAGCTAATATTTTACTGAGCTTTCATTTCATATAACCCTCACAATAACCTAATGAGGTAGGTACTATGCATATCCTCATTTCACAAGTGAGGAAACAGACTGGAGGAGGTTAGGAAATGTCCCCAGGTCATATAGCTAGCAAGTGAAGAAGGCGGATTCACACCCAGCTGTCTCATTCCAGACTCCAAGCCGGAATCCCCACGTTACATGGCCTATGCATATGCCGCACACAGCATCCTCAAGGAGCAGAACTAACTCAGCCCAAAGAGGTGGAAGAGCCTTGCTCATCGTCACACAGCCCACTGGGGCAGTGTCGGACGAGGACTGAAATGCCATAATCTGGGCTAACATCCTTTCCACAATCACAGTTTCAACTACCGAGGCATCCGTATTTACACAGGTGAAAGCACACTCAAAGTACTCCCTCTTTTACAATGTTACGGTCTAATGGCCTATAAACGTAGCTTGACCCCTGGCAATGCCCCATGCTAGTCCTGTCCACTCCCTCCAGTCTCTGCTCCGTGACCTTCCAATAAACAGCTCCCCTGCCTCCACCAAAACTTAAATCCTCTCCCACAGCATTATAATCTCTCCCACCCCCCTTCAGGACAGTGCGATCTCCAAGATTCCTAACGAGAAATCCCACACCACCCCGCCAGCTCATATTTATGCAGCACTTTATAGTTCTCAAAGCTCTCTTACAGACATTATCCAATCAACTCGACAACCCTTGAACTAGGTAAGCACCAGCACCTTTCTGAGGACTGCTCCCACCCCCATTCACAGGGGAAAGCCCCCAAGCCAGGTGGTACCAATGACCATGTGTTCCTGATCCTTCACTGCTTGGACCAGCAGGAGACAGCTGACACAAAGGAACAATCAGATTCTTTCCTCAGGAATTTGAATCAAGGTTCTGAGATACAATTCAGTCTGATGGTTACTGGAAGGAGGATGGGTATATTTGGGGGCCGAGGACCCATGACATCTGGCACACATCCACAGACGCAGTGGCATCCTGCGGTTCCAGGCACTTGGGAGGCCAGCCGTATTTCCTGCCCTTGATTCCTCCATTCCGCTGTGGCTTCAAATAGCTCAAGCTGGTTTCTGTTACTTGCAATCAGTAGAGTCTGAACTAACAGATGGGTGGATAATTATCCTCCTTTTGCAGATGAGGAAAGAGGCTCACAAAGGTGGAGTGACTAAAAGAATATCACATGACCAAAATGTAGTAAAGGAGAGGTTAAAATCCCTGCGATGTGACTCTCCTTCAGTGCCATCTCTTGCCTCCTTCCTTGGATTAAAGAAAGTGGCAGGTGCTCCCTTCTTGTTAGTGTTAAAAAAAAAAAAAAAAAAAAGATAACTGAGGATAAGTGATTAGGCTGGAGGCACTCCAGTGGATTAAAGCCAGAGACAAGAAATACAAAATCCTCTCCTTTGAAACCATGAAGACAACCCTTTGCCCCTCTACATTTCCCAGCCTCCTTTGCAGTTAGGTTGGAGCCATGTGACTAGTTCTGGCCAAATTAAATACACACAGAAGTAACAGGTGTCAGTTCCTTGCTAAGGCAGTTAAAAGCCAGGGGCTGGGGAACTGTGATGGCCCCATATTCCAGATGGTGTGGCTACAGGTGGGGGAGGGCTGTCTAACCCACGTCAGACTTTCCATGAGCACAAATGAACCCTAGATGGTGTCAAGCCACTGGGATGTCAGGGTTTGATTATTACTGTAGCACAATCTAGCTTCTCTCCTGGCTGAAACACACGAATCATTCAACCGGGGCCCTTCAGCACATTTCTCTGGTCTGCAGGATGCTGTATTTGTTTGTCTAACATTCATTTGTTCAACAAATATTTCTAGAACACCAAGTCTAGATGCTGTAACACGTACATACAGCCAAGAGCACAGTAGTGAAAAAGACCCAATCCCTCTCCTCAAGATGCTCCCTATCCGGTGACCCACAGGCCCTACCTTGGGACTAAAACGTGCAGTCCTACAGGTGTGAAAGCAGGACCTCCCACCCAGCCACTGGCTAAACTGAGCCCCAAGAAAAGGTAAGCTTCCAGGAGGCAAAGACAGCTTGTCCCAGCGACTCCAGGAGGGTAGCAGCCAAGGCTGAGTTCGCACCAGGTTTTCATACCCTGGGCTCTACCAGCTCCCCTCCTGCCGGCCATGCGGCCACACACAAGTGCCTCCCTTGCCCTGGGCACAGAACAGAGGGGAGAAGGCATCAAGGAGGAGTCATCAAGAGAGCAGGTGGCTGGTAGAAAACAGCAGCAAAAGACACAGCTCATCTGCCCTCACCCTCCTCTGCAGCAAGAGTTATCTCCTCTGGGAATTACACCCCTGTTTAATTTATTTTAGCCCCCAAAGTCCCCAACACCTGAGCTTTTTTCCCCTGACCCCATGTAGTTGAGGGCCAACCAGAGAAATCATCACTCTGTCTCTTTCTGCCAAAAGCTAGATGAGGAGAGCAGTGAGGCAGGTAGGGGCCACCACATACAGTTGTGCGGGCTGTTCACTGCACAAGGTGCCCATCCAAAGGGGCAAATGGGGCTGGAATCCAGCCTACGCTCTGCTTACCAAGCTGCATACCCTGAAGAAAGGGTCCCTTCTTCTAATTCACACAAAGGTGTCTGCTCTGTGCCGCAGCCCCAGAAGCACTGGAGCAGGGGCTTCTCCACAAGGAGCGAAGAAGTTTGGTGATGGGTCGGTGGGAATGTACTGTACTAGCCTCTCTAAGTTTGGAGTATATTTGAAAATTTTTACAATAAAGTTTAAAAAAAAAACCACATCCCACTCAGTAAGTGGCTGTATTACTTAGGCACGTCACTTTACCCCGTAGCCCTCAGCCTTGGTTCCCACATCTAAAAAGACAATAATCCTTGGCTCATAGTTTGGTACAGGACTAAATTAAATGACTGAAGTGAAATGCTTGAAACGAGTGAGTCCTCTTACACATGGGAGCTGTTAACAGTAGCTACTGCTGATGGCTGGGGCAAGAAGGAAAACGAGGCAAAATGGGGGCAGCGGGGCCTGGCGGAGAAAAGCAACCGCTCTGGGGAAAGTTCGCCATGAAGCCAGAGGGTGTCTGAAAACACAGCTGCCCTATCACCATTCCTAAACTGGGCTTCCAGGGGGCTGATCTGAGGGAGTTTTCTTGCAATCCCTCCCTCCCAGGTGGACTTCGAATTCCTCTGGGGACTCCAGCCTCGGCTCACAATCCAAATGACAGTCCACAGAAAGGTCACAAAGAGTGGCTCAGAAAAGGATGTGCCCCTCAGCTTCCTCACAAACTCAGAGACAAACAGGGTGGCTTCTGGGTGAGGCGGGGCAGACAGGGACTACTCACACCTGGAAGGCTCCTATCTGAGTTCTAAAGAGAACAAGATGTCCCCAAAGATGTCCCAGGGGAATCAGGTGTTAGCACAGGGAGGGCCCCACCCGGGAGGGCCCCACCCCCCTTCACGGGGTGGAGTCCAAGTGGCCATTCACGTCCCTAAAGGTCAAAAACTATGTTTGCACTGTCTAGTTGTATGTATGAATTTTTACATTATTATCTTCAAAATTATCACTGCTATGTATGAATTTCACCAGTGGTTTGCCATTTAAAAATGACACACCCCCCAATTTACTTCCCCTTAAGGCCTATTCCTTCCCCAGAGCCTCACGGGGATGGAGAGGGCTGGAGGTGGCAGTGGCACAAAGCTGGGAGCCCTTCCCAAAGCCCCTGGGGGAATCTCACCCTTGGCTCGAGCCACCAAGACCCTGTGTGTCGGCCCGGCCTCTACCTTGGGATACCCACACAGAAGGCCTCTGGTTTCAGTCAAATGCCATCTCACTCACTCGTGCTTTCTTTTCTTTCTTCTTTTGCAAGATGAAAGCTAATAGGATGATTCATTCTCTTAAGTCAACTCATGAGAAGAAAGGAAGTCACCCAAGTTCCCAATTCTCTCTCCTTTGAACACCAGCCACTCCATGGCTCACCCCCATATGCATTTCACAGAAATGCAATAACAAAGAAGAACTTCCACTAAAAAGCCCATCCTTCACCTTGCCTTTCATGTCTCAAGAATTTGCGATCTGTATCCATGGCAGTTAGTTCTAAGTTTCTGAAGCTGTCACAGCTGAGGGCTGAGTTGGGATGTAAAGACAGGCTTCCAAATAAAATGTGATAGGAGAGCAAAGAGACACATGGCCCGTAAATCCACAGCGCAGCCCATCACGGCAGGGAGTAAAAGTCCACCCAGAAAATGTCCTTCTCTGTCCCTGTCGGCTCTCTTCAGCTCTGTCCCAAACTTAGAAACAGCTGTTTCCCTATAACTCCAAAAAAAGCTCTCATATGCTCCATCTCCTCATTCTTTCCAACACTGTGATCTGTACACTTAATCTACCTCCAGGCTCAGCTTATCCCTCCCTCAGCTTGTCAAATAAGAAGAGGAACAGTCAAGGAGTAAGGAGTACAACACAACAGCAAAGCCCTCTTGGAAACACCGTCTACAGACTCAGCAGCCTGGCTTTCTGAGTTCAGATCCCAGCTCCTCAGTTACCTAATTGTGTGACCTTGGGCACGTTGACTTAACCCTCTGAGCCTCCGTCTCCTCATATGGAAAGTGGTAAATAATACTATACTCATACGGAGCTGAGTAAATAAATATATACCCCCAAAATGTATAGGATGGTGACTGGCATGCAATAAATACATAATAAAAATGTTATCATTATTAGACCATCACAACCATCTAGTGCAATAGGGATTATTATTAAGAGCTCTAGTTAACAGATGTGTTCAAAAGCCATTTGTTGCCGGGGTACAATAATAGATTAACCTCAGGCTTCCCTGGTGGCACAGTGGTTGAGAATCTGCCTGCTAACGCAGGGGACACGGGTTCGAGCCCTGGTCTGGGAGGATCCCACATGCTGCGGAGCAACTAGGCCCGTGAGCCACGACTGCTGAGCCTGCGCATCTGGAGCCTGTGCTCCGCAACAAGAGAGGCCACGATGGTGAGAGGCCCGCGCACCGCGATGAAGAGTGGCCCGTGCTTGCCGCAACTGGAGAAAGCCCTAGCGCAGAAATGAAGACCCAACATAGCAATCAATCAATCAATCAATCTTTTAAAAAAAAATAATAGATTAACCTCAAGAAAAGTACAAATTAAGAAATTAAGTGATCTGCTCAGAACAACACAGATGACACAGTCCATACATGGCAGAGCTCAGCCTGGATCTCTCATCTTGGACTCCAAATCGCACACTCAGAAATTTCACACTTTAACACGCTCCCTTCCTCAGGCGTGGAAATTTGAGAAGTCCCATGAATCAGCATGAAAACCAGATTTCAATTCTATAAGCCCCAGAGAGTGGCAGTAACTCAAGGGGATGTTGCAGGATTTGCCAAACGAAATTAATTTCCATTTGTTTTCATATTCCAAGAAAATATACCAAAACGGCCTTGTACCACCTCACCAAAGGTGTCAAAAGACCCCTCAAGGCCCAGGATCACACCCACCTCAACAATAGTTCAGGCTCCCTCGGGAGGCTCCCAGGCTGTCAGCAATTTGCAAAAAAGGTCAGTGCAAATCATTTGGGAAGGCATTTGTGCAGGCCTGGCCTAAGACATGTAGACTTCCACCAAGCCTGTAGTCTTTTCAAAACATGCACTGTCTTCACCCTTGATAAATAGCAGCCAGGCTACAGAAATATTTCCATTACACCCAAAAGCCTGCTTGCCACCACAGCTCATTGATATGGATGTTTCCACTTTGAGGAGAGCTCAACAAAAATATTGAGAAACACCCCAACCTTTCCAGCAGAGGTAACCATTCTGGCATTTAGGAAACCTCTGAACACTAGTAAAGGATGTTTGTGGACACAGATTATTTGGGAAACATATGCCCTCATGCCCAAAGTCTAACTATATCTAATACATGGATTGAGCCCATTTCTTCCAGCTCTATTATGAACATTCATTCATTAGAAGATTTCTACACAAGTACTTTCATCAGTGCTCTTTGTGTATTTCAAGACGGTGATGAAATCATCTTATGGCCACGCTGGAGAGAACTAGGAATAAAAAGAGTTTAGCACTGGAGCCCTGGCTCTACCACTAACTAGCCACGTGATTTCATGAAATGATGATAATAACAATAATAATAACAGCAGCAGCAGCAGTAGCAGCAGCTAACATTTACTGAGAACTTACGATTTGCCAAGCACGTGCTAAGGGCTTAATAAGTGATCCTCATTAGCAACCATTAGGGGATATTATTACTCCCATCGTATGGGTCAGGAAGCTAAGACTCAGAGAGCTTGAGCAACTTGCCCCAAGAACACAGCAGCAACTAGCAAGGGTGGATTCAAACACAGGCAGTCTGACTTGCAGTTCTTAACTACATACCATAGTTCTTTTCAAGGTGCTTAATGACCCAGGACCACAAATTCCTCTAGGGGCCGTCTGGATGATCTTCGAAATCCTTTCTGGCTTTGAAATTCAGTGATTCTCTCTTTTAGAAATAAAATGAATTTCTGACTTCGAGGAATAAAATGCAATGATGCTCTAGCACTGCTAAGGTGGGATGAAACATCTGTGTCTGCCTCACCCAGATCCGGTCAGGGGAGGAAAAGTGCTGATTTTCTAGGATAATGATACCCTGTGAAACCACCAGACTGGCCCCAAACCGTCTCAGGAAAAACGACAGCTTGAAGACAGCGTCTTAGAAGATGCTCCAACTTGCAAAGGTCTGCAAGTTCTCAACTATCAGCTCTCAAACCTTCATTGGTCTTTTTTTTTTTTTTTTTTTTAAGGAAACTCAAATGCAAGAAGACGCAAGTTTCAAGGATACTGGTACAAGGTGTGTGTAGGCCTCGTGGCACACTTACACCTGGCTTACCTCTCAGCTCTGCACCTGCTCATGGCAAACCCACCTCATCCAGGTAATCCGTGTTTTACAGCTTCCCTACAACCTCCCAGCTCAGTAGTCCTGTAATTGTGCGGGGTTTTGCCTGTGCACACCTGCTGATATCTTCCTTCATACGCTGCCTCCCAGCCCATAGACACACACATGCTCAATGGCCGCCTTCCCCGACTCCATCTCTGATTCATCTTCCTCCTCTCCCTGCTCAGCACAGGAGTTCCCTGCCCACCCACCTTGCCACTAGTGGCAGCCAATGGTGAGACTCTCCCAGCTCACTTCTCTCACTCGCCCTAGCTCCCGCGCGTGCTCTCTCTCTCTCTCTCTCTCTCTCACTCGGCTCCTGGTACAGCCTGAAACCGAAACTAATCTCAGACCTGAACGAAGTGAAATCATTTCCTACGCCTGATCACCCTACACGACCACAAAGAATCTTCTCCTCAGAGCTCCAGATCTAGCGTGTTGGTCGCCGGGAAAAACAGAGTTCTGCAGGTGCCTGCTAAAACTCGATGCTTCCTTAATGAATAGGCAGGAGGAAGCAAGAGATCCTCCACAGGGTTTTCTGCTGCTGCTGCTTTTCTTTAATTTGCACAAGTTAATTTATATTCACCCCAGGAAGTAAAGTTCACCACCCAGTATTTTAAATTCATTTTCCAGCATCGGTTCATGTTTGGCTCATTCTTAAGCAGATTCTCTTCTGAGAGCAAGCCTTGCTCCCTTCGGAGATCTCTGCAGCCATCTTGCTTGCTATGCAGCTTAGATGGCTAGACCACATGCTTTTCCTAAATTCAAAAAATGCAGCCTTTACTTTCATGCTGGGAACAAAAACAACAACTACAACAAACAAACAAAAAGAGCAAGTCATCATAAATGAACATAATGTCTGCCCTTGAAACCCTTTCAAAGAATTATACATTTTGAGAAAAATCCCAAACTGTTCTGTTCATCATTCTTGCCCCCAGCATGCTTTTGGATGCCTTTCTCTGTTGCTGGGGGCATCATGTAATGATTCAGTTGTTGGCTTGGGCAAAACAGAATTGAAATGGTAAATGCACTGGCCCAACAAGTGTTTGGTAAAAGAGTAATAACTTGTGGATCGTCTGCTATTTACTCTTCATTCAACAAAGTTTACTGAAGGCCCCGTAGGTATGCCTGAAGCTCATCTAGGTGCTGGGCCAGGAGGGTGAATAAGATGACCGCTAGCTCCGACTGGGTCATTCTCAGAAACATCTTGTGAGTAGGAGCTGAAGCTTTTCTCTAGTGCCAACAGCCAAACAAGCGGTCAACTACTTGCAGGTCTCCTGCAGCCCTCTTCACGAGGCGTGGACTCCATCCATTAGGGCTGCGGAGTGCCCCCAGAATGCATCCCCTCTGACAGGGATTGACACAGGCCAGCACACAGCTGTTGGGCAGATGTGGTTTGTGTCTTGGCTCATTAATGAATGAATGAGCCACGTACGGTGATGGGCATTCTTCAGTCACTTCAATGGTAAAATGAGGGGTGAAGCCAGATTTGAGCAACATTCTAGCTCAAAAATTCCAGCTCCTTTTCCCCTCCTGCTGCTGAGCTGACACAGATCTCGAGGGGCCTCTACTCCATCTTCCCGTCTCCAGAAGAAACCTCTTAAACCACAGAGACAAATGGAACTTGTTCCCATTGCTGAAGACCTTCGGGGATGGCCATTCCCCTCCGCTCCTGTGAGTCACTTGTTCTCACATCTCACATCCTATCTGCAACACTGTCCTGAGACCTTATTCGAGTCCTTCCTCTGCAGTTTACATTCATTTGCCTCTGGTTCTGCTTCTAAGTACGGACAGACAAGAGCGAATCACTGTGTTCTGAGCAACAACTCTTACAAGATTTTTATTTCTTCTTCAGCATGTTCACTGCAGGCTGTATAGGAGGTGACTTTAAAAACCACAAAAGCATCAAGGTAGCCAAATAAGGCAAGGGTGTTGCAGGATCCAGAAAATTTGACCCTCGGTTCTACTCAGAATTCACAGAGTGGGAGAACGATATACTCTGTGGTCAGATCAAAAGCCCATGGGGGGCTTCCCTGGTGGCGCAGCGGTTGAGGGTCTGCCTGCCAATGCAGGGGACACGGGTTCGAGCCCTGGTCTGGGAGGATCCCACATGCCGCGGAGCAACTAGGCCCGTGAGCCACAATTGCTGAGCCTGCGCATCTGGAGCCTGTGCTCCGCGACAAGAGAAGCCGCGATAGTGAGAGGCCCGCGCACCGCGATGAAGAGTGGACCCCGCTTGCCGCAACTAGAGAAAGCCCTCGCACAGAAACGAAGTCCCAACACAGCCATAAATAAATAAATTTTAAAAAAAAAACAAAGAAATACAACCAAATTAATTAAAAAAAAAAAAGCCCATGGGGCAGCAGCCACCTTTACCCTCACTCAGCTCAAGTGCCCCCTCCTGCAGGAAGCCCTCCCTGTCCCAGCTCCTCTTCTGGCTGGAAAAGCATCCCCTTCTTCAGCGCTTCGCCTCAGTGCAGCATTTGCCATGGCAGCTGGAGTTCTAGGCTGACGTGTTTATCCCCCCAACTAGACTATAGCCATCTCCCAGGCAGGGGTCATGTCTTAGTGACCTTTGTACTCAGGGTCAGGCCCCAGGAGAGTGTCTGGCACTTAGCCAGTGGTTCTCAGTAGGCTGTGCTAGGCTGAACCCTCCAGGCACGTCCCAGTGATACTTGAATGTTGCATTATCATCCCTTCACCAAGAGCACGTAACCCCTCCAATCCCCCCACCCAGCATCCCCACCTCTCAGCCCTTGGTTCAGTAGGGGTCTCTCTGAGACTTTCTCTAAAGATGTAAGCTCTCTAGCCAGGCCTCTTGGGTTCAAATCCTGGCTCTGCCAGTCTCTAGCCATGTGACCTTGGTCAAGTTATTTAACCTCTTTATATCTCCGTTTCTTCACTGAAAAATAGATATAATATCTCATAGGATCTTGTGAGGATGAAATAAGCTGATCCACGAGAAGCACTTGCAACAGGGTCTGACCCACAGCAAGTGCTCAGTGAGAGCTGGAATTATTATTTCCCAAGCCTATTGCTTCACAGAACCCCTGACCTGCCCCTGGCAGCTTCCACTCTTGACTGACATTGGGCCTGCCCTCCCCCCACTAGACCCCCTTCCTCCAGGCCCCTTCTGCCCGTTCCTCCAGGACCAATATTAGCATTAATATAAAAAGCCATTCGGGCTTCCCTGGTGGCGCAGTGGTTAAGAATCCACCTGCCAATGCAGGGGACATGGGTTCGAGCCCTGGTCCGGGAAGATCCCACATGCTGCGGAGCAACTAAGCCCGTGCGCCACAACTACTGAAGCCGGTGTGCCTAGAGCCAGTGCTCCGCAACAAGAGAAGCCATGGCAATGAGAAGCCTGCGCACCTCAACAAAGAGTAGCCCCCGCTCGCCACAACTAGAGAAAGCCCACACGCAGCAATGAAGACCCAATGCAGCCAAAAATAAATAAATAAAATAAAGAAAGAAAGAAAAGAAAAAAAGTTAAAAAAAGAAAAGACTTTAAAAAAATAAAAAAATAAATAAAAATAAAAAGCCATTCAACCCTTTTTACTGATTATGATCCTCCCCCCACCCCACCCTCACCAGTTTAGAGGGCAAATTCTCCAAAGAGAAGGGAGAAGAGTTGGTTCCACAGCAGGGCTAAGAACGCCGAGTCATTCTGCCCCCAACTATGTTTCTCTGTCATCCCTTGACATTTCAGCTCCTCATCTCCCCTCTGCTCAAAATTTAAGCCTCACCCTACCCCATCCCACCCCTCCAAAAGCCAGCCTCAGCCTCTAGTTTTTACCAAAGATCTTCCTTAGCAATAAGAAGCCTCAGAACATTAGCACCCAAGTGAAGAAATAATAATAATAATAATACCTTCTGTCTGGCATAGATCTCCTTTCATTTTTTCTAACGCTGAGAAACTGAAGCATCTACAAAGTCATAGAGTAAGATGGAGAGCTGGAATTGCAACTGGGGATATGTATGTAACTTCAGATCCTGCATTCTAAACCACTAAGCTATTATGGAAATGGGCACAGAGTGGCCGGATTGCCTCCTGGGGGTGAAGGTTAGAAGGATTTGGAAAGTTTTCATCCCACCAATCATTCCTCAGTGCATTTCACATTTTATGAAAAGGGAGTTTATGTTGACAGGCATTGTTACTCTATTTATCATTTATGACCTGTTTTAAAGATAAGAGCTATAGCTGCATTATTAGGAGTCCATTATATTACTCTGACACATCAGAGATGCCTACTGGGAGGTTAAAAGCAGAGAGCATCAGAGAAGAACTGAGTGAGCCGACACAACCAGCATTCTAAACTCACCAACCTGTGGCAGCCGGTGCAGCCGCCGACAGATAAGCCCTGGCCACCGATGTATGTGAATCTCTAGTCACCACAACGGGACCCTTACATCCCACCAACACAACTTCCAAGTTCCACGTCAGTGACCACTGGACCACAGTGTCTCCAAAGCCCTTCATGGTTCTCACTTCCCGTTAAGTCTAAGAGCCAACAAAACGGAGACATCACTTCCTCCAGGCCACCTTGTATAGTCAGAGGTGATCCCTGTCTGACTCCCAGCTTCTCGCCCCCCAAGGCTCCAGAATACACTTGCCTATGTTGCTTATTGCCAGGATTGGGGAAATCCATCAGGGCAAAGTCAATGTAGGAAGCTCTGAAGGAACAAACTAGTCTGAGTGCTACTACATGCTCAACACTGCTTGCTAGGCAAAGAAAAAATCTGAACTACCATTGTCTGGGGGCACTTGAACCTAAGAAGGGCTTCTCAATACCAAGCAGAGAAGTCACAGACAGCAGGCCCTACTAAAGGCTCTTCCAGATCCCCAACAAGTATAAATGCCACCAACACCTGAGCAGCAGCCCAGGGCCCAGTGAGCTTTGGCTAAGAAAGAAAAGGCAGGCCAGGTCTCCTTGGGGGTGCACTGGGGATGGTGACAGCCATTCCCTCTGGCCCCGACTTGCCTAGTCCAGAAGGATCTAAGGAACCTACAATACCTCGATCCTGGCCTTGAACAACTCTGCCCGAAGACCTCCTCAAAAGGAGGATTGTCTTTCACACTTACACTCTCCACTGAAGCACCTTCTCCCACCTCAACCCCGTGGCCCCAAGAATGAGCTGGGGCTATTAAAGCACCTGGCTCCTATTCTGTTGAAACACCAGAATATCCATCCCTCACCCTAGTCCCTGTATTTACCTCTAAATCAACAGTTCTGTGGCCCTGGCCCAGTTAGTGCCCAGAACCTTCTCACCACATAGACAGCAAAATCAGCCCCTGGAGAAGGGCCACCCCATTGGCCCCCATCCTCTGGCTAGCTGTAGGGAGCTGGGATCTGGTCCAGAGTTTCCAGGTCTCCATGGCCACAGCCCAAAGTTGCATCGGCAGGTCATGAGAAAAGCCCTCTTGAGAGGTCTGCTCTCCGCACCCTGGGACTATTCACTGACCCGACACAAAGGAGGGAACTGTTCTGAATGGCCTAGGCTGGACCACAGACTCTAGATCAGGGGTCTCAACAGGGGCCCCAGTTCCAAGGGGCACAGTGACCTTCAGATACTGCATACATAATGTGTCCTTACACACATGCACGTGTCAGAGGGAGGGAGGGGGGAGTTAGAGTTGTCACCAGATTCTCAAAGGGACCCATAACCCCAACTCTGGCCCCAAGCCCCTCCCCCCCCCAACCCCGTCATATCATCATCCCTAGACCATCCTAGCTGCCCAAGGTCTCTCTCCTATTTAAGGATGTGCCCAGGCCCGAGGCCCCACTCCTGATCCCCTGTCTCCTGCTCTTTCCAGCTGCAGAAAGTGAACTGGGGTGGGGTCCCACACACACCCTCCAGCTTCCTGGTGACCTGAGCCAGGTTTCTCTCTCCAGCCCAGGGATGCCATCCTCCATTCAAACTGAGGTTCCAAAGGCCTCGACTGCCAACAACAGAAAGGGACCCATTTCACACCTGATCCCAAGGGGGCCAAATTTCATGGTGAGACAACTTCCTTCATGAGAGAATTCCTGGTGTCCCTCACCTCCTTCAGGCACACGTGGCCAGCTCCACCCAGGCTGTAAAGATGAGCATGCCTGGCAAAGAAAAGGAATGAGAGGCCCAAGCACCTCCCTGAGTCCCTTCTCCCGAGCCGGTGGCTCAGGGTGCTGCAGGATAACTAACAGGAAGGCTTCCTCCCCGTGCTCAGCGATGCTCCTGCCTGAGGGTCAGGTGGGGAGTGAGAAGGTCTTGTATCCTGTATCACCTCTAGCACAACTTAATAAATTCCCAGTCACCCTCCACTCTCACCACAACAAGGAAAATCTAAAACCTCCCTCCGCTTAAATCAAATTCCTCTCCAGGAATTTCATTTCAGTATAAATTTCTTGGAACTAAAACTTCTTTTAACGGGAAAAGAAACGGGCAAGCCCATGCTAGGTGTAAGACAACAATGCAACCAGAAAATGAAGAGGAAATAAAGAATTAGCGCCGACACCAACCCCCTGGAGCTTAGAGCCCCGGGCATGTAGGACCGGAGGTGGAGGGGGGGAGCAGGGGCGGGGACAGTGCCTGGTGAACTTTCCCTGGCCGAGCCACGAGAGATGCAGCTCCCAGGGGACCGGGTGGAACCAGAAAAAGCTGAGCCGACCTGTGACATCGGCGGGGACAGGAAGCGAACCTCCCCTTTTCCTAAAAGGAGCTCTGGCCCCGGCAGGCGCCCCCCGCCCCCCACCCCCACCACCCGCCAGCCGTCGCCGAGCAGCCAGCGACCCCCCAACCCCGGCCCGGGCCAAGCGGGGAGGGGCGCCCATACACACAAGGGGGAGCGGCCGGGGAAGGGGCTCCGGGCGGCGCCGGCTCGCCGAGGCCTCGCTCGCTTTCCCCGCGCTGCCCGCCCGCGACCACCCCTCTCCCCGCGCGCCCCGCTCCCAGCCCCCAGGTGCCCGCTCGCCCCGCGCGCCCGCGGCCCGGGAGGAGGCGGCGGCTCGGGAAGGATGCGGGGCCGGACCCGCCGCACGAGGCTGGGGCGGCGCGGGCTCCCGGCAGGCGCGGCGGCCGCCCAGGGAATCAAACTCGCGCCCGCCCGGCCCTCCCGGCGGCGCCTCGGCGACCGGGCCCGGGAAGGTGGGGCCGGGCCGGGTCGGGGCCGCGCGCGGGCCGGGCGGCGCCGGCGGGGAGCGAAGGGAGGTCTTACCGAGCAGCCGCGCGCGCGTCCGCTCCCCGCGGGCCGGAGGGGCCGGGGGCTGGGGGAGGGGCGCGGCGGCGGCGGCGGCGGCGGCGGGCCGGGCGCGGCGGCGCGGCTGGGGCGCGGGAGGCGGGGAAAGCGAGGCGCGGCCGGCTTCCTAGCGGCGGGCGGCGCGAAATGCAGCTGTCCCTGCGCGGCCGCCGCGGGGCCGCAAGTGGGGCTACGCGGGGAGGAGCGGGACTGCGGGCCGAGCGCGGGCCGGGCGGCGGCCCCCAGACCCTCTCCGATACAGACCCCTCGGAGACAGGAGGGAAGCGGTATCGGGGTCCGCCAGTAACGCAGTCGCGGGGGCCGGGGGCTGCCAGGCCAAGACGAGGCGGATCCCCGCCGGACCCCCGCAGCAGCCGCGAGGACTCCCGGCTGGCGGGCCGGAAGGCGTGAGCGGGGAGTCTCGGTCCCGGGCAGAGTGGGTGCGGGGCGTCCTGCCCCACCCTGCTCGGGGAGCGACGCCAGGAGGGAGACCAGAGACCTCGGCTGGGGGCGGGGGAGACCTAAGAGACGGACTGCCCGAGAGGGTGCAGAATGTGGACGCGCATCTGGGACCTGGGACAGCTGTAGTGGAGGGGACGGAGGCACCCCGGGAGTAAGGGCTCAGGAAAGTAAACAAAATAAAAGGCTGAGGTCAAAGGAGATGGTGGGGAGGAGGTCAAGAAATCAAAGTAGTACCCATTCACACCATCAGATACCACCTGCCATCTCCCCATCTCCTCTCAAACATACCAGGTCACTTCAGGGGCGTCTGAGCCCTGAGATCTCCCACAGAAGAGCTTGTTTAATAAATGGGAAATCAACTTTGGCTCTTCTTTTCCACATGGTTTAGTTTCAGACTCCAACTGGGGGCTGGGTAGGGTGGGTCAGGTGGTGGGCGACCTGCCAAGCATCCAGTTTTGAAGAGGAGCTACCTAAGGAAGGGATCTGAGGCTGACGAAGGCCAGAATGCAGTTCCAGCACTGCCCCCAGACAGCTTGCCAAGGCCTGCACCCTCCTCCTGGATAAGCGTGCCTTAGAGACCCACTTGCCCATCTGGGTACAGATCTTAGGGAACAGCTCCCTCTCCCCTCCTCCCCTGAGGGCTTGCAGTCCCCTAGCCGGCTGAGACAAATCAACGTGCTCAGCCACAGAGACATCTGAAGGTAAAAACCACGAGCCAGAGTGCCCCAGACACCCATGTGTTTCCATCATTTGCATGTCGAGGGTAAGCTTCTTCAGCAGGTTGGGAACCTGGGAGAGGGAGAAACCTCAGAACCACAGCCTCTGGGAAGGCCCAGCAGTAACTAGCGTGCGGAGTTGAGCTCCAGGGACAGTTTCCCAGCCCCCTCCCGGGGATCTCCTTTCTCCCACCCACCCGTCCCCAGGCCCCTTCACTTGGTGGTACATTCAGTTTTGGGGGCCCTTGAAACTCCAGGAGGTGGTCCCTAGACCCCAGGTTAAAGACCCTTAATCTGGAGGGACTGACCCATGCCTCCGTGCTGACTCCTGTCTCCTTTCCCAAAGTGGTAACCGAGAGCTCAGGATTTATCCTCCTCACTAGATTATGTTACACTTGCCCACAGTGCAGTTCATCTGTCACTTTTCTGCTTACTTGCAAGATCCCTCTGCAGTTCCTCTCCCTGTCACCTTGGCATTTTGGAGCTGGGAAAATGCACCTGCAAACTTGGAGATTTCGCTGTTTACACTGGGAGGCCAGTGCTCACAAAATCTTTTCATGTATCACTCATATAGTCCTCAAATGAAACCGATCACCGTAATGGACGCTCTTCCTTGAAGAACACTTCTTAGGCGTTGGTAATATACTCTTCCTCTCCGGGCTGTCCTCCTGGAAGCTTTTCCTCAGACTCCTTCCCTGCCTCTCACACCCCACTGGGTAACCTCGCTTGCTCCCACCACTGCATCTGAGCTGAATGCTCCCCAGGACCCCAGGCCAGCCCACCCTCCTGGGCTCCAGCCCCTCACACCCAGCTGCCTACAGAGGCTTTCCACCTGCAGGTCCCTTGGACACCCCAAATGCAAGGAGGCAAGAGGTCCAGAGCATTTCCTTCCCAAGCCTCCCCCACCCCAACCCCGGCTTCATAGCTGGAAACCTCAGTCCGAAGTGTCCCTTCCCCTGCAATCTATTGGTTATGGGGTCCTGTTCCTTCCTCCTCACTCTCCCCATCCTTTGTTTCCCTGGCTCTACCCTGGTTCGGGCCCCTCTTGTCTCTGCTCATCTCAGAGCTTGAGATGTCCCTTTGCTTTCAAGCCCAACGCTCCTGCCTGCCTCAGGAAACTCTACCAGTTCTTTCTTTCCTCCCCCCGCCCCGCAGCCCGCCCCGCTTCATACCCACAAACACTACAGAATGTGCCCTGGTAAGACACCCTTACCCCAACCCTGCCCTACCCTCAGACCATTGCCCTATTTCTCTCTTGCCCACTCATCAGGAGGCTTCCTCTAAGAAGAAACCAACCTTACATAATCTCTCTGCTTCCTCAGTCCCCATTCAATCCTCGAAATCCAGCTTTCTTCCCCATCATAACAGAGACACCTTTCCATAGGAGGCACCAGTGGCTCCCAGTCATTTCAACCCACCGGCCTCCTCCCCACCTCACCCTTGGGCCCGCCTGTCACCTGGGATGCCGTTAACTCCTCCCTGAGGGGACTCTCACCCCCAAGGCCTCCTATCCTCTTGATTTTCCTACAAACGCCTTCATTTTTTTCTCCTTTTGGCCACACCACATGGCTTGTGGGATTTTAGTTCCCCGACCAGGGATTGAACCTGGGCCCTCGGCAGGGAGAGCGCCGAGTCCTAACCACTGGACCGCCAGGGAATTCCCACCAACTCCTTCATTACTTCAGCTCTGCCTGCCTCAGGGGCTTTGCCAGGGCACAGTCCTCTTCACTTTTCCATAAATCCTGCAATTCCCAGGATGCTCTCACGGAGGGAAGAGAGCAGAGTGGGTACCAAGCCCTGACCGCGCCACCTGCTGCTGCGTGACTCTGGGCAGGTTACTTAACTCCCTCTGTGCCTGTTTCCTGATTTGTATTTGGGGCTCACAACAGTGCCTACCTCAAAAGATTGTGCTGAGAATTAAACAAATTCACACGTGAAGTGCCCAGAACAGTGCCTAGCACCTTAAATGTTCAATAAGTGCTGGTATTGGTATAATAGTGTGTTGATGGCCCATTCCTGCACCCGCCCCCTCTCTTGAACTCCTGATTGGACAAGCTGCACCACAACTGCCTCGCCTTCAGCATGGCTGGTCTGGAGCCCTTCATCTATGCATCTCCTGTGCCAGAATACTCTGTCCTGGGAGAGGGCACATCCCATTCACTCAAGCCACCAACTTCACACACTGCCTTTCTCCTCTCCCACGTTCACACCCCTAAGTAAACTTGGGCTTACTACTGAATTTCTCTGGACTCTTTCCCCTCTGCATTCCCAGTGCTCAGGCCACCAGGTCCCCTGCCTTTCAATCGGTCCTCCTCAATGCTTGCAGTTATTTTCTAAAGCATAGACTGGTGATGTCTCTGCCTTGTTGAAAAGATGTGGGTGACTCCCCAGGGCTGGGAGAATGAAATTTAAATGCCTTAGGGAGGCCCTTCCCCCAACAGGACATTTCCCTTGGGGAGTTCCCCAGCGAGGACAAATGGCAGGCCTGAATGGTGACAAGAGCGTGTGGCTGAGGTTTTGGAAGCAACCACATGGTCCCAGCCATCAGGGGACCCCCTCCCCTCCTCGAACCACCAAAGGCAGCTTAACAAGGCCCAAAGTGGGAAAGGAAGTGGGGTAAACATCCAGATAATCTGCGTCATCCTATCCCTTGCTCCATCTTCACTGATTTGACTAAGAAACTCAGAGGAAACTTTTAAAGAACTGGTAATTTCACTTTGGGGTTTTGAAAGAACACATGGGTGAAGCGTGGAAACAGTGGCCCCCCCAAATGAGTAAGTGACCCCCTTCTAGGACAGTAAATGGATGCCTGTGGGATTGCCAGTCTGACTCCCACCTGAGAGGAGGATTCCCTGGGACCCTTACCCTTTCCCAGAGTGCCCCTGCCAATGTCACGCCTGTGGCACTTCCTTTGAACCCTCTTGCCCTTGCGTAACAAACTGTTCCCATGCCGTCCCTTTGTCCATCCTGCCAGCCTCTATAAAGCGCATGGTATTGTAGTTGGTCTCTGAACGAGCTCCTGGGAGGTAGGGGGTGTCTTCTGTCTCAGTGCCCGCACCTCCCAGCCCGAGGCCTGGCTGGCTCCATGAGTGAGTAAATATTTGCCAAAGAACTGACTTCTGACAGGTGGTGAGACATGCCTGGTTTGCCCTTACAAAAACCATGTGTCTTCCCTTCATTGGTAACTGTTTGTAAGGCTCCAGGGGTCCTGCCTTTCTGTTCAGAGGCTGTCAGCTTGTCCTGTACAAGGTGGTGGGGTGGAGATTAGGTGTAGATAAATGGAACTCTGTGCAACCATTAAAGTTGTTTTTAAAGAATATTAAATATCTATTAAAATATTCAAAATATGTTATGGGAAAGGAAGGCTACAAAACAGTATATGCAATGTGAGGCAATTTAGTAATTTTTATTTAGTTAGTTATAAACATAGAAAAAAACATGCCAACATGTTAACAACTGTTGGATGAGGGTTTTATAGATAACTTTTACTGTTAGTGTTTTTAGTATTTTCCCAGATTTTCCAAACTTCCTACACACTGAACATACATTCCTTTATAATCATATATATATATACACACACACACACACACACATATATATATATATATATATAGCTTTCAAGATCATTATGTATGGGGACTTCCCTGGCAGTCCAGTGGTTAAGACTCCACGCTTCCAACTGCAGCGGGCACGGGTTCAATCCCTGGCAGAACCCTGGTGGGGGAACTCAGATCCCACGTGCTGAGCAGTGTGGCCCCCGCCCCCCAAAATCATTATATATGACTGCAAAGAGGAAAGTTAAATATAAGTAACTTTCCTCCGTAACTTTGTCTAACTTAGGTTATTTCAATCCAGTTGTATGACCATTTTTGTTGACTTCCTGTGTACTCATACTGAGACCCCAAAGATGAACAATATGTAGCCCCTCTTCACCCCGCCTCCAGATCTAAGGGCAAGGTGGATACAGAGCAGCTAGCAAAATAATACAAGGCAGAGTGTGACACTTACTAAAATCAAGGTGTAAGCAGAGGGCTCTGGGGATGCCCAGGATGGAAAAGGTTAATTCTCATGGAGGACCGGTCAGAGAGAGCACCTTTGAAAAGCTGGTTTTTGCGCTGTGCAAAAGAGGCAGGAGATGAAAAAGATTTTAACTGGGGATAAAGGCATTCCCATCTGGGAGCACAGCATAAGCAAAGGCACGGAGGAGGGAATGTTGAGGCATATTTGGATGTGGGTAAATATCCACTGTGGCCAGAGTGCAGGGTGGGTGGTGGGTAACATAGCAAAATGAAGCTGGAAAGGTGAGGAGGGCGTGACAGTGGATGGTCCGGAACACCACACTAAAGAATCTGCGGAGCAGGCACAAGCTTGAATTTAAAAAGAGAATATTAACATTTATTTTTATTTTCTTGACAATGCCAAGAGTTTGAGGCAGTGAGGTCCCCTGGTCCTGCACCAGACCAGCTCCTGGGGAAAGCCAGCCTGGAGTTAAACATTCACAGAGGTTAAATGTGCAATCCCAGCTTGAAGCAGCAGATTCCTTCTTCCTCCTAAACTCCCTCTAAACCCCCTAAGTATAGCATAGTGGCTAAGCGCCCAGACCTTCGTGCCAGTCAGACCAGGGTACAAATAAATCTCAGCTGTATCCATTTACAAGCTGGGTGACCTTGGGTGAATTACTTAACCTCTCTGAGTCCCTCATCTCTAAAATGATGATAAGAATATCACCTTTCTCCCCACTAGGTTAAAAATAATAATAATAAATGATAAATTTTCTTGAACGTTTACAATGTCTAGCCCTGTTTTAAGTATTTTTGCACATTTTAGCTCATTTAGCCTTCAGAAAAACACCAAGGGGCAGGCGTTATTACCATTTCTGTTTTACAGATGTGGAAACTGAGACACAGGGAGGTCAAAAGTGTTCCCAAGGTCCAGCAATAAGTGATAGAACCAAGACACAGACCCAGCCTGTGACTCCAGAGCCCATGCACTTCACTATACCCCTGGAGATAACAATTATAATAATTATAAATTAAACCCATAATACCAGTTAACATTTACATTGTTAACTCATTTACTCCTCAACGGCCCTGTGCTAGGTACTACCATTAGGCCCTGTTTACAGACTAGGAAACTGAGGCACAGAGAGATTACGTAACTTGCCCAAGTTTCTTCGCAGAGGCAGGAGAGGAACTCAGGTGGTCTGGCTGCAAAGTCTGTTCCTCGTCACTCTAATACACTTAATGAATAATGCCTGTTCTACTTATTGTCATTCTTTTAATTCCAAGGAGGTCTGCCTGCGATCAGTTTCATCCAGATGTTCAGAGCTGATTCTCTCCAGTGACGAAGATCCATGGAGGAGGTTGGGGGTGGGGCAGGATGCATATTCCTGAGGGACTTGGGAAGCAGGGTCACAGGTGGAGAAGGAGCCTTTGGACCTTGCAGTTCTGGGGAGGGCTCCTTCGTGCTTCGGGCGAGGGAACCTCTGTTGCACCAGTAAACGGCCAGGAAAGGAAGGAGAGGGAGCTGGCACTACTTCCTCAGCCCCTGAGCCAGGTTCTGGGCAATAGGAGAAATGGCAAAAATGTCTTATTCTTCAGTGGAAGAGCCTCCCTGGGGTTATACCACAGCTAGTTCCAGGGTGGTGGGTGGAGGACCCTAAAGGGCTGAGTGACATCTTTGAGGGAGATTTCACTCACCAGGTGTCTCTTTTTTTTTTTTTTTTTAAGGGATTCCTTTATTTTTATTATTTATTTATTTATTTATGGCTGTGTTGGGTCTTCGTTTCTGTGCGAGGGCTTTCTCTAGTTGTGGCGAGCGGGGGCCACTCTTCATCGCGGTGCGTGGGCCTCTCACTATCGCGGCCTCTCTTGCTGCGGAGCACAGGCTCCAGACGCGCAAACTCAGTAATTGCGGCTCACGGGCCCAGCTGTTCCGCGGCATGTGGGATCTTCCCAGACCAGGGCTCGAACCCGTGTCCCCTGCATTGGCAGGCAGGTTCTCAACCACTGCGCCACCAGGGAAGCCACCAGGGAAGCCCCCAGGTGTCTCTTTAAAAAGGAAGATAGAAACCTCTCCCCAAGGAGCAGGACTGAGCCCCTCGGGGCAAGACAACCCTAACAGGACTGGGTTCCTGGGGTCCAGACCTTCAGCCCAGGTCCCACACTTGAGGCTGCCAGGCCTGCTCCCTTTGGGGTAGGGGGAGGTAGAGCCCAGGGCTCAGTTCAGCTCCATTCCCTAGTCAGGGAACTGTCACCTGGTGGTGGCTGGTCAAAGGAGCAGCACAGCTGGTGTGACAGCATTAAGGGGCACAGCTGCCACTGCAGGGCTGCTTCCCCAGAAAGCGGAACTGAGAATTAAAGGAGCAGCAGGATACACTAATTCATTTACTTATGTCTTCATGGATCCTTCCTTTCCTTCAAGAGCTTATAATTTTTTTGTTGTTGTTGTTGGCTGCACTACACAGCTTGCAGGATCTTAGTTCCCGGACCAGGGGTTGAACCCGGGCCATGGCAGTGAAAGCGCCAAGTCCTAGCCACTGGACCACCAGGGAATTCCCAAGAGCTTATAATTTATTATTATCATTATTTATTTTTATGCTTAGATTGTTCCGGATTTGGCCATTTGCTGGCTCCTGTGTTCTTTTGATACATTCCCATCTTCTTTGATACATTCCCATCCTGACTTCCTTGTGCAGAGATGTTTCCACCATCACCATAAAGACTGGATCAGACCTTCAATAGATGCTAAATCTAGAGGGAAATTTTGATGAGGAGCAGGATATTTGAATGGTCTTAAAGTGTTTCCCCACAGACTTCTTATTAGTTGCAAGGGGGAAAACAGTAATTATATGATGGAGAAACTAGGCAATGTCTTGACTGAGTGATCTAAAGTAACATCACCTATGAGGCACAGAGGGCCGTCATGTGCCTCTAGATATGACATCCTGAGGACACATTGCCTCAGCAGTATTCCAGCTGAGAATGCATAATCTCAATTTAATCACGGAGAACATCAGACAAACACAAAATGAAGAATGTTATATTAAAAAAAAAAAGCAGGGGTCTGTAATTTTTTAAAAACAGCCAGCTATATAAATGGTCCAGATTTAGGGAGACTAAAGAAATACAGCAACTAAACGCAACACCTGACCCTAGACTAGGCCTTGTCCTGGGCGTGAAGATGCTCTCAAGGACATAATCAGATCATAATTGGAATATGGATGGTAAATTAAATAAAAGTATTATATAAGTGTAAATGTAGAAAGTTAATAACTCGACTGTGGTGTAAGAGCTTATCTTTATTTTTAGGAAATATACACAGAAGTACTTAGGGGTAAGGTCCATGATGTATAAAAAAAACCATGGAATGGTTCGGAAAAAAAAAATTATATAGAAAGAGAGAGCCCATATGTGATTAAGCAAGGGATAAAATGTTAGCAATAGGTGAATGTGGGTAGAGTATATGGATGTCTCTTGCATTATTTTCATTTTTGCAACTTTTTGTAAGTTTGAAATTATTTCCAAATAAAAAGTTTTTCATAACTCTTCCAGGTTCACTTTCCCTGTTTTCCCTGCCAAGCCCTGCAATCAGCTTTTTCTCCAGAGGAGCTAGTGAGCAGGAATATTTAACCACATTATAAAAAAAAAAAAAAAAAAAAAAGTGAATGAGAAGGAAAAGCATTCCTACCATATGGAACAGCATGACAGAAGGCAAGGAAATGTGAAATATAAGTGTAGATGATAGAAAGGATCGGTGCTGGGAAAATGGCTCTTCTGTAAAGCTAACCCAGCAAACGGCATCCCGGGATAAGCCGCATCCCACGATAAGCCGTAGCCTCACCCCGAGAGGCAAAACACAGCTCTCCTGCAGCTTCTGTCCATTCACCGGCACGTGTGTGATTTGGAAATAGAATACAATAAACTGACAGATTCGGCCATCCTTCAGGGGGCCAACACTATATTGGGAGGCACATCATAGAACTTAATTTTATCTATTTACATAGAATGTGCACGACTACTGTGCAGAGTGTAGAAAGTGAAGCAGCATTGGAGTAAACTTCAGCGGGAGTGGAGCAACGCTCCCTCTGAATGAGCACCCGCACCCGACCAATCAGAACGCAGGAGACATCAACCAATCTCGGCTCCGCAATGCTCTAGTCGGGGCGGGGCTGACACGCCCAGAGTTGTTTGTTTGCCTCCGCTCTAACCCTAGTCTACCCTGGACGGGGTCGGGGGCGCGGACCGCGGAGACGAGGCAGGCGAAGTAGATTTGGCCAAACGGTGGAGGGCATCGGATGTTAGGCCTGGCAGTTTGGGCACCGTAGTAGGTTGACTGACCCAGCCCTGACAAAACCCACATTTGTCGCGCGCCCTGCGGGGCTCCTCTCTCAGAGCGCCGAGTCCAGGACGCCTTCGGGAAAACAGGTGGAGCTGATGAGGGCTGATTTCGGAGCGAGCAGGTCTGAGAAGTATGTCATGTCAGGCTTCTCGCCGACATCCTGCCTGGGTAGGTGGTGGCGCTCCCTTTCCTCTTGGGAAGGAAGGAGGTCAGGCCCGTGCCAGGCTAGCAGCAAGCTATAAGAACTAACTCTGTCAGGATGGTGAGATTGCAGAGGGAAACTGTACAGGCGACTTCTCTGGATATAGTGCATGTTGGGGAATGCCGTGAGATGGAACGACTTCTCTGATAGGCACATATCCTGACATTTTCCATGTCTCCCAACCTGGTGACTATTACCTCGGTGTAACTTGAGCCCTCCCTGCCACATATTGGGCAGCCTTCAATTAGCTGCTGGTCAGATGTGTCTCCCATCTGAATTTCTCCTTCCCGAGATGAGGTTCTGGCTCCCATGCTGGATGCCGATCCTCAGAATCTCAGCGTCTGAGATGGGGAAGCCATGAAGGAAGGCAATCAGCTCCTTTGCTCTTTTGGAGAACACAGTTGGTGCCTCTGAGGGAATTGATGTTGCTGTTACTACATAGGGTATAGGAGGACCAGGTGGAGGGGGGTGGGTATATTGAATCTGAGGCTCCTTCCTCTGTATCAGGCTCTGTACTAAGCACTTTAAATGAATTAGATCTTCAAAAACTTTACTAGGTTGGAACTATTATCATCCTTGCTTTACAGCTGAGGAAACTGAGGCCAGAGAGGTTACGTATCTTGCCCGAGGACACACAGTTCCAACTGGCATAGCCTGGATTTACACCCCAGCCTGTCAGATTCCAAGCCCCTGCTCTTAATTGCAACCCTGTATTACAGCACCTCCCAGCTGTCCCTTATGCCAGGTCTTGCCCTGCTCTGGATCTTCTGGGGGCCTCACTTACCTGTTGCTGCTGTTTCTGGCCTTGGTACTTGGTGCCTTGTGTTTCGGGCTTCCTGAACATTGGGACTCATTGATACAAGGGCAAGTCAGCAGCAGGTTGCAGTGGTCCCACTAATTTGGAACCAGAGATTTAGGGGATGTGGCAAAACATTTGGAATATACAGTCCGACTTAGGAACTAGCCTCCCTTCTGCGGGGCCCTGGACTACCTCCACTTTATTTGGGTATCTCCCAATTCTGCCTGTATACCAAGGAGGAATGAACCAACTGCCTAAAAGTTACAGGGAAGGCTTCGGGGGGAACAACATTTTAATTAGACTTTGAAGGATATCTAGTGGTTCACAACAGAGAAAATGTGTTGGAGGGTTGCTTGGGGGAGGACATTCTAGGCCTAAGGGACAGAATATACAAAGGTTCTATCTCCTTCCTCTTTCCACAACTCCACCCTCTCCCCAGTCTTCTCCCTCAGACATCCTTGACAGTCACAGTTTTCTGGTGTTGGCAAAGTGGCAGAACTTCAGTTGTGTGGGACAGGCCACCCTGGAGTCTAGGCCTACTCTCTTGGGATGAAGCTCTAGGATTTCAGGAAGGGGGAACCCCTACCTCCTCAGCTGGAAGTGGCTCCTGGGTCCCCACCACAGGTGGGGATTCCCTACTAATCACCTGAATCTTGCCTGTTTCTTCAGCTACTGGTTTTGTTCTTTTTCTGGCTAAGAAGAGCATGTCTTCTTTTCTGCCCATTGACTGGAGCTGAAATCATCACAGCTGGCTTAGACTAGCAGCCTGTCTCAGGGTCCTCTGAGTAATCATGTCCAGCGCGGGGCAGATGCATGGAAAGGGGAGGGGGACAGGGTGGAGATGACACCACAGGAAGCACAAGGACAATTTCTCCAAAGTCTCTCTCTCTCCCCCTTCCCTGGGCCTCTTTCTAACCTCCAAATTCCCCCTTTCCCTTCTCTCCCTCACCTCATAAGCAAAGCTAATTTCTCTCTGGCTCCTTTCCCACCATTAACAAAGCTAGGAATTTCTTGGCTCACGACCAAGGGCCTTGGGGATCCAGGCTCCTTCAAGCCTGATCTCTGAGTGGATTTAGGCTGACTCTGTAAGAACCACGGCTTTGGTGGCCCCCAATTGCCCCTGAGGTTGACAAAGACTTAGCTTCCTGTCCCAGTCTCTGAGGCTGGCTCCCCTCTCCATGAGCAGCCTCTGGAATTGGCACATTACTCCTCCCAGCCTTGGACCTGGGCACTGACTGCCAGACAGAGCTGCTGGACCAGTCACTAGAAGGGCATGTCCCTTCCATTTCCCTTGGTCTCCTTGTCCTCTCTAGCTGCTGTGCCAAAGGAATCGCTCACTGGCAGAATGAGAAGTTGTCCTCAAATGTCCATTGTTAGCCTATTAGTTCTTGCCCAGGCTCTTTATAGGTGTATTTAGGAAAAAATGACATTCAGGTGAAAGGGCTGACACAGCCAAATGCAGGTGGACCTCACTTTGAGAAAACTCCATAAACAATATAAATTTACCAAAACATCCAAGAGAATTCTTCTTGCATGGTTGGTAGTTATATACATCAGAAAGGATTTACTCCAATAAGAAGAGTGACTTTAAGTTCTTCTTCTTCTATGTACTCTTCAAAGAGATATTTAACAGTTGGGAAGGAGGTGGGATGTCAACTTAAAGATCATCAGGGATGAAGAAAATTTCTGAAACTATGATGCAAGTCAGTGGTGATACAGAATCTGAAGTGTGAAACTCCATTCCCTTACCATGACAGGGCAGTTTTTGTAAAGGAAAGAATACTTGACCCTCATGGTCCAAGGCCAAGATCTGGGTCAAGTGCCTGTCTTGGGAAGAAGAGAGCTAACTAGTCAACCCCTGATGGGCTGGCCCAAGGGGAGGGCTAGATCACACAAAGATCCAAAGCAGAGCCCTTGACCCTCCCTCCATTCCTTTCTTGGGAACTACATGGGCCTTTGATTGCCCAAAAGTGAGCAGCCAAGAGAAGCTGGAGTCTAGATCAATGCACAAACTCAGTCAGTATTCAGCCGTGAACCATAATGCACTGATCTGCCTGGCCCCTACTTTTACAAGACAGGGAGAGATTATCCAGTAATCTGCCAGGGTCAGATCAGTTGTGGGGGAGATTTATAGGCCCAAATGGGGACAGATGGCATTCTTTCAGGCTACAAGACTCTTTAGAGAGGAAAGAGTGCAGGACTGAAGGCCAGATTAAGCCTGGGAGGGGAAAGTGATTACCATTCCATGCAACGATACTTGAGGATACTACAGGGAAAACCTCCACCATCCCCTCTACATCCCGAACCCAGGTCTCTCCAGAGAGGACCAAACAGCAGGGCCCCTTGAGAAGAGTGGAAACACCTGGACAGCCAGGACTGTTAACTAGCAACTCAGTGAAATAACACTTCCCATTCCAGACAAAAGCAACATAAGGAACTCTTCCTCCAGCTGTTTTCACTGAGTCAATAAAGAGACGAAAGCAATTATCAGAGGAAGTTTAGAAAGCCTCAATTATATATGAAACAGATGTAGGTACCCAAAACTTTTTTAAAACTGGTGTCAGATCCATCTTGATGTGCTGTCTGGTGGTACTGTCACTCGGGTACTTGTCATCTCTCTCTTAGCCTCCTTGGAGGCAGCAACCATGTCTTAATCACCTTTGTATGCCCTTCAGCGCCTAACAGTGCCTGGCACATTGTTGGTACTCAGTAGACATCTGATGAATCTAGTCGAACATAAATGGGTAGGCAACCTGGCCTAAAACCCTTTTCAAGTAAAGAAACTGGATTTAGAGCATGCAAAGAAATGTTTGAAACCCACCTGCTCTGGGCTTTACTCAAGCTGACTGGTGGAGGTTACTTCTCTTACTGCAGCCAGTCTGGTGCATTTCTACTCTCCCTTCTCAGTGGTCAAACTGGCCTGACGTTAGTCCTTCCCTCTCTCTCCAGCCCAATATCAAGATGTGTACACCTGGAGAAGCAGTGCTTCAAAAATGTCTCTATCATCATGGCGAAATGGTGAAGCTTCTGAGGTATTAAGCAATCCATCATAACATTTGTGACCGGTTAACTTTAATTTGTCAAAATAAATCTGCAGTTTTTGCATGTTAGTAATACAGTGCTGGTATTGACAGGAAAAATCATCCATCTGCTTACATAGAAACCTTCGTTTAGGAGCACACCTTAGGAGGGAAATGGATACACAATAAAAGGCAAATGTAGGCCAAGCAGCGAGCCCTAGAGCGTAACAGGCTGGATGTCAGATTTGAGGATGATCTAATACAACTGTTTAGCTGCCAATCTGATAAAGGGGAAGCTCTCAACCAGGTTACAACCAGAAGAGAAAAACAAACTCTCTGCTTTTTTCGTGAGCGGTGGCCGTCGTGCCTTCAACACTTGGTTGAATCAGTTCATCAGCATCAAAACTCAATTCCAGTTCCAAGACAGGAGAATTTCACCACACAACCTACTCGGCCCCTGCTTTCAGTGGCCCACTGCCACCCCCAGCCTGCCAACTCTCTCCCTCCCAAAAAGAAGACACGACATGGGTTTATTATTGCAGACAAGCTTAAGGTGAATAAAGAATGCATACAAAATATCATTTTAACTGAAGTCATACACAATGAAGCCTCACTCCTGTTTATTATACAATGAATTGATAAAGCAATCATTCCTAGTATTTATCTTTTTTTTTTTTTTTTTTTTTAAAGAACTAATACTTTCAGGGTTCTGACGACCACACTCTAGCCTGGGGGTAGGGTCCACACCTGCCCCCACTGAGGACTGCTCCTTGGGCCATTGTGGAGGAAGCCGGGGCCGTCTCAATCATAGAGGATTGTGATTGCCAGCCCAGCCAGAGAGAGACGGCAGGTCCCAGCAGGCAGAGCCAGAACCCGGTCCTGGGGCTGCATGCCAGGAAACGTTGGCTTCCTCCAAATGTGGCCACGACCTGCCCAATCCAGGCCTCAGCAGGGCCACGCCTGGGCCTTCCCTACACGAGTCCTTCCAGTAGTCCACACATAATGCTCTACATATTAAAAACAAACCATTTTGGTACTGTGGATAGGAACAGTTGTAACAAAGTCATAGCTACATATTTTTCTCTACATTTTGTTTATTGAGACAAACTAATTAAAAGGCACAAACATAGGGCATGTTTACATGGACATTATAACAAACATATACATTAAAAGTGTAGGAATGTGTTGCCTTCCTGCTAAACAGAAAGTTCCTAAGCTTTTATATATACAAAAGTTGTACAATTTAATGTCCTAAAGTACAAAAGATCATTTATAAAATTATTTTACACTAAGTACTATTTATTTCATTTTTTTTACTACGTAGTTCAACCCCCTCGAACTGTTTTGTATAATGACACACAGATACCTGTCCCTGATGTAGGAAGTCTGCCTCAGATGCAAGGTATTTTGATGCTTGAACTGACACAGTGGGGTATAAATGGAAGTCATCCAGTTTGATAGTCAGTCCTGCAAACATTCTGCAAGATTAACACAACTAATGTCCATTTCTCTTAACTGCAAGATTAAAAAAAGGAAAAAAACCCAAAAACATATTGCAACTTAAAAAAAAAAATCACAGCGTCTTGGTTTTAGTAACTTTTTTTCAAAACACAATGCTTTAAAAACATTAATGTGTGGCATGATGGTGTAAAGAGTATCTGTCTCCCTAGCTTTTGGTTTCTACTTTATGTACAGAGATAAAACATCCTGCTAAGAAATAAAAAGCACATGTCTTAACGTGCACAATCATTGCTGGATTTCTGCAGGGAGTGCAGACAGCTGTCTCCCTGAAAACCCGACAAAGCTGATACAAGTGTTTTCTCAAAGAAAAAAAAGTGATGTCCATATTTACAAAGTTGAACAAATCTGCACAATACTTGATTAAGAAACAGAAGGAGAAATTAAAAAAAAGATACACTCTGCTTGTTCTGAAGGGGCATACTACCTAGTTAGTGGTTAGAATAAAAACTGTATACAATTTAATATAAGACATAAACTCTAGTGAGCAACTAACACACCTTTCCCTGTTGAAATATCAACAGACTCTGATTGGGAGAGAGAGGGGCATATCACATCCCAGTGCCTCCAGCGTCTTCCAATTAAAGCAATATATTTTAACTGTTCCAAAGTACTCCTTGACCCCTGGATAGGAGTCCCATTGGCCTCTGTTTGTTAGGAGTCTGCCTGTCCGCACACTTGACTTCTCCTCTGTCAGCTGCGGCCTTTTCTTACCAAAACACAATGAGTATATTTTGTTTGTTTTTTTTTTTAAATTTTTTAAAAAAGTCAACTACAATGCTATATTCCATCAGGATTAGTATGCTGAGCAATATTTACATCTCCAAATATCAGGTCACAATCCCTATTATATGTTGAAGATAGAATGATAAATTATCATATGCTTTGCATATCAGAGCTGGTATCACCTTTCCCATAGGGAATGCTGCCTGAAATTAACATATTCCCAAAGGTAAAATGCATATTCTCTGAAATGCATTTTATTATGACAATGCATGTATTTACTCATAAAAACAATAAACACAGACAATTTTACACTAGCTCTCAATCCGTGGATTTAGAACAGGTTAAGATCAGCCATCCACCTTGTATATATGGGGAGAAGAGTTCTGCTAGTGTTCAGAATAAAATGATTTCTTGGGATCAGAAACAGTAATGCTGCTTTTTAATTTTGAAATGGGTTTTGTTTTATTATGATTGGTTTTAATTCCGGCGTTTCATCTTGCCAACTACTATCCTGCTTAAGCAATGCTGTCAGCTAAAAGGAATTTCTGATTAAACTAAAGTGGTCCAGTGATACGTGACATACACACCCTACTTTGAACGATCCCAGCCAAATTGGAGAATAATGCTACTACACTATTATTAACTAATGTAATAAATCTCCCAATTTCATGGTTTACTTTTTGCTTTAATAAACTAAAAGTTGCTGGTAAATATTTACTTTAACCCATATTTTGATTTTATAATACTGTTTACCAAGGTGGTGATGTAGGCAAAGCTTGGGGTAAGAAAGGCATGCTCTCTACAGGCCTCATTGCTATATTGAGAGGGGCAGCTAAAGTCATAGGCGTGGGCAGGTTCATTGGAGACGTGATGGTGACAGGGTGTGCTATATTCACTGGGGCAGTGACGGGGGTGGGGAGGTTGACTGGGGTAGTGAGTGTTAAAGGAGAGGTCATGGATAATGGACTGGTTATAGTCACAGGGTGCCCTATGTTCATTGGGCTGGTTATGTTAACTGCACTTGAAACATTTACTGGACTTCTCATGCTCATTGCAGCTGCCACTGTGACTGGGTTTGACATAGTCCCAGACGACACAGAGGACGTTATATTGAATGGAGTAGTGAGAGTCACAGGTGTCGTAGCAGCCGTGGAGGTTTGGCACAGGTTAGCAGCTTCTAAAATAAGAAGACAAAATGGCCTTTAGATTCTCAAAACAGTGAACACAGTTCAGTTTCTGAATCAACTTCTTTTAATTAAAAAGGACAAACATTTAATAAATTAAATTATAGTTTTCTACCCTGTGGTCAACAGGAAGGGAGGATCCTTCTGAGCACAAGACTGGGGGCCAGGAATCCCAGCATGAGAGCAGATCTCTTTTCTGATGCTGTGCCTTTCACAAGACTGAGGCAACTGGCTTAGCCTTGGTGCTTTTGGTTTGGAGTTTAGATTTACTTACCTACCTCACAGTGATGCTGGAAGATCAGGTAATTTCTGCAAGGCACTCTGGGGGGCAGAGATATCAAGTAGGGCTAAGTATTCTCACTACCACTTCCATGTAGTTCCTCTGAATTCTAAAGACTTTCCCGGGAAGAACCAAGCACCCACAGGCCAGGCTAGAAGAGCTTGTTTACACAGAGCTGGGCAGATGGTTACACAATAACAGATCATCAGAAAAATCTTCTCACAAGGCACACTGTAACTAGCAGAGAGAGGTGTGTGTCCTCGATGCTATGTACTCTAAAGCCTTCTCACAGGTGAAGCCACATTCTGTTAAGGTTTTAAAAATCCATTAAGTAGGGATGGATAAACAAGCTGTTTTAATATCATCTGTTTATTTTGGTCTTAGGAAAATCATTTTAGTTAAATAATCCTGTTGTTTCTGGTTGTTTCTTAACGCTGTTTAGAATGAACAAGTATCCCTCAGTAGGTTTATGTTGTCCTCCCCACTCCCGTTTCTTCTTCTCTTTCTGAGGCTAACATAATCACCTACTTTATGCCTGGTGTCATTTAACTGTACGTATTCCACACACCACCCGCCAGACCAAGGGGGACTAGCCAGGCTAGGAGACCCTGCAGTGAGTTGGGGGACCGTGGTCCTTGTTATCAGCAAAGCCTGGGCACTTCTTAAGGAAAACTTCCCTCAGAGGTGACACCCCTTACACCACCCCTCAACAAAATTCAGCACCACCTGCTGGTGTGTCAGAAAAGTGCAGTAAGAAGACAGATGGGGGTGCTGGCTGTGACTTGGCTGTCAAAACGGAGAAATGCATTTGAGACTGAAGATGGAGGTCTGCCCGCATGCCACGCATGGTCATATCACCTCAGGTGGACCCGAGTCAATGAGCAGCCCTTCCTTGATCAGCATGATGTAACCTTGGCATTGTTCCATACTCTATATCAGGGATTCCCAAACCTGGCTGATGATCAAAATCATTTATCTAGGGAGGTTTTTTGAAAAAAACTGCTTCCCAGGAAATTCAATTGTGAGATTTAGATGGAACCTGGGAAATTTATCTATCTAAAAAGCTCCTGAGATGGTGATCTGATTGTCATCCAGGTTTGGAAACTTATATTACCTTATTTAAGCCCAATATTTAAAAGGGACGTGCTGATTCAAGTTCAGGTTTTCAGGTCAGGAGTCTCTCCTCCCCCCAGACGTGACATTTACTAACATGAACACAGAAGTTTCTAACAACAGTGGTCGTTTCCAAAGAGATTCATGCAACAAATGGGAATACAATAGCATTTTGTTTCATGCAGATCAGAAGATGAGCTAAACAACTGAGTCTTATTGTGCAAGCACACTGAAATACAATACCAAACAGAAGAGTGCAGAAGAAAAGAATGAGGGAGAAAACCAACTCACTTCTGAGGTGATGGTAGCATGCTAAAAATATTCTCCTCTTGTTTTCACCAAGTAAGCTTTCACTTACTTGGTGGGTGTGCCATCTCCCCACCTCCCCTTCGTTTTCTTTTTAATCTAACCCTATCCCTTTCTGTAACTTAAACACTTTTACTTCTTCTCTGAGCAAAACATCCTTCATAATATGCTTTCAACCCACTATGCAATTATCACGGCACATACACACATATAAATTTTTCTCTCCTACCCGCCATTCTCCACCCCTTCTCTTATCACAAAACATTTTATCAAAATAATGACAAATATTCATCTGGAAGACAGGAATAAGCAGCACCTGAGGCAAAGTGGAAAGCCTATCTGAGCTGCTGCATTCTTTTCCTCCAATGCCAGTAGATACATGGAAAAGCTATTCCTTTTATCTTTTTCCAAGTACAGGATGTTTAGAAGGGATCTGAGGAAGGGAATAGCTGCACTACATGAACGCAAAGGATGGAAGAAACTACACAGCAAAGGAATTACAGCAGAGCCTACATGCAGGGGATTCCTTATGAATTTAAAATAAAACAGTAAGACATGACAAGGGTGGGGAAGGAAAAACGGAATTTAGGAATCTGTCCTGTGGCTGATGATACACTGACAAAATTATTTAACTGAAATAGCTGCACAGTAGTCCAGAAGCCAAAGCTACAACTACTAAGTTAAAAAACAGTGCTGAAAACTGATACTCCAACCGCTTCTTTATAAGGTATATATGAGAGAAAAGCAAACCATTCCCAGTTTTAGTAACAATTACAGTAAAGTCACTAACAACTGAAGTACATACATGTTAAGCTAATGCCAGCCCCAGTGACAGACTGAATTAGATTAAGGGTGAGACCGAGAAAAAAAAGACATCAGCATTACAGAGTCTGAAATATGTAATAAATAATACAATTCAGAAAGAACACTAAAGAGCAGAAAATAACACAGTTGTAAGAAAATGAACTTATGTACACATGAGGATATTTCATCTACCTTTAAGAGTGGGACTATTGTAGAAACACAAAAAGGAGCCTTTAATGCACGGAGGTTGACATAAAAACGAACATAAAAAGGAACTCTGAGCATACATAGCAAAGGACCAAATTTGGCTACAAATGTGTAACAAAATTAAGTCAGAAGAAAGAACCTGACAAGAAGTACTAAGAATTTTTATTTCCTAGTAAAAAAAACTTATTTGGAAGCTTGGAAGCTTTGTTGCTAATAACTTTACCAGGTATTTCCTAGCATAAAAGCGTTTCCACGAAGCTGAATTCTCTAAGCTGTGGCTGTTTTACTTTGTTACTTGCACACTAGGTAAAAACACTAGCCAGGCTGTGAGCACTGGACGCCTCGTCTTACCTTTTTTTCTCGCTTTGACAGCTTCTTCCCACAGTCTCAGCGTCTCTACCTGCTTCCCTGGCCAGCTCGTCACATGCTGCTGCTGCTGCTGCTGCTGCTTCTGGCTGCTGGTCTCTTCACTCATGCACGCTGCTCCAAAGACAAAGACAGAAACGCTAGATTTACCTGGAAAAAGTGTGGCTATTTTTTCAAAATCCGAACTTAGATACTTTGACTCCTCATGCCTCCATGATCTTTATCATTTGACCGGATAGTTTTTTACTACAGTACATCTTTTGTGCTGCTGTGTCTCTACTGGTCAAAATAGATAAATTTTAAAAGTCCAGAGAGTTAGGGAAAACCAACATAAAAGAATTCTTTGCTACATTAAAAAGCAAGCATCTTTTAGAATGGAACTTGGGTAATATTAGCATGGAATAATTAATGCTCATCAAAATATGTAACATACTTAGTTACCTGACCACAACGATGTACATTAAAAGTAAATTTCTGTAAAGTTAACAAAGTTTGACAAATGCTAGATAATAAATCCAATGTACTTACAAAGAAGCAAAAACAAATGAGATTGAAACACATTAACCGTTCTTTCCCATTCACTTTTGGCCACCTATTCTGAGAATCTCATGTTTCTGCTGCATGAAGTACATATATAATAGAATACAGAATTAGGAAAACACTTTCTTCTGGTGGTTAGGGAGATCTTAGAAAAAAGCCTGGGTAAATGCAAGTATTGAATTTTATCCACAAGTCCCTGGAATATTCTATCTTTTCAACTCTGAATTTAAGGTAAGCAAAGCATTTAAACATTCAAATGGGTACGTTATCCCTTTTCTCTATAGATTTGGGTTTGAGAAGTAAAACTATGTAACACTGCTTTTACCTTTAGGTTATGAAGGACATGTTATTAATACTATCCGGAGTTAGGGGGCACTCATGCCTGAGAATCTTCCTAACATTAAATAACAACAGTTAAAATTGCCTGGCATAAGATGCAGCTTCCTAGTATGGCTTCTGCTGCCACAATCCTAACACACTAAAGCTTTTTATTCAAACCCCATAGAAGAAGGGACACACTGAAAAACAGCTGCAGGGAAACTGTGCTCTTCTAACATGGACGTTATTAGTAGACAGTACAGGATTAAAAGCAAAATTAGTGGAGAGTTTATCACTGTTGCCTGTATACATGTACATAAAGTGTATTTCCAACACTAATATACACCGTCCATTGACGCGTGTTTGCATACTTTAGTAACAGGAGGAAACAAGTAAGGTGAACGTTAATATAGTCCTGAGAACACATGTGAAAATATCTTCAATATATTAAAGAAAAAAATCTCGGTTCCATCAATCTGAAACGCAAAAGAAATACAATTTGAAGTGTCACCTACTTTTACTGATGCCTTGTTTACATGTATTACAGTTGATACTTTGGCTCTGCCCGTGTGTCTTTAAGTGGCTGGTGATGTATGCTGCGCTCAGGAGCTTCCCACAGATGTTACAGGATACCTTGCCTTCGTGGCGTACCATGTGTGTCCGCAGTCTGTCTTTGGTGGCAAAGGCAGCAGTGCACGTCTGCATGAGGGAGGAAAACTTTTTTTAAATATAGACTATCCTGTTCTACTCATTTTAAAGTACGTTATATTCTAGGTATTACCCTACTCATGTCAGCAAGCAGACTGAGTTAGCTGAATTTTAATTGCATGTGTTACCTAGAATTGTACTCACAATAAAACACCTGGTGAATTTTGTATGCTTACATTTTGAGGGGAAGAAAAAAAATATCAACAGAGTAGTGAAAAGATGTGAGCTGTAGAGTCAGTTAAACCCAGATTTAAATCCAGCTCCCTGACTCACTAAACAATGTAATATTCAGCAAGTTAGCTAACCTATCTGAATTTATTTCATCTGTAAAATGAAAATAATACCTACCTCACAAAATTACTGGTGAATTAAGAGCCTGGCCCAAGGCCTCATGGCAGGTAATCACTCAATGACACTAGCTTCCTTCCTCCAATTGGATTTTTCTTAGAATTCAAATCACTTACTTAATAAAATCAGTCATTAACAAATTTAACTGAAAGGAGCACAAAAAGACTTCCAGCAAAAAACCAGAATTACTGACGCCTAACACGGTCATTTCATTTAGCAAGATTCTTAACCTTTTCATTACCACAACTTATGTCATTAGAGAATGCTCCAATCTGGCGATAGCAGACAAAAATCCAGTAAGTGGGTAACATTTGGGAGAAAATTCATATTTTCTTCGATTACGGTTAGAACAACCTCAATCATCAGCCCAGAAGTTAATTTAAAACACTTCATTCATTTATTCATTTCAAATAAACAACGACCTTTGCAAGACAATAAATTTTTTTTCTTATAACAATAAATACTGTTGCCCAAGGAAAATGAAATGTAGCTTAACAAAAACAACATTTACATTTTTAAATGATCTTGCCTCACAGAAACAGAAGCTGTCATTTATATTTTATAAAACCAGAATTCAAATGGACCACATTTACTCAAGTCAGTGATTTTAATACTATTCAAGAAAGGTGAGATTTGACTGGCTCAGACCTTCTGGATAATGTGCATTAAGTGCTACACTAAGGATAAGTCATTTTAACTCTTACTTGGCATTTGAAGGGTCTTTCTGTTGAATGGACATGTTTTACGTGACAGCTTAAGTGGTCAGGCCTGTGAAAGAGAGAGTTTCAACAGAAGATGTAATGGAACACACATAGAGAAATGCTACTTACTGTGATGTTTACATGCTTGGCAGATATGGGTGGGGGACATTTTAAAGAAAGCTAGCAGAATTACCAACTCCCCCACCCCCCAGTGCAAGCCTCCTTACCTCTCTTACCATAAACAAAAGTCTTAGTCCTTTACCTGTTAATTTTCTCTCCTAGTCAACATCAAATCATATTAGGTCTTGATTCTTTACAATTACAAAATACCCAAAGTTTAGTCCTAACACTTGCCAGAGACAACTGCTACTACATTAACTTTAAAAGCCTTTAAAAATGAAAATTAGTGAAATGTTAGTAACCACAGAAAAATGGAAAAAAACGTTCTCTTAAAAGTTTTAAGAGATTCCAAGGTCATCCCAACTTCCAGGATATGTTTCTTTGATTTGTGCAGTGAATCTCATGTCCAGCCACCCAAATGAATTGAAAACTAATGGTTTCGCAGTGATAAGAAGTACTGATGTGCCGAAAGAAGGCCTGAGTCCACCAAGGCACTTCTTAAATGAAATAGTAAGTTAATCACTATGTCACCACTTGTCAGCCACACCAAACTGGAGTTAGACCTGGAGGTGTAATACTTTATCTGTCACCAATCTCCTCTAATAACACAGGCCTGCAAATATCTATTCTCACATAAACCTTCCAGATCACACAGAGATCGTACTGACACCATAATGAAAAAAAAGCAAAGCAAAATGCAGTACCTCGAGAAGCCTTTCCCACAAACACTGCAAGTATAGGGTTTGGTGATGCCTCCTTCGTGAGACCTCACATGGTAAGTCATCCGGTCCTTCCTCTTGAAGCGCTGATTACAAATAGGACACTCGAAGGGCTTTTCGTCCGAATGGGAGAGCTTGTGCCGATTGAGGTGGTACACATCTCGGAAGGCCTTCCCACACATCTCACAAGCATGGTTCTTCTTGACAGGCTTACTGGGTTTCTTGACAGACTGCGTCACGGGCATAGCTGTGGTGCTGGCACTGCTGCTGGGGTTGGTGCCCGAGGAAGATGTAGTGACTGTTGACAAGATGCCTGCAATGGTTGAGACCAACGAAGTTCGGCTGCTGTCCCCAGCGATGGTGGAGATAAGGGGAACCACCGTGGTGGGGGTTTTCTTTGGCCGGGACACCAACTTGATGCCTGTGTGGCAGGACTCGTGGCGCCTCAGGTGATAGCTGTCCCTGAAAGCTTTACTGCAGTAAGTGCACACAAAGGAAGTTTTGGGTTTTTCTTTTTTAATCCCAATGGCATCCTTTAATGTTTCTGGAGCAGCCTGAGGTTTCTGAGTTATTGGTATTGGAAGCAATGGTTTCTGATCAGGGGGCTCCACAGCAGAGCTCAGGAGGGGCAGCAAGCTGTTCTGTGCTGCCTGCTGTTGGTGATGGGAGGCTTCGTGGGCCTAAAACCAAACATTTACACTTCAGAAATTCAGCCTCTCACAATGACCTTCAAAATTCAACATGCTTCAGACAATAGAGACCAGACAATAGAGACCAGAAGAAACAATCAAGGAGCCTGTAAGCTACTCTCTGCAGCAGAGATCCAGCAACCACCTAGCTACTCTCAGAGCTCCCAATACAAAGCATTAAAATCACTGCACAGACACAAAACTTCTGCGAGTAAGTTGCTGACAGTGATCTTGCTTTCAAACAGCTGACTAAACTACACACCACCCTGGTTCATAAGGGACATACCAGCTGATGAAATGAGTCTGCGTTAGTCTGTCAGTGCTGAAACCAAGTTTAAATAACTTGTCAAAAAAATTACACTCCAGACTTAACTATTTAACAGTACCTTACTGCAGTAATGCACAAGCCACACACTCACACACATACACATATAGACATGTAATCATCTACTTGTCTATTTTACCTAGGAAAATAGATGTCTCTCCCCTTCCATCAGAAACTCTCAGTGACCGAGGAAAGAGGCTGTTGCTAAGTAATACAAGGAATCTAGGTCTCTGAATACATATGCTAGTGGTTACGTTTACTTTTAAAGTTTTCACTTAACTCTACTAAAAGATTTGGTTGAAATGGAATCTGCTATTAATCATCCTGGAAGGCATCTGTGAAGGCAGCCCCCAGCAAACACCTGTCAATTGTTTCTCAGTTCATTTAATCTTACACTAGAAGTCTGCATCCTTTAGCAACACTAGTTGTTTAAACCCTACACTCAGACTAATAAGAGAAAACAAACTATAAATAATTTAAATTCCTTTCATTTTCATCTTCTTCTAGCAGTTGTAGGGCTAGTTAAAGTATTGGACAGTTGCTGTTATAAAGTGCTTTTCCACTCCAAAACTGGGAGCTGGACACTGCTTGGAAATTTTCTTTAGCTGCACTGAAACCAAAATTTCATTGTGGGTCAGGTTCTTGGTATTTATGAGTAGTTACTCACTTGGTTTTGATTCTTCCAAAATTCTCCATACCTCTATACTGATAAACATTTAGAAAATGATGGAGAAAAATTCCTGAAATAGTTCTTCCTAATATGTTGTATTTGATCAACATTAGTTTTGAAACTCTTGACAGTGAGCTCGAGGCCCTATACTTGAGTTTTGTCATCCTAAAAGGATACATGCACTCAGAGGTAAGAGTTCTAAATATTTTAAGCATACAATGTCCTAGGAATGGCCCATCCCATCATCTCAGACACTCTAGACACTTACTTACCCTTTTCACTCTATAATCTAAGTTCTACATTACATTCCATTAAGTAAAAAAATACAGAGACAGACAAACACACACAGAGCTCCTCTCCTGATGAACAAGAACATTACCACACACAGCTCCATGTTTACTTGATAGCAGCACAACAGCTAAGCCTAGAACCAGACTTCCCTAAATCATCAGGAGGTGTCATATCCAGAGTTAACCACTTTCAATTTAATAATTTTGACTGAATCTTCCTTTGAGTCCTGGAAGTACTCATAGAAATTGTGTGCTTACTTATGAGTATCTTTCTGGACTTAGGGCTCATACTGAATTACAGTCCACTTTTAATTTAATTTATGGAGCTCCTGTAATTGTCAGGGTCTACCCAAGTGACTTTAGTAAAACTTTATAGAATTTGGACTCTAATCGTACCCCCTTTCCAACCTGGCTGTAGGATGCCCAAGCTTCCGTATAGTATACAAACGGTTAATAGCTGAAGATAGCTCAAGATATACAATTTCAAAGGCTAACAGATCAGATAATAGGGAAAGCAAATCTTCTGGACAAAGTTCAGACTTATAGTGTTTAGAGGCATTTTTCAATTCTAAACAACCATTAGTTCGATGGAGTACTAAAAGCACTTACTGCCATTTTACCAATTCAGATGTCTGTGGCAACATAAAGTATTTTTACAGCATTGCTGAAGCTCACTCTCACAGGAGGGTCACACCAGGTCCCTGCTTCTCGGGTGAAATGCTGTAGAATGCCTCGCCCACTACGGGAATCACTCTCTGAGGATTCCTAGGATCCCCACACTTCTATATGAAGCCTTCTAAGAGGGGAACTGGGTTTCCCCAACTTGTTCTCTGGGGGAGAGACAGAGTAAAATAACAACCATGGCCTGCCTTCAGTTAAGTGATTTTTAAAAATATATAACTTCTGGGTAGACTTTTATTTGACTAGCATCACCAAACCAAAGTTTTAATTTTATCTCCCATCTCTTTCAACTGCAAGGCTTTTTTAACCCTGCCCAAGCTTTCCTCTTCTGGGGCTGGCAAAAAACAAAACAGAAATGTTATTTCATCACCCGGGGTGGTAGAATATGGCACCACGAAATCTCCAGTGCCAGAGGGTAAAAGATTTTGTACTGAAGGAAACTGGCATCAGTGAGTCATATCTTGAATGTCCTGTTAGGAGAATCATCCATCAAACATTTTAACAGATATGGCTTTCACTTTCCACCAGGTTATTTGGAAAGCAAGCAGGTATTAAATTGTTTTAAAATATAAATTCAACAGGATGATCCAGGAAACAAATGAGAGAGTTTAACTCTCCATTTCCCCAGTGAAAATTACTTAAAACTGGAACTGAGTAAGTCTATTCATACCTTTCCAGAGAAAAGACTGAAATATTCTCTTTACCCATTCAACTGTCCTCGGCTCTAAATTATAAGTTTTCCAACAATTTTCACTGCACACATTGCCAAGCCCAGGATCAAATATTAGCTTTCACACTTCTCCATCAGGTGGGAAAAAAGATTTTAATAGCTGAAAAATATTAAATAATATAAAATCTAATTAAACAGTTGATCATTAAATGCTTGGCATTTGCTTTCCCCAGGAAAAGAATAATAAAAGTATTCCAAAAGATTTTTCAACTAGTTTTCCAAAAATTAGTTACAGGGTTTTCCTTTACATAAAGAACTCTCGTTTTTTTTTCAATCTCCATTGAGAGCACGTTTAATATGGTTAATCTAAATCATTCCTCAAGTGAAAAATCACTCCAGTGGCCCATTAATCCTATATTTTAAAATGACCATTTGAAAGCTTTTTCTAGAGAGGGCATTTGCCACCTTTACACCAACCTGGATGCAAGCTAGTTATATATCATTTTTTTCCAATGCATTTTTAAGTTGACTTATCACATTATCAAGCTCATCAAAGCACTTGTTAAAACAATACTAGATCACAATAAGGGCCAAGTTAGTGAATTCCGTAATTTTGGGTATGTTCAATTTTCAGAAGCCCGAATATATTTCAATTACTTAAAAATCAAATGACCACATTCGAAAGAATATGTCTTAAAACAATAAACCATCTCTAAACAGTAGGCACTGTTTGAATTATCCAGTTCCTTATATTAACTCCACTGGGATGGGTCCAGTGGCTGGGAGGATTTTTTTTGAAAATTCTGCATCCATTCCTGGTTAGTTCCAAAAGGTCTCAAGCGCCCAAGCTACGCATTTGGGATTTCACGAAGTTATTCAAAGAAGGAAAATAACTCAGAGAGGCGGGAAGAATGCACTTAAAGTGACGAGCTTCCTAACCTCCGGTTCCTAAGTTTCCCCGTGAGCTCATTACTACTGCCCACTAAGTGCTTCGTTTGCAAACAGAAACGAAGTGGGGAAAAAATAAGTTCTAGGTCTTCCAAATAGGGGTCCCCACCTCAGATGGGCGGGCTAGAGGACTGCCAACGCATCGGCTACAGTCACCTTCAAGTTTCTTGCAAAAAGTGAAGACCAACACCCCACGAATGACTCATCTGGGGGCTCTGTAAGCGGACTTTGTTTGCTCTCTCCACTGGCCGTCTCCCCCACTTGGTTGGAGGAAACGCTAGAGGTGGGACGAGAGAGAAACGCGCCCCAGGAGAAGGTGGGGCCTCCCGGAGTCCCGGCCCCCCCGCCACCCCCCCCCACCCCCGGCCGGGGGATTCCCCGGGCTGAATGGGACGGCGGGAGAGCTGGACAGAGGGAGAGGGTGTCAGCTGCCAAGGCTCGGCACAGGCTTGGGAATGAAAACACGTAAATCCAACGAAAAAGTTTGGGGAGGGGATACACGTTTACAACACCCCCCAACTGGGTAAACATGAGGGGGGCGGCGGGAAGGGGGAGTGGCGGGGAGCCCAAGGATACCCGCTATTCGCGGGGACTCGGGGGGGGGGGGCTTGTCATAAAGTCAACACACACATACAAAAAGAGGACAGGGAGGTGAAAAGAACGGAGAGCGAGCGAAAAGATGGATGAAGTGGGGGGGGGGAAGTGAGCAGGACCCGGGGACCCCCCTCACCCCACGGTGCGGGCCCGGGCCCGGCGCGCCGTGGCCGAGCGGACCGCGCTATCCAGCGGCCCGGCGCCCTCCTTTCTCTGGGCCGCGGGTGGTGACAGCGACCGGCCTCCTCCCTTCCCCTTCAGGGCGGGAGGGAAGGGTGTGTGTGTGTGTGTGTGTGTGTGTGTGTGTGTGTGTGTGTGCGCTAGGGGGGCCCGGGGGTCACCCCGAGGCCTGCTCTCTTCCCCGCACCCCGTGAGGCCGCCTCCTTTCACCTCAGCAGCCCCGCTCCGCCGAGGCGGGCGGGCGGAAAAACAAAGGGGGATTAAGGCCGGGCCGGAGAGCGGAGCCGGGAGGGAGGGGAGGAGGAGCGCCCGCCCGCCCGCCCGCCCGCCAGCCCCGGGCCCGGCCCCCCTGTCCCCCCCGTGTCCCCCCCGGGGGGGCCCCCCGTACCTGGAACAGGAACGCGGTCCAGTTGGCCTCCATGGCTGCAGCGGCCGACCCCCCTCCTCCCCACTCCCCCCGCTCGGGGAGCCTCCTCAGGCGGAGGAGGCGACAACAAAGCGGCGGCGGCGGCGGCGGCGGCAGCGGCAGCGGCGGCTCCTCAACATGGCAGCGCCGAGCGCGGCCACTTCCGGTAACCTCCGGGACGCACCACCGCCGCGGCGAGCGCGGGCGGGGGGGGAGCCCCGACCCGGCCGCCGCCGCCCCCAGTGGCCCGGACCCCTCCCGAGCGTCCCCGCGGCCCGCTCGCCGCCTCGGAGCTCAGCCAGTGCCCGCGGGCGGTGGGGTCAGGGCCCCCGCGCGGGGGCTGGGGTGGGGCCGGGGGCGGGGATGGGGCGCGGCGTCCCCCCCCGCGGGGGTGTGTGGTGCTGCGGTCCGTGGCTCAGGCAGCTGGAACAGGGGGAGCTCAGGAGAGAAGATGGAGGACGCCAGGGTCTGGCGCTGGCTCGCTGGGCACGGCCGGGCCGGCTCCCGTGACTCAGACCCGGTGCCCGGCAGCATCGCGTCCCTCTCAGGCCCTCAGCGGAAGGCACAGGCCACGGTGGCGCCCGGGCTCTTCAGTTCCTTTCGCGCAGCACAGCCCCTACCTCCAAACTGGGGGAAGCCCCTTCGACTTGGAGTGTCTTTCCCCTCTGGTATTTCATCCCAGCGAAACCTTCCGCACTCGTGCTGGATACGCATCTACCTCTGAGTGGCCTTCCAACTCAAGCAGGGAATCCCACTGGGGTGCAGCCTCAGATCCTCCCTGTGCGGAGGGAAACACTTCCCACGCGTAGAGGTGTCATTACTGGGTTATTCTTGGGTGAAGGGCTGAGCTTCCCCATCCTCTTCTTAACTCCAGATATGATGTGAAATTCTACCGAACACCCCCCTCCCCGCCAAAAAAAATATTTTTTTTTAATTAAAGAGAAAGTACAGACAAAAAATTGTTTTAGTGCTTTAGTACAGTCTACTTCCTCACCCCCCAAAACAAGAATCGAACTTCTGGTTGGACAGCTTCAGTTGTCACTGAGGTGACCCCAGCCTCTGTTTGCAGTTCCAAGTCTTCCGTGTAGGCGTCACTGCTACTGGAACTTTGTATGATGATGCCCTGAACATTTTCTATCACAGACAAGCTGTTATTAAACAAGTGCCTCCAGTCCAAGAAGTCTCCTGTGGCGGGAAATGAGGAGGCAGCCTCTATCAGTGATATTTTTGCAAACGCTGGCTTTAAAAAATTCCACAGATGGTCACATTATTTCAAGACTTCAACCTCTTTCATAACCGACTGTCTCTTATCTCATTCCCTCCATTTATTCCTCTTAAATCACATTCTAATCAAGGTCACCATCTCCAACTTCCCCCATACATACACAGTAAAAAATAATATGGTTGAAGAATTCTATTGGTAAAAGAAACTGAAGAGGTATAGTAATTTGACAGTCTGTGTTTCCTTTCCATCGACTACACATATATACCACCTTCCCACACTTTTCTTCCCTCAGTCACCAGAATGAAGGGGCTGGCAAACGTTGGTCTGGTTCCTTTTAGAGTTGATTCCCTACTGGACACTGCCTGGAGGCCTTGGGAACGAATGAGAAGTTCTGCAGTTTGGATCAGTGGCAGAAGCAGGTAACACATCAGGGAACCGAGTCAGCCTAAGACAGGAGGGGACAGAAAATGATGAATAGTTTCTGATTACATTCCTCAGCTAAACTGCTACAGTGGCCCCTATGTCTCCTATAAATGTCCATTAGTCTCTTTTGGAAAGAGAAATAAAATGGTTCAGGAAGCCTAAGTTTATATACACATACAAGATAAGGAGAGAACTAAGATGTAAACCTAAGGAATCAACTAGGTAAACTAAAACCTTTTTGCTCTGACCTCGGACACTGGGTATTCTTTTTGTTTTCATTCAATGAATGCACGTCTCTGCTGCTTTCCTGTTTTAACGCATTCACTTCCAGGTCTCTGTAATACATCTCCTCAGTCTTTCCCCTTCCCTGTATAGCCTCTCCTACTTTGATGCCTTTCAAACTGTGGTGAAAATGAAGTTTCAGGATTGTAAGACTAATACTTGATGAAGACCATTTTTCTACTGACAATATTGCCGCACTCTCTTGAACTTCTTTTCCCGGGATCTAGAAAACCTTTCTCTAGCAATCCTCCTCACAACCTCTGGAGAGGGGTTTCCCCACTACCACAAAGTAGAGGTCAAGTAAAAACAGGCCAGTTCTCATTACTGAAGAGCTGGGATTCAGAAGTATCACTTTTCTTGAGGTAAATGGCTAATTTTTATCTCTATCCATGAGATGAAACCAGAATTCCTGATTGCTCCGATTTTTCTTTCCCCTTAAAAAGAAAAATTAACAACCTTTTAAAATTCAGATGAAATTTTAAATCTTAGGATATTTTCCAGAGAAAATATCCAAAAGTTTGGAATGAGTACTCAAAAACAATCAGCTCCAACTGTTTTGAGGAATACAATGAAATTAGGAAGATCAAAGATTCCATTCTTAGGACAGAAAAAATCCTTAACCACAAACAAAATGAACCCCTCCTCAAGCCTGCTTCCACAGACTACACTGGGGTCCAATCAAAACACTAGCAATGTCTGAAGACAATAAATTCATATTGATTATTGTAAACAACTTTCAGTGAATGAACCAATGGTGTTACCTCCAGATATGATGTATAACTGAAATGTCTGGTGTCTAACCCAAAAAATATATGTGCCTACATCCATCCAAATAAAATTCAGATTCCCTCCCCACCCGGTTCAGTTTCTTCTTTCCCATCTCCCCTGCCCCAGTGTGTATAACCTGTCACTTAAATCTTTTAGGGCCTCAGTTTCCTCATCTGGAGAATGAGGACAAAATAAATACCTGTCTCACAGAGACAGGACTGTGGATTAAATGAGAAATGTGTATAAAAATCTTAGAACATTTCCTGGAATATAACAGGTGCTAAGTAGATGTTTTTATTGGTGCTACTGAAGTCAGGTTCTAGATTAATTCTGGGGCTAGGAACTCTGCATAAGAGCTCTGAGCCAGTTCTTCTTACTTTCTCTCAAATAACAGGTTTTCCCCATGCCCCATCCCCCTCTCCTTTGAAGAGCCCTAAGGTAAACGGCCAAAAGGCTAAGGACACATGACAAAGGAAGAAACCTACCAAGATCAGCATTTACAAGGACAACTTTTAGCAAACATTAGAAAGTAACAGGATATTTCCTTCCCATTTTGGAAAGGATTTTAAAATCCTGTGAGTACGTTAAGGATTAAGATTAGATTCAGAATCCTAGGCATAGAAACCATCTCTGCTATTGTCAATTACCCTTCCCAAGAAAGACTAATCAACAAACCAAAACCAAATCAAATCCAAAACTGTCCATAGAGACTATCTAGTTAGAAGCAGCTTCAAATTGGCAGTTAATGAACAAACTCTTCATGCAAGAAAGCTGGAACTGACAATGAACAGATCTACTAGTAAAAAGCAAGACTGCAATATTTAGAAATACCAAAAACATTGGCCAGGGAGAAATGTTACCCTGTATTACCAGCCTCAGTGTAATGGGGGAGAATGGACACACACTCTACCAGACCAAAGGCAACAACCCACCCCCCCCCACCCCCACCCAAAAAAGAGACACAAACAAGCCTCTCTGGGAGGAAAGCAGAAGTAATCTCCCCACCCCACCTCCCCACACTAAGGGCTTAAGCCACTTGCCTGTGGCCCATGTGGTCAGAAGCTGGGTTTGTGTTTCAGTTCTACCACCTAAAGTGTCATCACTAGTTTATTTCTGTTTTAACTGGTAAGGTGAGGAAGGGGAAACAACGAAGAATTTTTTTTTTTCCTAAATACCTATTTAAGTTCCTTGACAGCTGGAACATAGTCACAGAGAACAAAGGGACAGGGAACAAACCTACCCATTTTCCTAGTAGACATTTAGTTTAACTGGTAGTTGAGGGTCCTTAAACACTCTATTGTTTGTAAGAAGGGCCATATACCCAAGACGCGACGCCCAAAACATATCCAAAGCCATGGAAACACATTTATCACCTTAACTCTTTTTGAAAGAAGCTGCCAGAAATCAATGCTTAACCTATCAGTTTCTTCCACAAAGCATCTGAGTAGAAATACCTTCCGTTTTACAACTTCTGAATGGCTGACAGAGGACATCCAACAAATAGCAAGCAAAACAGCATAGGACACAAGAAGGAAAGAAACTAAGATAGGTCAAAAATACACCAAGTAAGAAATTCAATACAACTGGAAAACATACTCTCAGGCACCAACATTTCTCCTTTGGACACCTGTTCCTCCCTGCCCTCAGATGCCCCAAGTCCAGGGTAATGGCTGAGCTTGAAAAAAAGTTGCCACTTAACAGGTCACGCAAACTTCATGGGCCTGAACCAACAACTACAAAGCTTAGTTCAGTTACATTATGCTAATAGTCAAAAACATAAATTAAATCCTTACATAAGCAGTTATTTTGGTACAAAGGAAAAGCTCTTTTCAGTGGTTATAGCCTCCACCCCAAATATATTCCACTGGTTAAAAAGAGGGATGTAATGACACTAAACAGCATTGTGCTAGTAGCCATCTGCATTACCAGAAAAATGATTCATTTGCAAAAAAAAAATAAAAAAATAAAAATTAGTACTTGTTAATGCCTGTCCAAATGTTCTTGTGAAGAGTGGGGCAGGGCAAAAACATACATATATCAAGTGAATACTCTTTACCCAAACTCCCAACAGAAACATCTCTTCAATTTCTTCTTCATTATCAGACTTGAGGATAGTCCAGAGTTCAAATAGGATTCTGTTTCTCAGAAGTCTCCAAAGAGTTACCATATTAATACATGCAGATCTTATGGCTCCCTCTTTCTGAGTTGGTGCTCCTTCCTCGCCCTTTCATTGGCCTAGATAAAAAAAAAGCCTCATTGGGTCAATATGATCTTCGACTGAGGATCCCTCCATTCCTTGTAGTGAAGGAAACAGGAAATAATGAAACAAGTGTTGAGGAACCTATGTAGTATGTCCCTTGGGTGAGGGACATGAACAGTGGTGACCTAAGACACTGATGTGACATCACAAGACTAGTTAGCCTAAGCTTTAGGTAGGCTGCTCCATTCTAGGCAGCAATGCCAAGAGATGGGAAAACAAGGTCAGAACAGCATAAGATCTGGCTAAGGCTCCAGGAGAGAGATTTGCTTCTTTAAGGATGTTTCTTGACTCCAAAGTCTCTGAACTAGAAGCTGCCTAAAGTTCTACAGTCACTTATCTGATCCAGGCATATAAGCAGGTGCAGGGAACCTGGCAAGCTGGTTGTTAAAGCTCTACACAGGGACAACAGCTGTACTCAGCATTTACTCCTTAAGCTGGGGAATAAAACATCAAGCTTACCAGCTATCCACAAATACTACTTGAAGCATTTCACCCTTGGTTGCCTGAGCAGTGGCAGTAAGCTCTTTGCTAGACCTGAAGAAAGAGGACCACAATTCCTAGATTTTGACTTGATGAACAATTTACTATGGTACACAGGAAGATGGGTCAGATTCAGAGAATCTAGATTTTTCTCTGAAGTAATTTTAGTCTCTTTAACAAAGCACACATGGCTCTACTCAATTAGTTGACAGAATTAGCCCTTTACCCCCAAGGCCTGACACTGTCCTCTGCTAGCTTTCTGTTTTACTGACCTTACATAAGTGCCCGCCAACTCCCCAGCTCCCACCTCTTTTTTTTCCAGCTTCCTTGCCCCCCCACCCAACCTCTCATTTCACTTTCTCTCCCCTTTCATTCAGCAGCGAATGCTCAGAGAGCAGATGGCAAGTACTCAATTCAAGCCGCTGAAAATGCTCCCTTAGCATCAGGTACAAGGCAATCCCAGAAACAGGAATCCTGGGGGTTGTGATACACACTATCTCTGCCTTTTAGTGATTTACACTTTAGATGGAAAAGGCATAATATGCTTATTCTTCACATATGGAAGAATATCTTCAGACCAATTTATTAAAACTAAATTTATTAAATAAATAACTAGTTTATTATTTAAATGACTAGTTATACTTAGTTATGTTTCTCAGGGACAAGAGGATTTTTTTTGTTTGCATCAGAATTGACAACTTTTATTCCTAAAGTAATTTGTCCAGGACCTAAATAGTACCTTTAAGCAAAACTCATGAAGCCTTAGGAATCCCCCATATATGTCCTATACAAAAGTTCATTTCGCTAAAGATCAGTTACTCTGATCACTTAAGCAAAGCATATGGAAGGATCCAAGTTGGTACTACAATCTGTGTTTAGCCATCCCCCCAGAGGAGAGCTGCAAAAACTGAAAGGAAACCTTGACTACTAGAGGTAGGTTTGGGATTTGTTCCACAGTGACCTTAAAACTGCAGGAATTTTGGGATGGAAACTTACCTAGGGAAACAGGGAAGGGAGAGGGAAAAGGGCACCCCCAAGACCAAGAGCTCCAATCAGTAAAGTTTAATTTAGTCTCTCCTGGTGGCTCTAAGAGCCCTGGTAAACACCTGGTCCTAAAGATATTGCACGGATGATACCTAAAGAGAATCAGCAGATACAGCCCAAATTCAGGCTGTGCTAATTCCAACCTAGAATGACATATTCAAGGTTTTGAAAGGCCAGCCGGGACACCCCAGGGACTAACTTCCTAGTTCATAATGGATTCTAATCAATTTGAAGACAAAACAAAGACCTCCTAATATGGATTCTCTCCTTAGAAAAATGGCTCATGAGTAGAACTGTGCCATAACTATTATCCTATTTCGGTAAACAAATATTTATCAAGCATCTATTAAACGCCAGGAACTGTACTAGTCAGTCACTGGAATACTTTTAAGAATCTCCTCCAGTAGAAAAATCAAAATTTGAAAAGAAATAATTATAGAACAGTTAAGACTTTTATACAAAGTGCTTATAAGAGCACTGGGAAGGAAAATTTTAAAGGGGCTACTTGCTCTAATACTAAATGAGACTGCACCTCATTGGTTCTCACATAAGTGATAGCTTTGACACTGAAGATTGTCAACTAGGGTTGCTGAATATCAAAACTAATGCTTAAGAGGCTGTATGCTCAGGGCTAAGTATAATCTAGACTGTTACTGCTAACTGGAAAGTGGGAAGTCACCATGCACTGGCTTTTAAAACTGGTAAAGTAATTCAATCCAGTTTTGTGTATCGGATCTATTTTGCTAATACAAATTTTTTGTAAGTGTATACTCAGCTAACAAAACAAATGCATGTTTATAAACATTTACCCATTGTCAGAATCTTTTTATGCTACTGTCTGTGGGGCTGCAGCCTAGTAAGAGTGACTGGCCAGGCTCTGGCCACTGTCTGACCTGCTATCCATCTGTGGGGCCAGCCTGACCAGAGAGGGTCAAAAGTTTCTCTGATGCTAGCTGTGCACTGCACACTGGAAAGACCCACTTTCTTGCTGCTGGGCTCTGGGCCATGGCCACTCTGACAAGATTAACACCAGCTTTGAAACAGCCCCCATCAACTCGGATAAGAACATGGATCAAAGACAGCACCATGGGACACCCTGGTGGCATCAGGTGGACATTACAGGTGGTGATCACTTGGGTCAAAGACTTCTCTTCCCCCCAACAACCTCCCCACTGGAAAAAGGCTGTCTTTAAAAAAAAAAGAAAAGCAATGTAGTAATAAAATAAACAGGAGTTTGTCACTAGAAAACATAGATTCAATTTCTGGGCCTGTCACTTAACATCTCTGAGCCTATTTCCTCAAACCCCAAAATAAGGCTAATAACATTTGAGAATTAAAAGGAGTCAAAGCACTTCATAAAACAACTACTTCCATTAAGAATGATGAAGTATTTGTCCTATGTCCTTGTATTTTTCCCTCCAAATTTTCCATTAAGAAGGTAGAAAGGGCATGAACCCTTGAAGTCACTACTTTGGAAATAAGCCCAATCTGATTGGAGGACCACACTGCATATCAGATCTAAGCTATGCAGTCCACCTGCCAAGGATTTCATGAACGTACTTATTTATCCATAAACATTTATTAAGGTGTGTATGTACTAACATACTGAGTATCTTGGAAAAAGTGTCAAAAAGTTATAAACATAGTCTTCGCTCTCTAAGAGTTTACCATGTAGCTGGGGGAAATAAAACATACATGAGACAACTAGACAACAACTTAATGGCAAAATGCAAGTGTATGCATTATGTGACACTTAGTATGTTGAAGAAAAGCAAAGCAAAAATACAATGCAATTAGTCCAAGAATGCTTTTGTCTTTAGCTGATCATGAAGGGGTGGAAGAATTTTTAATGGCACAAGGAATGTGGGTGCTTGTAAGACTTGTGGGTGTCTGCTAAATGTCTGCTGAGTCTCTTGGCTTTGAGAGAACTGCTTATGCTAGCTGATCCTCGATCAGCCTAAAGACCAGGGTCAGGGTCCTGGAGTAATGTTAAGATTCCCAAACCAAGGAAATGCTATCCAGTTTTTTCACTCTGTACGTGAATGCCTTTATAGATAACTACTAATAAAAAAGAACCAAAATAATTCAATCCCAACAAGAAATCTGTAGAAGTTCTCACTGATACAGGACCACTAAATTCAGAGAGGATTTAAGGCTTCTTCTTTAAGAATCACGCTTAAGTAAGAAAGATGGAAAAAGGAGACCCAGGAGAAAGCAGCAAGAGAGGGAACTCCTCTGCTCTTTTAGGAGACAATGGCATCAATTCTTGAGATCTGTACTGAGAAGTGTGGCACATCTTGCAACAGAACAACTTTCTTTTTGACTTTGCAAGATTGATTTTGGGGGCAACATTTACTTTTCCAATTATACTTGGCTTAGGCTCGCATTTAAGTTACAGTTGACCCTTGAACACAGGCTTGAACTGCACAGGTCCACTTATACGTGTTTGTTTTTTTCAGTACGTATTACAGTACTACACAACCCGCGGTTGTTTGAATCTACAGATGCGTAACTGCACATACAGAGGGCTGACTGTAGTTATTTGGAAATTTTACACTGCGTGGAGGGATCAGCACCCCTAACCCTGGCATTAAGGGTCAACAGTAATTTGCATTTCCTAGCTTCACATCTGAGGAATTATTTGATGCAATGTTAGGATTATTACTTTCTTCAGTAATCTACCCAGTTAACCAACAGTTCGTAAAATAGGTTTCTATAGCACTTTGCTTTTAAGGAGTACTAAGTTCTTTCTCTTGTCAATCAACGTTTATTAAACTTGGCCAAATGGAGGTGGGAGACAAATCCAAATAGCATTTTGAAGAACTCTATCTGGCAAGTAAACATTTGGCTCACTGGGAAAAACAAATACGACAAAAATTCCACTGGGTAGAAAAAGTTAACACAAAAATTTCAACAGTAATAAGATAAAATTGGGAGGAGACTAAATGCATCACAGAGAAGAGAGCTATTATATGGGTTTAGAAGCTTGCTTTTTTATAGTTTCAGAAATTAAATTTAACTTGATAGTGATAAGGATTTGAAGCTGCAGGGTGACTGCTAAGAGGGAAGGAGAAAAGTCTGAAAACATAAAATACAGAAGTAAAAACAAGCATGGTCAGTAAAATATTTACCAGATCAGCCAGAGCAGGGGAAGATGTGATTGAAAATGGTGACAAATTGTAGACTATAACCCATTGTTTCATACTAGGGAGTGACACTGTTTTAGGAAGATCAGATTTGATCGCCAGGATGGAGACGGGTCGGCAAAACCAGTTAACTAGTTTTTCATTACTTTAGTAATGAATTTGGGTGCACAGACAAGGATGTCAGTATGGCAAATGAAGATGGGACACAAATCCAAACAGCATTTTGAATAACTCTATCTAGCAAGTAAACAGAATCTCTTTATCTAGCTCAAGTCGTAGATACAATAGTACTGTGGCTGAGAACTGGTTATATTAAGTTGCAGAACTTAGACTCTCACCTTGCTGCATGTTTACTATGTAGTTTTAGAGGACAAATGAGTCATTTTAGATTTTTTTTTGTAGTGTGCTTGCTGTACTGCTAACCAACATTTTACATTCCTAGTCTTATGCTATGGACGTCACTCTTATTTTGTAATTCAAGTTAAGAAAAAAAGTCTCCAAAAATTGTTAGAAACATACCAGGAGGTAAAAGGATGGAAAATGTCTTAATGTTACTTAGCTTCTTCTATAAGTATCAACTGAATAAGGACTTATTTCCAACTTGGAAATAGAAGAAACTGAGACTCTATTAACTGGTTACTTATTCAAGATACTCAGAAAGGGAAGTAAAGTAATGTGAATTTCTAGGTTTCTCTTCAAAAGCAATTGAACTGAGTGTCTCCTCAGTGCACAGCATTGTGCTATGTACCTGGGAAGAAAGGGGATGAGGTTATGGCCTGTTAGAAAGGAGATATATATATAAACAACTCACTGATAAAGGCAGATTGGCTTAAGTTTTAAGATGCAGTAGAACAATACTCTTCAGGAAAAATGATGAAGGACCAATAGTGTTTATTCAGTGACTATCATGTGCCAGACACTGTCTTGGTTCCTTAGAAAGTAAAAACTCATCAATCAAGTAAGATGAGGTAGGTAAGTGGATAGAGCAAGCAAGGTTAGGTGATAAATGCTATACTAGACATACACAAAGTCTGTGCCAACACAGTACGATGGATGTTAGTTTTCAGAGAGGTGACTCTTGAGATTATTCAAGGTACGTTGCACTTCTCCGAATGAAGAAGAGATGGACGGCACTGCAGAAGGAAGAACCAGAAGGACCAAATACAAGAAATGTTGGACAATGCCAAGTCCTGGGTTAGAGTATATCAGGGGGAAGGCTAGAGATCAGACTAAAAGGTAGGCCAGAGGCCAGGTTACCAATGGCCTCAGATTCAGTCCAGGACTTCCAAGTCCTAGTTAAAGGCAGTAGGTTGTCTTTTGTTCAACTGATGTAGCAGCCCATTCCTAAGGATTAAACCTTAATAAACACCACAACCTGAAAGCTTATCCCAAACTTACAAAGGCTCTCCTAATACCCAGCACTTCAGGGTACTATTCTGCCATGCCATCTGGCACTTAAAACAATCTCCAGGTTTAGTCTTTTTATTTTACAAAGAGAATTCTAGATTTTCACTTGAGCAATTTAGGATTTATGGTCTCTCTTCACAAGTTAAATTAGGAAGATATCAGAGCTAACATTTTTAGAATTAAGGAAAGGCATAATCTAGTGCCCTTTTAGTACTCTCAATCCAATTTGCAGCAAGGCTGCTAGTCAGCAACTACCTTCTGTAGCCTCATTTGCTACATAAAATGTGAGTTTAGCAGGCAAAGTAATCTCTACTTTGTAAACTTGATTCTATTTTCTCTTCTAAAATACCTTTATTTGTCCTCTTTTAGCGTCTTATTCTTCAAAGTAGACAAGTTCCTAACATTTGTGTTTTAAGGCAAGTGCTCCCATATTGGTGCTGACTAAATTGGATCATCAAGTGGGCCTAAAAAACTTTAATACAATATTCTTAGTGACAATAAATAGGAAGCCTGTGTCCTTTACATTTTTGCAATGTAAAGTTGAAGGGGGGGGGGTGGGAATGACAAACGCTGAAGTGTTAGTTCCTAATAATTTTTGGCTTTCTTAAAATAAAATGGCATTAAATAAACATGTCAAGAGAAGTCTGTACTGACTTTGTGATCACAAGATACTCTGCCTACTGAAACAAGGCCTGCAGAACAAAAAAATAAGGCTAACCAACCTGATGAATAAACAGGGTTTTAAGGCACACTAACAATCATTGAAAGTCTCAGTAATGCCAAGAAATAAAGATTGGTATCACTCCCCAAAGTGTTTCACACCATAAAAACAAATGATAAAGGTTTCTGAAAGCATACTTCATTTTTATATCATATGACCAATTTTTGGGCTAGATTGGGGGGGGGGGGGGAGGTGCGCACACATCTACTCCTGTACCCAATTCTTACACTCTGGTCTTACTATTCCACACCTGGAGATATACAAGGTAGGCAGAGAAACAAGCAGATTCACATCTTTAGCATTTTCTCCTAAGTCCCAGAACCTACAGTTTTCTGATTTACAGATTTACTCATCAAGTACTATTCAAAACCTAAATGAAAAGGGAAAGAATTCTGCCCAACAGACGGGGAGGCAAAGGTAAAGTTTCAGGAAAAAAACTTAGACCAAAAACACTTAACTTTGGCACTGATATAGAGGATTAATATAATTTCCCCCTTGCTGTATGGATTCTTTACTCTAGGGTATTTCCTGGTTGATTTTGTATCATAGCTCCCTCTGGTGGCTAAGTGAATTTCCCTAGCGTTTACTCAAATAGGGAGTGGAATAGACCGTTGTAAAAAAACCCAAACAACTCATTAGGCATTTGGCATTCCTACAAAATTAATGATTGTTCAAAGTATATTTGGTGAGGATGAATATAGCATTCTAGAAAAGCTCTGTTTCTACTATCTTCACATTGATAATTCTATTAATAATTGTAAAAGGAGTTAAAGATACTTTAACTTGATGGTTGAATGTTAACTCCTTTGAACTTTTTCTAAGAGATGAAGATGAAACACCCAGGATCTACTTAACTACTTAAGTGTTTATTCTGTTTCATTTGTGTTTTGCGTACCTACCTAACCGGGAACGTCCTTATGCAAAGGCATGCTTGATTTTTCTCTCCCATAACCCAGTGAGGCATCTATTTTGAAATGTTTATTATGAGATTATTTCTGCCTAAATTAACTTGTTATTTGATAGAGACTACAGAAGCACCAAGCGACTTTTGTAATAAAAAAAAAATCCTTCTCTCCTTCCATCCCTACAAAATCACAACCACATTCAACGTTGTCGGGTATAGCTTTCAAAGTTAGCAAGAAGCAGTGCCCCCCACCCCCCAAGTTCTCAACCGTAAGAATAAGCTGGTTTAAGTATACCGTAACTTCTTGGATCTATATTTAAAGCAAAAGTTTTTGCCAGGTTTACTATTTATTCAATAGACAATCACGAGAGACACAATGAACAGATGTTTCCTTATAATCTCTTTACTTCATGCCAATCCCACCTTTTCCTATAGGATCATATTGATCAATGTTCCTGTAAAAAAAAAAAAAATACTGGAAAAAATTACCCCCAAATAAGAGTATTCCACCATATAGGATGGGATGGCAGAACATTTCCTTCAATGGAGTACAACTGATGAGAGTCCACCATAGCAACAGAACATAAAGAAATGTGAGTCATACCTTTTCTTGTGGCTGCTTCAGTCTAAAAAGACAGGGAACTTACAGCTCAATCAATAAAGGATCCACAGTAACCGGTTTGTTTTCATTCACATGCTCAACACTACACAGAAACTTTCGCTCTGTGTATCCTGTAACAGTTCTACAATCCCTTATCTGGAACTCTTTGGGGCAGATGTATTTGAAATTCAGAGCTTTTTGCACTTTATAAAGGTATCATATATAGACCCTTTATCACATAACACTCTCAGCAAAACCTATGGCAACTGACACATCAATATTTCTGCAGGAAGACAATTCAGTCACAGTTAAGTGCAGAACAAAGGCATCGATTTCGGTCACATTTTATATTCAATTTGCTCCACAACAAAAAACTTTGTTTTTGGATTTTTGGGATAAGAGATTGTGAACCTGTTTTCTGCCTCTGCATTCTTCATACCATGACAGAAATAAGCTAAACCAAAGGATGGTTATAACAGAACTTCAGTCTAATAGAGTTTCTCTCCTTTTAATACCCTTTATGGTAAATCCAGACATATAACTTATTTTGTTTGCAATTTCATTACAACTTCATGTACAAAGTAAGCAAAAAGGCACACAAGAAATTCATCTTCACAGAAACTTGAAAACAAGAACACCAGCCCTAATGAGCAAATATATTTCAAAGACAAAACTGAGAAAGTTAAAATTCTAGAATCATATGGAACTTAAGCACTACGAGTGGATACATGAATAATGGAACATATTATTAAACTATAAAATTTAGGGGAAAAAACATTTTAAATGAGGGAAATCTGTTCATATTCCAAAGAGTATCTTTTTTAAATTAATAAAATTCAGATCCCAAACAATTAGGAATCAGAAAATGGGTTTCTTACCTTTTGTTTCCAGAAGGATGTGGGCTGAACAGCAAGGTGGGTTACTCAATCTGACGTTATGAAAAATAATTGCTTCTTAGAGACTTAAGTTTTTCCTTGGTTAGAAAATAATAAACTAATTATAGGCTCCCTACAATATCTAAGGGGACATAAATAGGGAGAAAAGGCGAAAATCCAAGACAGCTTTTTTAGTTCCAAAAGGGTGTGACTTTCTTCTAATAGCTGCTAATCTAGGTAGAGATTTAAGGTCCATTTCCTAAGACTGAAAAACAGCAAGTCTGCCTCTCCCCTTACAGCATTTAGCTGTCTGGTCTTACTGAACTGGAAAACCTGCGTCCCCCTACCTTTCATACACAGCTAAGTCCTCTCTAATCTTAAACAGCCTATATACTAGGGAAGTAATATTTTCTATCTCACTTCAGTCAGGGGTTGGAACTACTTTTAGTAGAACACATCTTTCAGCGTAGCTTAAATGCAATTTAAGTGATGGCAACTTAACTTTGCCAACTTTGAGCGATGGCAATTTTCATTTTGGTCCTGTTTCCAAAATATTCAATGAACACAAATGAACCCAGGCTTGCTTAAGTCTAGCTCACATTAATCTTTCCGAAGTTAGTCATTAAAAAATACCAATTGTATATTCTACAGATGAAACAGAACTTAATTGTTTTTCGTCCCCAAGTCTGCTCTTGAATAGTTGTTTTGAATTCTCACATAATAACTAGAGTTACTCCCTTAATGAATCTATACCAAGTGTTCTGCTTAAATACTTAAAATGGAATCCTAATTTTGAACTTCCTATCCCTCCTCTTCCTCCTGACATTCCATGAGGTTCATTTAAATGTATTGGTTGGGTGACCTTATGCAAATCCCTTTGGGCCCATTTTCTCTACTACCAAGATTATTTCTAGTGTTTCCTAGGTTTGAAATTATGTCAACTGAATAGCAATCTTAAATTCTGCTCCCAAGTATAATTAACACCCAAAGGAAATGTTACGACTTGGCTATCTTTTGGGTGTAGAAAAAGAATGGTTTGATGTTCTGGCTAGCTATCAGGAAATCAGAAGATTAGGAATTCTAAGTAAAAACCCCTCCCCAACTCTAAACTGAAAACTCAGCACCAAGGGGCTATCAGGTAAAGATACAAAAACCAGCAGACTACAAGATGTAATCACTGCTTTGGTATGTTCTGGATACAGAATAACTTTATGGTTGAGAAGACTTCCAAGGCAAAATTCTAAAGAATGCCCAGCTTTTTATTAGCAATGACTTACTAAAATAAGCAGTTAATCTTCTAGTGTGCTATTCACACTTCAAACAGAAAATGTAATTTACGTTAAAAATCCTAATCTGTGAATTTAATACTTACCAATTTTTTAGATGAGTTTACTTTTATTGAGAAACTCAAAGGCTAACACCAACATTAATTTACTAGTCCTCACCCGATTTTGCACAAAACCCTATGCTCTCTAGATGATCACCAAAAATAAAGCAGCATCTATAAGCTTTTCATCATTTTAAAATCAAAGCTCTGAAGCTTATCCTTCAGAGACTAGATCACCCCCTCACTTACCATATTACATACACAATTGCCTTATTCTCATTTTTTATCTTCCCCTGAAGACTTTTTACAACAATTAACAGATGGCTAATACCATTTATTAGAAAAGTCCTTTCAAGAACCTTTAATTTACTAACACATAAACACAAGAATTGGAACCTTGTCAATTTAAAGTATTAACTGAGACTAGTCAACCAGTAAAAAATCTTACAAGAGGAAAAAGGACAACCATGCATAGTTTTTTTTAAAAAAATGTTTATTTTTTTCAAAGAAAAACGGCAATAGCCAATTGGAAACCTACTTAGTCTTCAACTCCAATTTTGTTTTCTTTAAATTTAGAAGTGACTTACTGATTTACTATTTTAAACAAACCCCCCCTTTCCCCTTTAAATGTTTACCATCTACTCGTGCTGAATCCTTCCAAGGAGATTGCTCCAGCGTATATATCTCCAGGTCCTCGCTTTGCTCCTTTTACCAAGAAATGCAAAACACAATTCCATCGTGCATCTTAAGGGCTCCAATCGTCAAAAATAGGAAAAAACAAAATCTTTGGAATAGCCAATTAAGTTGAATAAAAAAAAAAAAAAAAAAAATCCACACGAGTGCGGTTTGGTTGGGGCAGGAATCCACTCCTATGTTCCTGGTAATCTGATCCCGCTCCATGAATCCTTGTAATTCATCCTCCCTATCCTATCCACATTATGATTTGAATCCAATGATCCAGCTCCAAGGATTGGGATCCAGTGAGCCCTCTCCAATCCAAACCTTTATAACCAGCAAAACCAAAAAAGAGGAGGCAAAATGTTAGATACTGTAACCAAAAAAGGTTTCTGGGGAATGATGAGTTATGTCTGTCATCGGTTTAACAGATGTACATCAATAACTATCAAATTCCCCAAAACAAGTTTCTGAATGGTGTTCAGATAAATTTTAGAAACTTAATTATCATAGAGACTAATTGGAAGAAGCATTTTATATTTACAGTTCAACTGATAATGCCAACACTTGTTACTGTACAGCGTATTACAGGTTTTGTGGTTGCAAAAAGTTATGTAGTTGAGAAGTTTACTGGTATTGCTACCCACCTAAGTCTAAACTAAATCTAATGCTCCCATCTGTAATTTAATTTGTAAATTAAAGTGTTTTAAACATGAGTCAATTATGAATATTAGTTTAAAGGGGAAGGTGAGACTTAAAAGTATTCCCAACTAGATTATCTACACCAATACGTTGGAACTCTATATTTTGCTTTCATTTTGTCTTAAAAAAAATGAAGTAGCAACGCTATATCAGTCACACAGAGGACATGCAGATTTAGCAGTATTGATATTATACTCCATCCGGTTGGAATTAAAGACACCCTGTACCCACATGTACACCAACAGCAGGTCACACATTAACAGTTGTAACTAAGCATTGTGACAAATTAGCCAGTTCTTCCCACATTAGTCCCTATTAAAACAAAAAAAGGGAAGGGAGCAAAATAAATTGTTACAAAATGGGCAACGTAATTTTGCCACAATTGCCAAGGTTTAAAGAGCAAAGCAATTGTAGCTAAAGGTAACTGCATAAGATGTTTGCAAGTGTTTTAAGGTAGATGTATAATCATTTTAAACCCTTGCCTTTTAGTATAAGGTCAATACTGCCAATTTCATCTGTGACAATAGCACTTGGAGTCATACCATTGCCTCCATTATTGATCTGATCCTCCTCAATCCTCCTTTTGACAATCCTAAAATGATTGAAATGTGCTCCACAATCCTTAATCCAAAGCATTCTTAATCCATCTCTTCAGATATGTCTACAGAAAGACACATGAAAAGCAAGATAAACATAAGAACTTCCCCAAGTAAGATAACCACAAACACCCCCAACAACCCAGTTCACACAAACCAGAGCAGAATAGACATTTACATAATATCACAGTCTGAAGAGCATGGAGAGTTAACTAAATTTAAACAATCCTGTCTATGACATCACTTAAAATACAATTTACCAGAGATGAGGGGAATGTAGATGTTAGGAGCAAGGGGATATTACACAAGAATGCAATTCAACACTTTAGCCCATTCTGAACAAAACAGTTTGAATTAAAAAATGAAAAGATTGTACTGAATAAAGGAAAACTGTATACAACATGGGTTCTACAAAAAGTGTCACCAATCATCTTATGTACGAGAGCGAGATCTGCTATGACGGGGAGAATAGCGTGGTGATCCTCTGCTTCTCCTTGGGGAATAACTGCGACTCCTGCTGTTGCTTCTGCTACGGCTTCTGCTACGACTACGGCTTCGAGATCGAGATCTTCCATAACTTGGACTTCTGGGCCCATCAACTTTAACCCGGATGTAGGCAGTTTCTCCCTATTGAATAGACAGAACTTTCGAATGAAAGATCTAAGCTTTCACCTGTCTTCAGGCATGCTGAATACAATGTAACTTAAACCAGAGGCACTTTACTGGGTTTACTCGGACACCCTTGCCTGAATCTTACCTTCAAATTCCACTGTTAAGACCACTGTATCCAATTCTGGCCAAACAAAAGAATAAGTGTATAACCTACCTCATGAGATCTAAACTTAGTGTTATCCAGTTTTCGAACTGCATAGGTCATATCTTCTTTCCGTACAAACTCCACGACACCAGTGCCATCTCGGTAAACATCAGCATAACATACATCACCTGCTTCACGCATGTGATCCTTCAAATCCTGCCAGCTTCCACTTGGAGGCAGTCCTGAAAAAGTTATTTTTTTTCAATACCAATTATCCTAAATTTCACATTAAACTTAAAATTTACATTACAACAAAGATTACTTTAAAATTAACGATTATTTTTAACATCCTAGGTTAAGGAGCTGTTAAGATTCTGGAATCAAGAGCCCAAAATTATTTGCAAAGTAAGGGTCTTCATATTCTAGGTACTGCAACCTAATTTGGTAAATCTCAAATACAGTAATTCTTGTTTACTACATTCACCCATGGCACTAAAATAATTTAAGACCTGGCATGAAAACTTGCATTTGTCAAACTGGCCATGCAAGGAAAACTTTAAAATAGTTTCTGCCCCCTTTCATCAACTCGCACGGAACGGTCAACTCACCGGAGACAACCACTCTGTTTTCAGAACGCCTGGACGGGGGGCCATAGCGGCCTCGAGGAGCCCCGCCACCTCCACCCCCGCCGCCGCCTCGGCCTGTACCACGGCCGCTTCGAGGAAACTCCACCCGCAGACGGTATCCATCGTAATCATAGCCGTCGCGACCATACACCGCGTCTTCCGCATCCCTGCGTGATCACAGAAGAGCAAAGACGTAAGGAAAAGGACCGGGAGGGACGGCTAACTCGGTCGGAGAGCTAGCGGCCCCCCGCACATGCGCACCTGGGGTGGAAGAGCCCACATGCGCTGCATAATAGGAATGGCCCCTCCCCCACCCAGAAGCACGCCAGGCTGCCGACCACTACGGCAGCCCTCGGCGCCTCAGTTTCCCGCTCCGAGCCTGCGAGTCGGCTCTGGGGACGTCCGGAGGGCCCAGCCAGCAGAGAAGCCTCGCCGACTCGGCTCCTCATTCCACTCCTGCATGGGCGATTCGTCTTGCTCCCAACCTCGGAGCCCACCTCCCCATTCTCTATGTGAAGGCCTTGGAGCCTTCCCCAACTACTCCAACCTATTTCCTCAAGGCAAGAAGACCCTGACCGCCTCACCGCGGGTCCTCGAACTCAACGAAGGCGAAGGGCGGTCCTCCGCGGCGGTTCTTCAGATCGATGTCACGGATAGCACCGTATTTGTAGAACACGTCCTCAATGTCCTTGGTTCGGATGTCTGGAGGTAAGTTCCCCACGTAGATGCGGCAGTCGTTGTTCCCTGCCGGCCCACGAATCACACCACCTCCCGACATGGCGGCGACGAAAGGCGCGGACTCGAGAACAGGTCTTCCCACCAAGCCTAGCCAACGGCAGAGCGAACCCACAGCTACACCACGTCTACCGCGGCCCCTCCAAAATGGCGCCTTTATCAGCTCGGCGCACGGATATGGGGGGGAGGGAGGAAGAGAAGCGGGAGGAAGCAGCTATTCGATCTCACTACGCACGCGCAGAAGCGTAACGGGTGCTGCGAAGTGCACGCTGGCGCACGCGCGACGTCACCCTCCGCGCGAAGGGAAAAAAAGTTCCCGCGTTCCCGATTTTGTGGAGAGGTTCGCGAATGAAGTGACCGGCTGAGTGGTAAAGATTAAATACAGAGCCCTCATAAAAGGGGTTATTAATCTCTGTCGAGTCCTAAAGAGTAATCAGTTTCCTCAGGAATGGGTCTCTTAAAGCAACGGCGCCCTGAAAGGATTTGGTGAAACCTAGCCGAGAGCTTTGTCCCACCATGCTCTGCGGTGTTAACGGTCTTTGGCGGGAAAGACTCACGGGGGCGGAGTCTAAGGGGGCGGGACCGGGCGGTTGCTCCGGAAACGGGGGCGTCCTTGGAGAGTGCGCCTAGTTCAGGAGTTGCGTTGTCTGTGATTCAATGCAGAGCCAAGCCGTGACTTGGTCTGACCGCCCCATCTCCTGCGAACTGGCCGTGGGCTGCTTACCTAAGTGTCTCATGGAGGGGAACCCAGCTGAGATTCCCTAGTAAATAGTCTACACTAAGTACCGTACCACCTTCGGTTCAGAACCGAGCTTTGTATATAGCTCAATTGAACACTCCTTGTGCTAGTGGCGGTGATTCGTGCTCTGACCAGTCATTGGTGGTACCTGCCACCCAGGACCCAGACCTCTGCTGCTCTCTTCAACAGCGTATCGCTAGGCCCAACGCAGCGGAAAGGTCCAGTGAAGGTTGCAGAATGAATTGTGCCTGTTATTTCTCCAACCGCTTTCAAAGAACGAGAAAAAGCGCTCCTGCCTCTGTGTATTGCAGAATCCTGAAGTTCCTTCCTTTTTTTGAAGTCATTACCAGGCCTCTCAAGTAATATGAATGAGCACAATGAATGTGTGAGGACTCCTGTGACCACTGGAGACCACAGTTGCTGCTCAGGACTGATTCTGGTAGCATGCTGGTCCAGGGAGATAAGAACTTTTTACATCTTTTCCTCAGAGACATCTGAAATCTAGATTTTTATATGAAGTGCTGGGGTTTTTAAATATTAGTGATGAATTCAAATTAAACAACAACAACAACAACAACAACCCTGCAGTCATAAATATGCTAAAACAGATCTGCACCCTAAGTGTAAGGATGATTTTTTTCATATTATGTATTTATTTGCAACTCCCTCTCCCCAGGGATGTGAGGCAGTTTACAGAGATACTATAAAACACTACTAAAACTGGATGGAGAAATCATGGGGAAAATAAAGGAGGAGGATTAAAATGAAGGCATCGATAAGGTGAGTACACAAAATGCCTGCAGTAATAATTTGGTGAGTTCCTAGAGATGGACTGCAAATTTGCCTGTGGCCATCCTGGAAGTCACAGTAAAGAAGGGAACACAGTGTGTTCAAAATCCAAAGTGCCTTTGAAATTTTAAAAAATAGATTGTTTAGGAGAAGAGCGTGTTTTCAGTTCTGAAAGTTGATTGAATGTATTTTACAAATGTTTCTAGTAATCCCAAAATACACATTTAATTTGCTCCTCAACAGATCCATAGAGGATCTTTGGTAGTCCTTGAAATCTCTTTGGTGGTTTCCAAAATTATGAGTATATGTGCATGTACTTTTTTGTCTGTCCTTTAGCTCAGGAGTCCCCAACCCCTGGGCTGAGGACCGATACTGTTTGTGACCCGGCCGCACAGCAGGAGATGAACGGCAGGCGAGTGAGCAAAGCTTCATCTGCGGCTCCCCATCGCTCGCATTACCGCCTGAACCTTCCCACTCGCCCCCCCCCGTCCGCGGAAAAATTGTCTTCCACGAAACTGGTCCCTGGTGCCAAAAAGGTTGGGGACCGCTGCTTTAGCTCATCCTTCAATGACATATTTTTAAACTGAGCTTTCAATTTAAAGAGAGAAGACCCTGGGAATTTCCTGGAGGTCCAGTGGTTAGGACTTCTTCCTTCCACTTCAGGGAGCACGGGTTCCATCGTTCCATCCCTGGTCAGGGAATCCCACATGCGCGGTGCGGCCAAAAGAAAAAAAAAGAGAAGACCCTGATAATTTTTCAATGAGAAGCTGACCAAAAGGGACACTATTTCAACAGACTTACTCAGTTTCTAGCACTATCCTACTTGGTTAGCAGCAGAAGAGATGAGAGTTTTTAAAGAATTCCAGGCACATCATGTATTGGTTCTTACATTCAATATTTATTTACTGAGCACATTTTCTCTCTAACTTTATCCATCCATTTATGATTATTCAGATTCATCTTCTGTTGATTAATGTTAAGTCAGTAGTAACTGAGGTGGTTTAAACATAGGTGCTTTTAATTTCAAGGCATTTTCATTCCAGAAAAATAAGAAAACCATGAATTTGCTTTGATTTATTCTTGTCCAGTTTAGTGCAGTCATTTCTGATCCTGTTCAGTTCAGAAGAATACAGGGTAAAATTTAATAGAGAGTGAATAGGACATTCTTGTTTCTCTCTTGGCCTATTTTACTGTGTTTGAGTGTAACCAAATTGTAGGTTCTGGGGTCTCTTGTAACCGAAAGTGGGGTTCGGCCGCTCACCGCTCAAAAGCCAATAAAGAGGCCAGGTTGGTGGAAAGGAAAGTTCGCTTTATTTTGGATGCCAGTGACTGTGGGGGAGGGTAGACGCCTGTCCAAAAGGCAGACTCCTCCCCCCGCGCCCCCCCCCCCCCGACAATGGGGGCAACAGCTTTTATAGACAGAGGGAGGGGGCTACATGCAGAAATAATACCGTCAGCTCTGACAGTCATCTTGAAATTGGTCATCAGTGGTCTTACCAGTGTCATCGTGATTGTTTTAGGTACAGTTAATCTTCAGTTCCAGTTTCGGTTTGTTTCCATTTCTTTGAGGCCAGTTCTCGGAATTGTGGAAGCTCATGTCACGGCTACAGCCTGGTCATCATGTAGTTAACTTCTTCCACCTGGTGGGGGCTTCAGTATCTATAAGACAGCTCACAGGATGTGGCTCAGAATATTATCTATAGCCCTTAAGGAGTAACTAAAAGTCCTTGACTATGCTTAATGACTAAACTAGTATTATTTGGTCTCCTCTGTTTTCCTTTGTTTCTTCATTTTCTCACTTCTCTGATTAAACTTATCCTTCGGCTAAAGTTTTTCCACAGACAAAAGGCAGGCTGGGACTTCCTTGGTGGTGCAGTGGTTAAGAATCTGCCTGCCAATGCAGGGGACACGGGTTTGATCCCAGGTCCGGGAAGATCCCACGTGCCGCGGAGCAACTAAGCCCGTGCGCCACAACTACTGAGCCTGTGCTCTAGAGCCTGTGAGCCACAACTACTGAGCCCGCATGCCACAGCTACTGAAGCCTGCGCGCCTATAGCCTGTGCTCTGCAGCAGAAGCCACCGCAATAAGAGAAACCTGCGCACCGCAATGAAGAGTAGCCCCCGCTCGCCGCAAGTAGAGAAAGCCCGCACGCAGCAATGAAGACCCAACGCAGCCAATAAATAAATAAATAAATATTTTTTAGAAAGGCAGGCTAAGGACATGGGTGCGGGAGGGGCAAGGACCATAGGGTCCTGCTCTGTTTCCCTATGACAAGGTCAGGATGTAGCAAGAAAAGTCTGGATGGCTGTTTATCAATGTCTCCTTGGGTGGCATTAGCTTGGAAATTATTACATTTAAGGGTATGATCTTATACTATCAGTGTCCCAGAGTAGATTGGCATGTTTTAGTCCACAAGAGTGAAAAAGAAGAAAGCAAATAAACCAAACCATTTGTTCATTTGTTGGGGGGTGAAGCAGATTCGTTTTTGATAACCGTGATGTTCAAATTGTACACACCAAGAAAACTTTTTGTCAGGTCTGGAAAACAAATCAAGCAGTTTCTTAGTAAATAAGGAATCAAAACAAAATGAGGTGAATCGCTTTGAGAGATGTCTCATTCAGATCCTGGTGAAACCTGATAAATGATCCCTGCCCCACAGCAGAGTGTACCTCTTCAAAGACAGGAAGATTCATACCCTCTGGATTTTACATCTCTGTTCCCTGAATAGTGCTGGGTAAAGATTGGCAATTCTCTTTCTGTAGGCTAATCTTCATGCAACCTTTTCTCTGAACAGTGTACTATACAATTGATTAGATCTTTGCTGACCAGATTACAGCCACTTCGTTTTGCCTCCTGAGATTACCTCCTCATCTTAATTAGGGCTTTAGAGTGTTTCTAAACTCCTCAGTTACACAGCCACAGACAGTTTTGTGGATTGCTCTCACAACCAGCTAATTCATTAAGTATGGATTTTACCAGTTTAATTCTTAGAAGCTGCCTATTTCAACACTGTTGCTGTGTATGTAAACTTACTTCCGCAAAAAGAAACTTTAAATGCTTTCGATTCAATCCAGTAAGTATAAACTAGTGTAAGCACTATACTGTACCCTGGAAATAATTACTTGGGGAAAAAAGGAAATTCAAAGAGTTAGTTACCGTAAGGGTTGAAATCACAAGACCCAGTTTTTCAGTGATTTTCCTAACACTTAAATCTATGCCTGTGGTGATGGTTACACAAATCTGTAAATGTACCAAAAACCATTGAATTGTACAAGTAAAGCAAGTGAATTGTATGGTATGTAAATTATAACTCAATAAAAAATTTTTTAAATGACTGGGGAAAAAAATATCTCCACAATCAATCAGCAAAATCACTCTCCAGTACCATTCCTCTAAAGGTGTTATTAAGGCTTGGAGGTGTTCTAGAGTAATTTGCACTGAAATATGCCTTCCCTAATCTGGAAATTCTGTTTTCAGTATTTGTGTATCAATCCCTACTGTCATTTCTGGGGATAACTGTTAGTTTTACTAGGTAAAGAGACACAAAGATTAGGAGTACTTAATTCAGCCGTGAATAGCAGTTACTTCCAGAAAGAGTTCACTTGCATAGTTCTCTATTCCCTTGCTCCACCTGTTTAGTGATTAATATTCTCTGAAAAAGGAAGAAATATTAATAGTATATCTTTTTATTTCATTTATATTTGTCTCATCTTCCCTAGTAAACTAGGTTGAGGACAGATTTTTGCTGTAACTCCCTTTATTACCAGTACATTTTCTGTTAAAATGAATATTATTGACTATTTCCTGAGTGCTCTTTGAAAATAATGGGACTTTAGATGAGCAGAATGTTGTTTCTATGGAAACTGTATCATGTTTCTGTCAGTGGATAGACACAATGGGTACAAGGATTGTTTTTCATTTCACAGTGTAATAATGATAGCCACTTTTCAAGCCCAAGTAAATCATCTAATAATATAGTCTTGGTAATCTTATTTTAGGACTGGCCTCCCTCATTCTTTGATTCTTCTTGTTTTGTTTTTGGCTAATTCTGCCCATCTTTACTGTCCCATTACGGAAAGCAATAACATATGATTTTGCCAGAAAACAGCTCTCAAAATGATCTATTACAAAGAGATGTATCTTTTCCATGTCTCCCTATTAACATTATTACTCCCTCTCTCCCTCTTCTTGCTTAAGTTCTTTTAAAAATTAAAACACCAAATCATCATATTGTACATTTCTTAATTGGAGTAAATGGCTGTTTAAAGAATTATAATAAAAATATGGCAGATATCCTTTATTTGCTAAAAATGCTACCTTTTTTGGCAATTTTATCTTATACTATGGTCCTATATAAGTGTTACCTGTTAGTAGTAGTAGTAATAATGGTATTATATGTTAATGCGGCTGTCAAGTATGTTAGAAATAATTTCAATAAAAACATTTTTATTTGAAATTTTGAGAGTGTGACTGATTTTTTCCCCTTTTATTGTTTTAAAAGTTAGATTCACTGAAAACTCTCAGAATTACTTTTCTAAATTTGCTTGTGGAGTTGAGTAGTTCCAACATAGAATACATGCCCACAAGCCTAAAATATCTGGCCCTTTACAGAAAAAGTTTGCCAACCTCTGGCCAACAGGGAAAAACCTGCTTTTGTAATTTTTGCCTAAACCTAATTTATAAATTCAGTTTTGTCATGTTCTTTCTCTAGTAGGTGTTTTTGATGGGTAATATCTTATATTGTTAATAGTTGTAAACATAAGTCATACACTTCTTCAAGTGATACTTTGCTTACGCATGCTTCAGCAGCCATTACTACAGTGTAATGCTAAGGTAATCTGCCAGCCTGCCCAGCCCAGAAGGGAAGGTGCTGCTCTGTTCCAACCGGTTGCATTTTTTTGTAGTCTTGTTGACTCAAAATTGCTCGTCGTAAGAGTGCAGGTTTCTGTAATTGTTCTTGCATTGACGCAATGTCGTATGCAGAGTCCATACAGGTTCTGTTCTAAGTAAGTATCTGTTAAGGTCCACTCACTGTGGAATTTGTAGATAAATTTCCAAAATTTGCAGATTGTGTTCCACAGTTCTGGGAGCCCAGCAGCTTTCAGGCTGGTGCTAGTACCACCACTCTGGCCCCAGAGGACTACTAGATGTGGGTACCTGTGTAGTCTACAATCTAGACCCATGCCCATGGGATCCTTCCTTGTCTGGCTCCCACCTGCCTCCATGTGGTCAGGAGCTCACCAGCTGCAATTCCTTCCAAGTTAATTTCTAGTCTTTGTAGAATCCAGACTCCAGGGGGGGAAAAGTTCTTTCCCTTAATTTAGAGTCTCCGTTTCCTGTCTTGGGATCTATCTTTATATAAGACAATTGAGAATGAGAATATTTGCTTCTAAAGGAATTTCCTCTCTTTTCTGCAGGAATATAACCTCTCCCTCTGCCTCCTTATGGGCCAACATTGATATATTTTCCGAAGTCTGGATTGTTCACAATTAATACCACATGTAGGACCTTCTTACTGCATAGTCAAGGTTGAACCTCATCAGCCAAACATGGTCCAGTACATTTTTTTTTTTGCCAGTTTCAGTTCTTCTAGTAAGTGATGAAAAACAAGTTTGAACATCCTTTATGTGGTCTTCTGGATCTCAGTTTCTGATATACTGCAAGACACAGCTTAAACAGGAACACACATCCCCACAAAAACATATCTACATCCATATAGAGGTAAGTATTTCTGTCTATACATTCCTAATCCCCCATAATAATTTTGCAGTGGTATAGCCTGTGTTTGCCAGAAAAAATGATTTATATGCCCAAGTATTGATACTATATTCAGCTTCTCAGTCTAAAATATCTGCGGTCAGAAAGCTTTCTTTATAATTTTTCCCAAGGTAAGTGGGTGTTATTTTAAATTTGTGCAACTGGAGAGCCCCATTAGGTAGGCTTCCTAACACAAAAGAAAAGAAACTGTAAAGGATTATTCATATCTTCCACCTTTATAGCTACAGTAACTGCTTGTCACCTTAAAATGTGTTTTCCTAGCTTCAACTAAATCCAGGTTTTAAAAAAAACTATAGATATTTCTGTTAATGTTTTATCAAGTCACAGTTCTAGAACGTTTCTTATAAATTCTTAGTTTGCAAGTAAATATATAAATATTTGGGACTCTAGTTACAGTTCCCATCTGACAATGTACTTTTTTTTTTTTTTAATTTAATTAATTTATTTATTTTTGACTGCATTGGGTCTTCGTTGCTGCGCGCGGGCTTTCTCTAGTTGTGGCGAGCAGGGGCTACGCTTCGTTGCGGTGCGCAGGTTTCTCTCATTGCGGTGACTTCCCTTGTTGCGGAGCACCGGCTCTAAAGTACATGCCCAGTAGTTGTGGCACACGGTTTTAGTTGCTCCGCGGCACGTGGGATCTTCCCGGACCAGGGCTTGAACCCGTGCCCCTGCACTGGCAGGCGGATTCTTAACCACTGCGCCACCAGGGAAGCTCCCTGACAGTATACTCTTAAAGTTCTGTAATTGCCCTTAAGAGAATATAATTGTCTCTCCCCAGTCAAGGAGACTGTCTCTCAACCTCTGTGACTTTGAAATTCCACCAAAAATAGCCCCCTTTTGATATGAGCTGTATAAGTAGGGCTAGACCAAGCTATTTGCCCCCTCTCCCCAAGATGACTTGTAATTTGGTGTCCCTTCAAACTGATATTCTTTAGCTTCTCAACTATTATTTAAATAGGAGATTTAAAAGGTTTTCTCAATTAAAAGAAAGAACAACAACAAAATAGAATATATTTCTTTAGACGTTTATGCACCAATTTGTATGCAACTATTTGAATGCCAAAGCCATGCCCTGACCAACTCATTGTCTTTCCTGCAGAGCTTCAAGCACTTTTGAGCCTTTGTCTTAAATAAAAGTAAGTACTTGTTCGGGGATGGTATAAAGTAATAGAGACTCTCACTAAGCATGATTTGCACTGTACCATGTTATTAAAGTGGTTTTCAAAGTTTACGACACTGTATTTAAAGACACCTATACCAACCAACTTCTGTTAGGTAATGCTTCAATAATAAAGCAACCCCCCATATCTCAGTGGCTTAGCAAAATAGCCAAGGTTTACTGCTTGCTTATGTTACTTATTGGCAACTAGGGGTAGGCAGAGGCACTTCGCTGCGTATCTTATTCTGGAATCCGGAAATCTGGTATGGGTATGGTGGAAAGATGTGCTTTGAACAAGATGGGTTTTTGTTTAAATCTCCTATACCATTTACTACCTGTGTGATCTTGCATAACTCCCTTAACCTACTTAAGACTCTGTTTCTTCATCTATAAAATGGGGGATAATAATAATACTTCTGGGGTTGTTGTGACGATTAAATGAAATAACGTGGAAATCAACTAGCGGTAGAGTGCTCTGCACACAGGTTTTCAGTAATTAACAGTCATTCTTATTCAGGCTCTAAACACCTATGTGCTTGGATTTTCAATGTTTTTGGCTCAGATATTGGTCCACTTTACTCCTCTTTGGAAGAAGGAAGAAGTGAAACTCAAGTGAGTCTGTCCTGTGACTAATTTGATGTTGTGGATAGACAGCTTAGTAGAAAAGAAGGTTGGAGGGCTTGCCTAAATTGATTTTGTTTGTTTTTGTTTTTGAAAGGGAAGATATGACCTATGCTGAAAAGAAGTTGAGAAATCCTCTCCACGTATTACATAGAGAAACAAAAGTGCCCCTGGCCACACAGGATGCAGCCTCTAGTGCTATCCAAATATGTAACTAGAGGAAATGTGATGTAGCTCTTTTGTCTTTCTATGTTTCTGAAGGATGTCTCCCTTGTGGAAAAGCTGACTGGATGATTAAAAACCTCCTGATCAATGTAATGCTTTTTTTTGTTGCTCAGGGTTTATCTATGTGTTCTTTTTTTAACCAGCTAGTTGGAAATACATCTCAGGTTCCCCCTTGCTAATCTGGTGTGCTGAGCAGGAGCTTGTTCTTGGAAAAGTACAGACTTTGGAGCTAAACAGATCTGAATTTGAATCCTGACATCTCTACTTACTAGTTGTGTTATCTGGGACACCTCCACTTACTAGTTGTATTACCTGGGGCATCTTCTTTTATTCACTGATTCGTCTATTTGTGTATTCATTCTCATTCAGAACGTTTCTCGAGCACTCTCACTATGCCACGGGTACAAACATAAAGCCACGTGACACCTGCCGAGGACAATTTGCCCTCGGTCTACCCCAGTAGCCTACAAACTTTCCTGACCACTCACACCATCAATAAAACATTTTTGAGCACAAGCCCTTCATATATGTACATGTTAATGTATTGTGTATGTGACTTCTACACAATCGTGCACATAATAAGACATTTGATTTTAAAATGTATAGTATTGTATCACATACCACCTGGGTGCATACACCCAATTTTAGGGGCTACTGGCCTAGTGGTAAGCTTATCTGAACTTCACTTTCCTCATCATTAAAATTGTGATGATGAAATCTGTTTCATGGTATTGTTGCTCATTCATTCACTTGACAAATTTCATTGAACACTCTCCAGTGCTAGATTCTGTCTGAGGGACTGGAGATAGAGTGTTAACTGTCCATTGTGTTTTTTACTAAGGGGAAACTTCCATTGGGGGGGATACTATTATACTTACTTATGTTTTAATTGATATTCAATGCAGCTGGCCTTCTGTATCTGCAGGTTCCATATCTGCGCGTTCAACCAACAGCGGATTGAAAATACTTGAAAAAAAAATTCCCAGAAAGTTTCAAAAAGCAAAACTTGAATTTGCTGTATGCTAACAAATAGTTACATAGCATTTATGTTGGGTTTACAACTATTTACATAGTGTTTACATTGTATTAGGTATTATAAGTGATGGAATAAGATTATTTTAAGGCAGTACAAGAAAAATTAAACATAAAATTCTCTCTCTGCCTGTTTGAGCCACTATCCCACTCCCCTTTAGCATGCATTGTGCATCTTCATTATACATTAACTAGATCCTCTTAGAAGACGCCTACTCACCAAAAAAAGCAATTTCCTCCTGGTGCCCTCAAGGTAACTACTTAGGAGATAACATTCCTGTCTCAACCCTGTAAGGTGTCACAATAACCCACTACTCACCTTGTTGGACTATGCAAACTGTCAATATGTTACTTTGATGTACAACCCTTTGTCTCAAAAACTTATATAACTGTGCCTTGACCTCCAACAGGTGGAACAGTCCTCAGAGCTTTCAGAAAGACTGTCTCCCAGGTTATAATCCTCAGGTGGCTTGAATAAAATTTTCCATTTCTCTCTTAGATTGACTATTGATTAATTTTTTGTTGACATAAGTAATCCAGAGATGATTTAAAGTATATGGGAGGATGTGTTTAGATTATATGCAAATACTATGCCATTTTATATAAGGAATTGAGCATCCACAGATTTTGGTATCCACAGGGAATCCTGGAAACAATCCCCTGCGGATACTGAGGGATAACTGTATATTAAAATTCTTAAGTTTTAAAATCTAGTTTTTCTTAAACTTAAAAATCTTGATAATTATTAATCTAATCATACGTTGTATAAAGGTAAGATCCATTATTTTTACTTATTCTATGATTAATATTCAATTAATACCTACATTTAAAAGATTAAATCCTCAAACATTTAGCATATTATATAAGTAGTTCATCAAATTTTATTAAACATTTGAAGTACACATTTAATATATCTGATTCTCTCAAACACTTCGAATTCTTAACATTAGTTCTACATTAGTCAGGGTTCAATGCAGGAAACAGAAACACTCTAGGTGTTTTAAGCAGAAAGGGATTAAATACAGGAGATTAGGTACTTACAAAATTGTTGGAAGAAATGGAGGAGTGGGCTCAAGGCGTACCTCTAGGTGTGACTCCCTGAACATTGCAGAACTGACCTCTCAAGAATGCTGCTTCCTCTGCCACAATCAGGAAAGTGGAGATCAGGAGGCCAGAACCTGAACAGTTGAGCCAAAAAAAAAAAAAAAAAAAAAATATTGGCACACTGCCTAAAACGCTATTCAGGGGTCACAGAGCTGCAGTAGCCACTACCACAATTGCCTCGTCACTGGATTGTGCTTTCTGCCACTGCTGCAATTGCTTCTCAACACCCAAGAGGCTGGGGACTGGACACTGGCAACTCCAAATTTTACCAGCACTACGCACAGCAAAGTGTCAGGAAGATGGACCTTGCCACACTCCTATCTTCTGACTTATTTGATCATTGTTACTCATGTGTGTAATGTGATTCCTCTAAGTGAATTGAAACCTCTATGAGGAAAGGTGTCATGATTTCTTTTTATTTTTCAGCCTGTAGCACAGGCACACAGAGTTTGTTCAGTAAACATACATCGATGCTTGAGTATTCAGTACTCAAGATATTTGATACTGTCATTTTGATGCCTTGGTTTTGATTGATTATTCTAATCCCCCATCTCCTTCAGATCAACTTCCAGTGTGCCAACCATAAGCAACTGAGCATGCACAGTAAGTACTGTTGAAGAACTGGATCCCTTCCATTGGCAATTGGTCAGAGACATCCATTGTAGACATTATTATGTGGTTAAAAACATCTGCTGATGAACACGGGGAAGGGGAAGGGGAGGCTGAGATAAAGTGAGAGAGTAGCATTGACATATATACACTACCAAATGTAAAATCGTTAGTGGTTAACAGCTGCATAGCTCAGGGAGATCAGCTTGGTGCTTTGTGACCACCTAGAGGGGTGAGATAGGGAGGGTGGGAGGGAGACACAAGACGGAGGGGATATGGGGATATATGTATACATAGAGCTGATTCACTTTGTTATACAGCAGAAACTAACACAACATTGTAAAGCAATTATACTCCAATAAAGATGTTAAAAATAAACAAACAAATAAATACCCCCCCCCAAAACATATCTGCTGGTAATAGATGTTTCGTAGTGGTTGTCTACAAAAGAAAGTTTTATAGTTTGTTATATTAGGGCACCAGTACATCTAACTTCATTTATACCCAGAGCCCTAACTGTACAAACATGTTGGGAATGGTACCCGTATATAACACTCATGGCCATCATGCGAATCTAATATAAAGAAAAATTTCTTAATGTAACACTACTAGCCAACCCAATGATTATAAAATTTGGGACTTCCCTAGTGGTCCAGCAGTTAAGACTCCGTGCTCCCAATGCAGGGGGCCCAGGCTCGATCCCTGGTCAGGGAACTAGATCCCGCACGCTGCAACTAAAGACCTGGTGCAGCCAAATAAATAAATAAGTAAATATTTTTTTAAATTATAAAATTATATTTAGAAAATTAACCAAATTCTCTTCAACTTTCAGATTAAAATCACAAATATGAATCAAAACTTTTCAAACAAATCATGATTCTAGAAGACTTCTTATTTTAAGATGGCAGAGTATAGACATTTCTGTCCCAGTCTCAACTGAAAAAATACAAGTACAGAAATCAGAAATGCAAACCCAGTCTTTGACGAAACTAGAAGACATCTGAGGCCTTAAATCATACAGGAAAGTAGAAAGTACATGGGTGACTTGGCAGATTGGCAGAGTTACAGAAGGGCAAAACTGGACACCCTAAGCAATAAGCTGAATTCTCACAAAACCCATGAAAAGCTCAGAAACAGGGGTTCCAGGTATCTGGGTGGGTGAGACTGACACAGGAGATAGACTTTCTGGAAAAGTTCAATTTGACCAAAAGCAAAAGAATTGTAGCCAGCTCTCCCTACAGTGAAGTCCTGCCCATAAATGGTGCTTCCAATTAAGTTTTTAGTGCTGGGGCTTCCCTGGTGGTGCAGTGGTTAAGAATCCGCCTGCCAATGCAGGGGACACGGGTTCAAGCCCTGGTCCGGGAAGATCCCACATGCCACGGAGCAACTAAGTCCCTGCGCCACAACTACTGAAGCCTGCACGCCTAGAGCACGTGCTCTGCAACAAGGGAAGTCACCACACTGAGAAGCCCACGCACCGCAACAAAGAGCAGCCCCCGCTCAACACAACTAGAGAAAGCCCGCATGCAGCAACGAAGACCCAACACAGCCAAAAAAATAAATAAATAAAAAGTTTTTAGTGCCTTACTCCTGTATATGAATGGCCAGTCAAGGGCTGCCAGACATTTAAAGAAAATATCTAACAACAGAGAGAGACTTCTAAGTGAATAAATAGGAAAAAGAGATTAGACATGTACACGTGGTGTATATATAAAATAATCATGGAATAAGAAAGAAGTACTCTTGAAAATTCAAGATATGATAGTAAAAATTAAAGAAAAAACTAAACAGAGGAGTAAAATAAAATCAAGGAGACCTCAAAACATAAATAAATAAATAAATAAATAAATAAATAAATAAATAAATGAGACCTCTCAGAAATTAGAACAGAAAAACAAATAGATGACAATAAGGAGAGAAAGGATAAGAAAATTAGAGGATTAATTCAAGAAGTTTAAAAACTACTGGTGAGCATTCCAAAAAGGCAGAATGGTAAGAAGAATATCATCAAAGAGACATATTTCCCAGAACTAAAGGATATGAATCTTCAAATTGATAGAGACCACCAAAATGCCCAGCACCATGAACAAAAAGAATACCCTCGCCAAATTACATCACTGTAAAAATTTAGAATACCGTAGATAAAGTATTCTAAGAGCTTCTAAAGAAAAAAAATAGATCATATACAAACCTCCCCCCCCACCTCCGAAATCAGAATATCGTTAGATTTCTTAGTACCAAATTACATCACTGTAAAAATTTAGAATACCGTAGATAAAGTATTCTAAGAGCTTCTAAAGAAAAAAAATAGATCATATACAAACCTCCCCCCCCCACCTCCGAAATCAGAATATCGTTAGATTTCTTAGTAACAAAACTGGAAGCTAAAACAACAACAATAACAATAATGGAGCAAATCCCTTGACATTTTCTGAGTGAAAATTTATTTTCAGTGTTCAACCCTATACTGAGCCAAACTCTCAATCATGAATGAAGCCAAAATTTTCAGTGATGTTATCTTCCATTCACTATTTCTCAGGATGCTGCTGGGGAACTAGAAGAAAAAAGTAAACCAATTTCATTTATTGTGTTGTTCACCATTGCTTGTTTCCTCTTTAGTTCTTCTAGGTCCTTGTTAAATGTTTCTTGCATTTTCTCTATTCTATTTCCAAGATTTTGGATCATCTTTACTATCATTACTCTGAATTATTTTTCAGGTAGACTGCCTATTTCCTCTTCATTTGTTAGGTCTGGTGGGTTTTTACCTTGCTCCTTCATCTGCTGTGTGTTTTTCTGTCTTCTCATTTTGCTTATCTTACTGTGTTTGGGGTCTCCTTTTCGCAGGCTGCAGGTTCGTAGTTCCCGTTGTTTTTGGTGTCTGTGCCCAGTGGCTAAGGTTGGTTCAGTGGGTTGTGTAGGCTTCCTGGTGGAGGGGACTAGGGCCTGTGTTCTGGTGGATGAGGCTGGATCTTGTCTTTCTGGTGGGCAGGTCCACGTCTGGTGGTGTGTTTTGGGATGTCTGTGGCCTTATTATGATTTTAGGCAGCCTCTGTGCTAATGGATGGGGCTGTGTTCCTGTCTTGCTAGTTGTTTGGCATAGGATGTCCAGCACTGTAGCTTGCTGGTTGTTGAGTGAAGCTGGGTCTTGGTGTTGAGATGGAGATATCTGGGAGATTTTTGCCATTTGATATTACGTGGAGCTGGGAGGTCTCTTGTGGACCAGTGTCCTTAAGTTGGTTCTCCCACCTCAGAGGCACAGCACTGACTCCTGGCTGGAGTACCAAGGGCCTTTCATCCACACGGCTCAGAATAAAAGGGAAAAAAAAGGAAAGCAAGAAAGAAAGAGGATAAAATAAAATAAAGTAAGATAAAATAAAGTTATTAAAATAAAAAATAATTATTAAGAAAAAAGTTTTTAAAAGTAAAAAAAAAAAAAAAAAGGTCATGAAGAACCTAGGGGTAACACAGGAATGAAGACACAGACCTACTAGAGAATGGACTTGAGGATATGGGGAGGGGGAAGGGTAAGCTGTGACAAAGTGAGAGAGTGGCATGGACATATATACACTACCAAACGTAAAATAGATAGCTAGTGGGAAGCAGCCGCATAGCACGGGGAGATCAGCTCGGTGGTTTGTGACCACCTAGAGGGGTGGGATAGGGAGAGTGGGAGGGAGGGAGACGCAAGAGGGAAGAGATATGGGAACATATGTATATGTATAACTGATTCACTTTGTTGTAAAGCAGAAACTAACACACCATTGTAAAGCAATTATACTACAATAAAGATGTTAAAAAAAAAAAAAAGAAGTAAACCAAGAAAAAGGAAGACATTGGATGCAGGGAACAAGAGGTTTATATATATAGAGAGAAAGGAAATTTCCAGCATGATGTCAAAGGATAGACCCAGGAGGATAATTCTGTAGCTTCTTTAGAGGACAGCTATTCTAGATTGGAGCTGGCCAATGAAAAAGTACAGGTGTGGTGCCTCTAGCAGGGGAAAAAGTAACAAATACATCATTGAAAAAATTGATCATTTAAAGCTTGTAATGAAACATTTCCATACTGGGGAGTATTGCAAGATTTAACTCAAGTTCAAAGAAATTTAGGTACATAAAAAATGAGGTTGGTATATCCATACAATGGAATATTACTCAACAATTAAAATAAATAAGTTATAAAAAGACATGGATGAATCTTAAATGCATGTTGCTAAGTAAAAGAAACCAGTGTGAAAAAACTACATACTGTATATATTCCAATTATATGACATTCTGGGAAAGACAAAACTATAGAGATGGTTAACAGATTAGTAGTTGTCAGGGGCTCAGGAGGAGGGGAGTAGAATAGATGAAACAAATGGGATTTTTTTTTAAGGTGGTGAAACTATTCTGTATGATACTATGAGTACAAGACCTAAAACCCGTAAAACTTTACAGCACAAAGAGTATAAAGTTTAATGCATACAAGTTTTTAAAAAATTTTATTGAAGTATAGTTGATTTACAATGTTGTGTTAATTTCGGCTATACAGCAAAGTGATTGTTATACATATATATTCTTTTTTGTATTCGTTTCCATTACGGTTTGTCACAAGATATTGAATATAGTTCCCTGTGCTATACAGTAGGATCTTGTTGTTTATCCATTCTGTATATACTAGTTCTCATCTGCTCATCCCAAACTCCCAATCCATCCCTCCCGCACCTCCCTTCCCCTTGGCAACCACAAGTCTCTTCTCTATGTCTGTGAGTCTATTTCTATTTCATTCATTTGTGTCATATTTTAGATTCCACATATAAGTAATATCATATGGTATTTGTCTTTCTCTTTCGGACCTACTTCACTTAGTATAATAATCTCTAGTCACGTCCATGTTGCTGCAAATGGCATTATTTCATTCTTTTTAATGGCTGAGTAGTATTCCATTGTGTATATATACCACATCGTCTTTGTCCATTCATCTGTCGATGGACATTTAGGTTGTTTCCATGTCTTGGCTATTGTAAATAGTGCTAATGTATACAAGTTTTAATTATCATACAGGAGGTTTGGGGAACCCAGCATGAAATACAAAGTGTGATAAAAGAATCTAAATATATTGCAAATATATGAAGCAACCTCTCTGAAGCAGGTAGGGGAATAAAGGAAATGAGTGGAGTCTATAAAACTAAAGGCAAAAGGAACTGTACATAAGCACTGTACACTAGTTAATAAAAAACAAGTTGCTTCTGGGACTTCCCTGGTGGTCCAGTGGTAAAGAATCTGCCTTCAAATGCAGGGAACACAGGTTCAATCCCTGGTCAGGAAACTAAGATCCCACATGCCACGGGGCAACTAAGCCTGCACGCCACAACTACTGAGCTCTTGGGCTTCAACTAGAGAGGCTGTGTGCCATGAACTACAGAGCCCACGTGCCCTAGAGCCTGCACGCCACAACTGGAGAGAAGCCTGCATGCCACAACGAAGAGCCCACATGCCACAACTAAGACCCAATGCAGCCAAAAATAAATAAATAAAAATAAATACATAAATAAATCTTAAAAAAAAAAGTTGCTTCTTATTTTAACAAATCTGAAATCACTACATGTGTATACTGGAATTGAACAATTAAGTAGATGGATGGCTGATGGTGGGAGCTAAATTCTCATTGGAATGGTTGGAATTGTTTTATGGAATAAAGATATAATCATTTATTAACTAAATATATTTATTTTATAGCTCATCCCAAATTGCCACACATCAGCAGAACACCCAGAGAAGCAAATAATTATCTTTATGCCCTTGGATTAGGCAATGGTTTGTTAGATGTTGACAACAAAAGCTCAAGTGACAAGAGAAAAAAAAATAGATAAATTGGACTTTATGAAAAGTAAAAACATCTTGTGCTTCCAAGGATAACATCAAGAAGGTGAAAAAAAATAGATAAACTGGACTTCATGAAAAGTAAAAACATCTTGTGCTTCCAAGGATAACATCAAGAAGGTGAAAAAAACCCACAGATAGGAGAAAATATTTCCATATCATTTCTCTGATAAGGGAACTTGTATCTAGAATATAGAAAGAACTCTTACAAATCAATAATAAAACGACAAAATCTAATTAAAAATGGACAAAAGATCTGACTAGACATTTCTCCAAAGAAGATATACAAATTGCCAATAAGCACCTGAGAAGATGCTCAACATTATCAGCATGAGGGCAATGCAAATTAAAACCGTGAGATACCACTTCACACTTGCTAGGGTGGCTATAATCAAAAAGTCAGATAACAAGTATTGGCAAGGATGTGGAGAAATCAGCACCCTCATATACTGCTGGTAGGAATGTATAATGGTGCAGCCACTTTGGAAAACAGTATGACAGTTCACCACATAGTTAAACATAGGCTACCATGTGACCCAACCCTTCCATTCCCAGGTATATATTCTAGAAAAACACATGTCCACATAAAAACTTGTATATGAATGTTTATAGCAGCATTATTCATGATATCCAAAAGGTAGAGCAACCCAAATGTCCATCAACTGATGAATAGATAAACAACATGTAAATCCATACAATGGAATATTATCTGGCAATAAAAAGAAATGAAGTACTGAAATATACTACAACATGGATGAACCTTGAAAACATTACGCTAAGTGAAAAAAGCCAGTCACAAAAGACCACTTAATATATAATTCCGTTTATATGAAATGTCCAGAATAGACAAAGTAGATTAGTGGTTGCCTAGGGTGAAAGTTGGGAGAAAATGGTGATGGGGGTATGTGACTGCCAGTGGGTATGGAGTTTCTTTAGGGGGTGATGAAAATGTTCTGGAATTAGATACTGGTGATGGTTGCACAACTCTGAGAATATACTAAAAACCATTGAATTGTACATTTTTAATTGTACATTTAAACATTGAATTGTACATCTTAATGGGTAAATTGTATGATATGTGAAATGTATCTCATTAAAATTGATATTTTAAAAAATGCCACCTAACACTGTGCCTGGCCCATGGCAGAGACTGAAATAAAAGTTCTTTTTCCCTTTCCTCTTCCCCCAATTTCCCTACCCAGGACACCCCTGAAAGACTTCCTAGATTTTTTCACCTCTGACGGGATTTTACCTACCACTATCTTAGCAATCAAGATTTTCTCTTTTCACACAAATACCACACCCTTTAGATCTTACCCTTCTGCTGCCTGCTGTCACCCTCAAAGTAACTTCCTAAGATAGGACAGCCTTAGATGACACTCATTTGATTGCTGAGGGGCCGCTGACTAGCTTGAAGCAGCTTGATAACCCAGGCTCTGCACAGGCTGTATCTGGGCCCTCCACCTCTGAGGTTACTACACAGCTCTAGCTGGAGGTTTCCAAGACTCATGCCTGCCTCTCCTGCCCCTCTCTTCTTTCTCTGGTCCAAGCCAGACCATTTCTTCCCTCAGCTACCTTAATCAATGACAAAATGCTCTTTCTCTCTGGACGTCAGGTCTAGCCTTTAGTGAAAACTTACTTAAAATTAAAAAAAAAACAAAACCCACCAACAAAACCCAGTAAATATTAATTTCTTCACAACTCCCTAAAACTTGATGGAGAAATGTTTCCCCAAGTCTCCAATTTACCAAAATCTCCCTGAATTAGTCCTACTGTTGGCTTGATGTTACTCTTTGGGCTTTCTTTGCTTATCTATAAAGAAAGAAGAGTTCAAGAGTGAATGGAGTCCAGATTATCTGAGGCTACTCCAGTTCTTATTACCTTTACCTTCACATAAGACTTTCCTTTCTTTCGTCTTCTTTTTTTTTATACAGCAGGTTCTTATTAGTTATCTATTTTATACATGTTAGTGCATATATGTCAATCCCGATCTCCTAATTCATCCCACCATCACCATCCCCCACTTTCCCCCCTTGGTGTCCATACGTTTGTTCTCTACATCTTTGTCTCTATTTCTGCCTTGCAAACCGGTTCACCTGTACCATTTTTCTAGATTCCACATATATGCGTTAATATATGATATTTGTTTTTCTCTTTCTGACTTCCTTCACTCTGTATGACAGTCTCTAGCTCCATCCACGTCTCTACAAATGACCCAGTTTCGTTCCTTTTTATGGCTGAGTAATATTCCATTGTATGTATGTACCACATCTTCTTTATCCATTCGTCTGTCGATGGACATTTAGGTTGCTTCCATGACCTGGCTATTGTAACTAGTGCTGCAGTGAACACTGGGGTTCATGTGTCTTTTTTTTCTTTTTGACTTTTATTTTATGTATTTTTTATACAGCATGTTCTTATTAGTTATCCATTTTATACATATTAGTGTATATTTGTCAATCCCAATCTCCCAATTCATCACACCACCCCCTCACCGCCACTTTCCCTCCTTGGTGTCCATACGTTTGTTCTCTACATCTGTGTCTCTATTTCTGCCTGGCAAACCAGTTCATATGTACCATTTTTCCAGGTTCCACATATATGCATTAATATACGATATTTGTTTTTCTCTTTCTGACTTATTTCACTCTGTATGACAGTCTCTAGATCCATCCACGTCTCTACAAATGACCCAATTTCGTTCCTTTTTATGGCTGAGTAATATTCCATTGTATATATGTACCACATCTTCTTTATCCATCATCTGTCGTTGGGCATTTAGGTTGCTTCCATGACCTGGCTATTGTAAATAGTGCTGCAATGAACACTGGGGTGCATGTGTCTTTTTGAATTATGATGTTCTCTGGGTATATGCCCAGTAGTGGGCTTGCTGGGTCATATGGTAATTCTATTTAGTTTTTAAAGGAACCACCATACAGTTCTACATAGTGGCGCTATCAATTTACATTCCCACCAACAGTGCAAGAGGGTTCCCTTTTCTCCACACTCTCTCCAGAATTTGTTGTTTGTAGATTTTCTGATGATGCCCATTCTAACCTCATGGGTGTGAGGTGATGCCACATTATAGTTTTGATTTGCATTTCTCTAATAATTAGTGATGTTGAGCAGCTTTTCATGTGCCTCTTGGCCATCTGTATGTCTTCTTTGGAGAAATGTCTATATAGGTCTTCTGCCCATTTTTTGATTGGGTTGTTTGTTTTTTTAATATTGAGCTGCATGAGCTATTTATATATTTTGGAGATTAATCCTTTGTCCGTTGCTTCATTTCCAAATATTTTCTCCCATTCTGAGGGTTGTCTTTTTGTCTTGTTTATAGTTTCCTTTGCTGTGCAAAAGCTTTTACGTTTCATTAGGTCCCATTTGTTTATTTTTGTTTTTATTTCCATTACTCTAGGAGGTGGGTCAGAAAAGATCTTGCTGTGATTTATGTCAAAGAGTGCTCTTCCTATGTTTTCCTCTAAGAGTTTTATGGTGTCCAGTCTTACATTTAGGTCTTTAATCCATTTTGAGATTATTTTTGTGTATGGTGTTAGGGAGTGTTCTAATTTCATTCTTTTACATGTAGCTGTCCAGTTTTCCCAGCACCACTTACTGAAGAGACTGTCTTTTCTCCATTGTATATCCTTGCCTCCTTTGTCATAGATTAGGTGACCATAGGTGTGTGGGTTTATCTCTGGGCTTTCTATCCTGTTCCATTGATCTATATTTCTGTTTCTGTGCTAGTACCATATTGTCTTGATAACTGTAGCTTTGTAGTATAGTCTGAAGTCGGGGAGTCTGAGTCCTCCAGCTCCATTTTTTTCCGTCAAGATTGCTTTGGCTATTTGGGGTCTTTTGTGTTTCCATACAAACTGTGAAATTTTTTGTTCTAGTTCTGTGAAATATGCCATTGGTAGTTTGATAGGGATTGCATTGAATCTGTAGATTGCTTTGGGTAGTATAGTCATTTTCATGATATTGATTCTTCCAATCCAAAAACATGGTATATTTCTCCATCTGTTTGTGTCAGCTTTGATTTCTTTCATCAGTGTCTTATAGTTTTCTGCTACAGGTGTTTTACCTCCTTAGGTAGGTTTATTCCTAGGTATTTTATTCTTTTTGTTGCAAAGGTGAATGGGATTGTTTCCTTAATTTCTCTTTCTGATCTTTCGTTGTTAGTGTATAGGAATGCAAGAGATTTCTGTGCGTTAATTTTGTATCCTGCAAATTTACCAAATTCACTGATTAGCTCTAGTTTTCTGGTGGCATCTTTAGCATCTATATATAGTATCATGTCATCTGCAAACAGTGACTATTTTACTTCTTCTTTTCCAATTTGGATTCCTTTTGCTTCTTTTTCTTCTCTGATTGCCATGGCTAGGACTTCCAAAACTATGTTGAATAATAGTGGTGAGAGTGGACATCCTTGTCTCGTTCCTGATCTTAGAGGAAATGTTTTCAGTTTTTCACCGTTGAGAATGATGTTTACTGTGGGTTTGTTGTACATGGCCTTTGTTATGTTAAGGTAGGTAGGTTCCCTCTATGTCCACTTTCTGGAGAGTTTTTATCATAAATGTGTGTTGAATTTTGTCAAAAGTTTTTTCTGCATCTATTGAGATGATCATATGGTTTTTATTCTTCAGTTTGTTAATATGGTGTATCACACTGATTGATTTGCATATATTGAAGAATCCTTGCATCCCTGGGATAAATCCCACTTGATCATGGTGTATGATCCTTTTAATGTGCTGTTGGATTCTGTTTGCTAGTATTTTGTTGAGGATTTTTGCATCTATATTCATCAGTGATATTGGTCTGTAATTTTCTTTTTTAGTAGTATCTTTGTCTCGTTTTGGTATCAGGGTGATAGTGGCCTCGTAGAATGAGTTTGGGAGTGTTTCTCCCTCTGCAGTTTTTTGGAAGAGTTTGAGAAGGGTGGGTGTTAGCTCTTCTCTAAATGTTTGATAGAATTCACCTGTTAAGCCATCTGGTCCTGGACTTTTGTTTGTTGGAAGATTTTTAATCACAGTTCCAATTTCATTACTTGTGATTGGTCTGTTCATATTTTCTATTTCTTCCTGGTTCAGTCTTGGAAGGTTATACCTTTCTAAGAATTTGTTCATTTCTTCCAGTTTGTCCATTTTATTGGCATAGAGTTGCTTGTAGTAGTCTCTTATGATGCTTTGTATTTCTGCGGTGTCTGTTGTAACTTCTCCTTTTTCATTTCTAATTTTATTGATTTGAGTCCTCTCCCTCTTTTTCTTGATGAGTCTGGCTAAAGGTTTATCAATCTTTTAAAACAATACATTTATTTATTTATTTATTTTTGGCTGCATTGGGTCTTTGTCACTGTGCGTGGGCTCCCTCAGTTGCAGTGAGTGGGTGCCACTCCTTGACGTGGTGTGCGGGCTTCTCACCATGGTGGCCTCTCCTGCTGTGGAGCACAGGCTCCAGGTGCACAGGCCTCAGCAGTTGTGGCACACAGGCTTCAGTAGCTGTGGCTAGCGGGCTCCAGAGCACAGGTTCAGCAGTGGTGGTGCACAGGTTGAGCTGCTCCGTGGCATGTGGGATCCTCCCGGACCAGGGCTTGAATCCGTGTCCCCTGCATCAGCAAGCAGACTCCCAACCACTGCGCCACCAGGCAAGTCCCAAGGTTTATCAATTTTGTTTATCTTCTCAAAGAATCAGCTTTTAGTTTTATTGATCTTTGCTATTGTTTTCTTTGTTTCTATTTCATTTATTTCTGCTCTGGTCTTTATGATTTCTTTCCTTCTACTAACTTTGGGTTTTGTTTGCTCTTCTTTCTCTAGTTGTTTTAGGTGTAAGGTTAGATTGTTTGAGATTTCTTGTTTCTTGAGGTAAGATTGTATCGCTATAAACTTCCCTCTTAGAATTGCTTTTGCTGCATCCCATAGGTTTTGGATCATCGTGTTTTCATTGTCATTTGTCTCTAAGTATTTTTTGATTTCTTCTTTGATTTCTTCAGTCATTTCTTGGTTAGTTAGTAACATATTGTTTAGCCTCCATGTGTTTGTGTTTTTTACGTTTTTTTCTCTGTAATTTATTTCTAGTCTCATAGCGTTGTGGTCAGAAAAGATGCTTGATATGATATCAATTTTCTTAAATTTACCAAGGCTTGATTTCTGACCCAAGATGTGATCTATCCTGGGGAATGTTCCATGTGCACTTGAGAAGAAAGTGTAACCTGCTGTTTTCGGATGGAATGTCCTATAAATACCAATTAAATCTATCTGGTCTATTGTGTCATTTAAAGCTTGTGTTTCCTTATTAATTTTCTGTCTGGATGATCTGTTCATTGGGGTAAATGAGATGTTAAAGTCCCCCACTATTATTGTGTTACTGACGATTTCCTCTTTTAGAGCTGTTAGCAGTTGCCTTATGTATTGAGGTGCTCCTATGTTGGCTGCATATATATTTATAATTGTTATATCTTCTTCTTGGATTGATCCCTTGTTCATTATGTAGTGTCCTTCCTTGTCACTTGTAACATTCTTTATTTTAAAATCTATTTTATCTGATATGAATATTGCTACTCCAGCTTTCTTTTGATTTCCATTTGCATGGAATATCTTTTTCCATCCCCTCACTTTCAGTCTGTATGTGTCCCTAGGTCTGAAGTGGGTCTCTTGTAGACAGCATATATATGGGTCTTGTTTTTATGTCCATTCAGCGAGCCTGTGTCTTTTGGTTGGAGCATTTAATCCATTCACATTTAAGGTAATGGTTGATATGTATGTTCCTATGACCATTTTCTTAATTGTTTTGGGTTTGTTTTTGTAGGTCCTTTTCTTCTCTTGTGTTTCCCACTTAGAGAAGTTCCTTTAGCATTTGTTGTAGAGCTGGTTTGGTGGTGCTGAATTCTCTTAGCTTTTGCTTGTATGTAAAGCTTTTGACATTTCCATCAAATCTGAATGATATCCTTGCCAGGTAGAATAATCTTGGTTGTAGGTTCTTCCCTTTCATCACTTTAAATATACTGTGACACTCCCTTCTGGCTTGTAGAGTTTCTGCTGAGAAATCAGCTGTTAACCATATGGGAGTTCCCTTGTATGTTATTTATTGTTTTTCCCTTGTTGCTTTTAATAATTTTTCTTTGTCTTTAATTTTTGTCAGTTTGACTACTATGTGTCTCGGTGTGTTTCTCCTGGGTTTATCCTGCCTGGGACTCTCGTGCTTCCTGGACTTGGGTGGCTATTTCCTTTCCCATGTTAGGAAAATTTTTGACTATAATCTCTTCAAATATTTTCTCGGGTCCTTTCTCTCTTCTCCTTCTGGGACCCCTATAATGCGAATGTTGGTGCGTTTAATGTTGTCCCAGATGTCTCTTAGGCTGTCTTCATTTCTTTTTATTCTTTTTTCTTTATTCTGTTCCATGGCAGTGAATTCCACCATTCTGTCTTCCAGGTCACTTATCCGTTCTTCTGCCTCAGTTATTCTGCTATTGATTCCTTCTAGTGTATTTTTCATTTCAGTTATTGTATTGTTCATCTCTGTTTGTTTGTTCTTTAATTTTACTAGGTGTTTGTTCTTTAATTCTTCTAGGACTTTGTTAAACATTTCTTGCATCTTCTCGATCTTTGCCTCCATTCTTTTTCCGAGGTCCTGGATCATCTTCACTATCATTATTCTGAATTCTTTTTCTGGAAGGTTGCCTATCTCCACTTCATTTAGTTATTTTTCTGGGGTTTTATCTTGTTCCTTCATTTGGTACATAGTCCCCTGCCTTTCATTTTGTCTGTCTTTCTGTGAATGTGGTTTTTGTTCCACAGGCTGCAATGGGGAATCTGGGAGCACACCTGAGGAAGGGATGAGTAAAAATGGGACTGGGGGATGTTAATCTGGTTGCAGTGTGCATGATGCATTTGAGGAGGGATATTTTAAGGCAGAGAGGCCAGTGAGGACACGATAGGGAAGGCGTGTGCTAGAAATCCTGTGGTTTTATGTTTTACTTCCTAATGCTGCATGTATGAGAGAGAGAGAGAGAGAGATGTGTGTGTGTGTGTGTGTGTGTGTGTGTGTGTGAGAAAGAGAGAGAGAGGTCTCAGCCTGATGCTCAGCTAGAACTCAGACTTGTCGGGACTTGACTAGGGAACAGGTTAGGTTGCCATCCAGAAGCACGACCTCTAAACTTCAGCAATTTCCAGCAGGTCTATTTCCATCTTCCCTTGCCCACCTGCGGGCCCCAGCTGAAATCGGTCTGCTTCCACCCAGGCGCTTACGTACACAGAGGCCTATTGATGATATATTGTGAACAAAGAAGCAAGTGGCACCAACATCTCAACAGGCCCTCGCACCCAGCCCAGAGCGGAATTCCTCCCATCCCGACAACTGGAGCAGGTTCTGTGCTCCTGGCTCCTCCTGCAACAGAGCCAGCTCACAATTCTCCATCCTTCCTGTCGCAGGAGAGCTGGCGGACACTCAGGGCATCCTCAGAACAGGCCGGTGGTGTTCCACCAGCTGCAGACCGTGTTCAGGGCGACCTTGGGTACCGGTTCCCCCAGCTCGACCCTATAGAGGCAGGCAGCTCCTGGCCGGACACGCCCCTCAGGTCCCTTAGTGAGAGTGGAGGCTGCTCTCTCATTGGCTTCTCTCTCCCCAGTAGTCAGTCTGAGGAGTGGGGTCTATTTATGAATGGCATCACTGTTTCTAGGTTTCTTAGGACAGCAATTGAACAAATCAGTATTTTTTAAATTGAAGTGTTGATTTACAATATTGTGTTAGTTTCAGGTGTACAGCAAAGTGATTCAGTTATATATACATATCTATCTTTTTTCAGATCCTTTTCCCTTATAGGCTATTACAAAATATTGAATATAGTTCCCAATCAGTATATTTTTTGAACAACTGTTACATTAAACAAGCACAACTCATGGGAAGTAATTATAAAGAAACTTAAGTTTTCTCTCTTGTTAAGCCTTTGAATTCGGTAGGGCTGCTGCGTCAGCTGCACCTGAATAAAAATTCAGGCAGGCCCTGAGACTTCCTTGATCTTTCTTAGGCTGTATTCACCTTAAGCCTGAATATAGACACAACTCAGTGTCTAAAATGTTCATATAATCACTAAAATTCCAAATATGATGTAAAATTAAGGCTTTCCCCCTCTCCTTCAGCCCAGGCTGAACACTCACAGTCGACAACACTTCTGTCTCTCCTCTTCCATCCTTTTAACTGTGGTTTTTGATGCTTACGGTGTTGGAGTGGGAACAAGCAGGAAAGTTCCCCCTTGACTGGTGCAGGGGTGGGAATCTGGCACTGGTGTTTTCTGGGCTTGCAGGTGTTTAAAGCTGACTTTTGTGGATACTTTATATCCCCTCCTTAGTTCAGGCTGCTATAGCAAAATACCATAGTCTGGGTGGTTTATAAAAACAGAATTTTATTTCTCACAGCTCTGGAGGTTGTAGTCTGAGGTCCGGTGGCCAGCATGGGTGGGCTCTAGTGAGAGCTCTCTCCTGGGTTGCGGAATGCTGACCGGTCTCATTGTATCCTCACGTGGCAGAAAGAGAGCAAGATAGCTCTTTGGCCTCTTCTTCTACAGACACTAAATCCCATTCATAAGAGCTCCACCCTCATGACTAATTACCTCCCAGAGGTCCCACCTCCTAACACCATCACATTGGGGTTAGGATTTCTACATATGAATTTTGGGGGGACACAGACATTCAGCCCATAACACCTCCATTGCTGGAGACCTGTCATATGCAGTCCTTTATTCTGGGTGATGTACTTTCCTCAGGGTCATCGTGTACTCCTTCCTCCATCCCTAGGAATCTGGCCATACCTCCAGCTTGTCCTGGCTGAGATCTCTTTGCCCCTCTAGGCTGTCCTCTTGGATAGGATCTTTGACCAACCTAGGCAACCCTCTCTCTCTCCCACTCACAGCTCTCACCTTTGTCCCAACAACTCGGCTTGCGGGATCTCAGTTGCCCGACCAGGGATTGAACCCAGACCACGTCAGTGAAAGCGCCGAATCCTAACCACCAGACCACAAGGGAACTCCCCTGGTTTCTCAGTCTTGACACCTCTGAGATAGGGGGTGGAGTGGAACTCATAACACAGCTTTCTCCAAAGAAATTCTCATCCAAAATCTTACCCTCAACTCTTTTGTACCTTAAGTAGTCTTTGCCACTTACTTTGTAAATCCTGGTGTAGCACTTCACTTTGGAATTTGGTATTTATTGTGATTCAGCTGAAACTTCTATTTTAATATCTACTTTCATTTGATTTAGGATACATCCATCTTGAACAAAAATGCTTCTATTATCTGAATCCTGAGTGTTGATATGACATTTACTTCTATTTTTTAGCATAAGATACTGTCTACCATTTGGATGTTTTTTCGACACCCTGCCTTTATAGATCCAAATCTGGACTGTATTAAGAGAGGAGGCTCTAATTAAAAAGAAAGAGAGGCAGCGTTTCAAGTAAACTCTGTAAGGCCGTGGGGCATCCTTGTGTGGTACTCTAACTCTGGAGAGGAGTTGCTGTCCCTCCCTGCTTTCCAGCATCTGCAGGGTGTGGTGTGAGGTGGTGGAGCAGTGACAAGGGCAGACTTCTTCAACGGAAGACTGAGACATCGCTGGGGACTCCCTGCAGGAAGAGGCAAAAGCCAAAGAAATTGGGAAACTTGGGCAAAACATGACCTTGAGCAATTTACTTCTCTGAGCCTTGGTTTCTACATCTGTAGAATGAGAACAGTAATCCCTATGTTCTTCACAGCTGAGAGCCTATGAAGTGCTTTCTAATTTGAGAAATGGGTCAGGAGGGTCGAGGGTCAGGAATAGGGACTTGTCAGTAGACACACTATTTAGTCCCCCATCTTGGACTGTGTGGACCTTGACATCAGGGTCCGTGTCATGTTGGTTTTCTTCTGTCTCAACGTGAGTACAATTTATTGGATGGAATGGTGGTGCTGTTGGCCTGTGTCTTTTTGGAACGTTTGTGGTGTGGATTTACCTTGCGGAGCTGCCTATTTATTTCACACATGCTCTCCATCAGGCTTAACCTGCAGAAAGTGAGTGAAGGACCAGTGCTTCTTCAACTTCATCACATCCCAGAAAACCCAAGCCAAAGCTCTTTAGTGATTTATGTGATTATTTCGGTTCATTTTCCAAGGTATTGAACCCAGTTCTCTTTGCTTCTCCTTTTGCTGTGATGCCAATTCTCATTTCTAAAAGAGTTTTCTTGCTTTCTCCCTGATTCTTTCAATAAAGTTGTTTTCATCTTCACTCGTCTCTGGGTTTTTGGTGTGCCCTGTGAACCATATTGACTCGCTCAGACAGGGGTGTGGAGGAAGCCAGACCAGGAAACCCCAGCCACCTCCAGCTAATGCCTTTCTTTTTGTGATTACTACAATTGTTGCCTAGTGGAACAGGGAGCCATTAGCTGGGTTTTCACCCCCCTATTAGTATTACCTTGTAATTTAATCCCAATTAGACTCCCAGAAACATAGGCATAGGAAACAAGTAGGCAAAGGAGGTAGATGGCCGAAAGTAACAACAGTCAGGGCTTTTCATCAAACACACTGTTTTCCAAAGGTGCAGGGCCAAGAAAGAGTGAGGTCGAAGCTTGGAACAAAGTAATTGGGTAAATGATTAGAAGGACTTGAGTTTTACTTTCCGGCCTTGAGGTTGGGGTCTGTGAGCATTGATCTCGTGGGCTGGGCTGAGCCAATTTGTTTAATAGCAGTAGGGACTGAAAGAGGTCTTGAGAGATGACTCCCTGCCCCCTTCACCTTCTCTCCTTGGGGTCTATGGGAGGAAGGTCTCAGAGGAGGATTTTTTGTTTTTAATCTCACCTGGTTTCCTCCCTTGGGTCCCTAAGCAAATCCTTATGTGTATGTTGGAATCAACCTCCTTTCTGAGGGACTCACCGAGGCCCAGACCTGGAGATGACCATTCCCGTTGACTATGTGTCCTACTGGAAAGTGTAGTTGCAGGCAGTGTATACAGCTAGGGCTGGAAGTAGAGGATTCTGAGGTAGAGATGTCCTTGGGAGGAGGAGTGTCCTTAGATCCTTACAAGGGACTGTTGTCCTACTCAAGCTTCAGAATCCTAGGTTGCAGTATAGAAGGGAGGAATCCCAGTGTTTGAGGGCCCAAACGACAAGGAAACGATTATATCACTCTCCTCCATGGGACTGATCCAAGAAAAGCCAAGTGTGAAAGTTCCACCCAGCCCGGTCCTTCATTCTTCAGTAACAACAGCCACCTTCGGCCAAAGTCAAGTTGTTAAGGGCAGAGATGGTTGAGAGAGCTGTGGGGATGCGGCATGCAGTAGGGGGAGATTGGAGCAGAGCAGGGCGAGCAAGAAGCCGTGAGCCCAAGCAGCTGTAAGCAAAATCACGACACACTCCGGAAGCCTTCTACTTCCCTTTACTCTCTCTACTTCTCTTCTTCCCAATCAGGAGCCAGTCCTCCTATAAATCCACTCATGTATTTAATTACTGAGCACCCTCAAGGGTATTAGGAGAAGTTTCTAGTATTCCAGAAGGTTCTGGAAGCCCAAGGCTCCTTTCCTCCAACCAGAAGACAAGACCTGGGTGTATGGGAAGAAGGACTTCTCCCTTCCTCTGACTCTCTTGGCATCACATTCTTCACTTCTTATGGTAACCTTGTGATCCTATGTTGGGGGTTTCCAGGACAGTTCCAGTTTTAAACATTTTATCCTATTGTCCTCATAAGTACGTGCGAGGCCACATGCCCTGAATTTGTTATGGAAAAAAACTGTGAGTACAATCTTAGCTCAGAGTATTTCCTGTCCAGCTGAATCTATATAAACCTTGCCCTTCCCTGGCACCTAGCCATAGTGGCATTTGGAAGATTTGCTGGAATCCCAGCTAAGGAAAGGTTAGCTTGTGGTTTGGTGTAGGAGCAAAGGATAGGTGATCTCCTGTATCTTGAAGCTTGATTCTGAAGGCCCCAAAACTTAAGCAAAAACCCATCCTCATAGGCTTCCCTGGTGGCGCAGTGGTTGAGAATCTGCCTGCCAATGCAGGGGACACGGGTTCGAGCCCTGGTCTGGGAAGATCCCACATGCCGCGGAGCAACTGGGCCCGTGAGCCATAATTACTGAGCCTGCGCGTCTGGAGCCTGTGCTCCGCAACAAGAGAGGCCGCGATAGTGAGAGGCCCGCGCACCGCGATGTAGAGTGGCCCCCGCTTGCCGCAACTGGAGAAAGCCCTCGCACAGAAACGAAGACCCAACACAGCCAAAAATAAAAAAAAAAAAAACCATCCTCATAATGAACAGAGATTCAAACTTGCTTTTACCTTTAAGTCTCAGATGTGGCTATGTGGCTTCAGCTTTTCAGAATTTTCTTTTCCACTAATTCCCCGATAGAAATCCATTTAAGAGGGAACAGAATCTCTTGCTCTATAATGAGAAATGAGAGTTAACTGGCCTCTTCCACCTGGGGCACTGTTTTTCACACTAGAGGTCTCAACCCACTGTTGGGTCATGAAATCAATTTATCAAGAGAACATATCAGAATACATTACACTTGATTTGGATAAGTATTGTTTCATGAAACTTTTGTGTCTTCTGTTTTATCTACCTATATGTATGTGTGTCTTGGGTCACTATGTAAAATGTATTTTTTTTTCCTGGGGGTCACAGGAAAAAAAAGTTCAAGACTACCCTCCTAGGAGAGGTCAAAGAGTTCACACTGAGACTGAAACTGCTAAGGCAGACCCTCCCCCAGAGTTGGTTCCTTAGGGAAGGAGAAAGAGTAGGCTGCAGGGGGTGGGGCGGGCGGGATGGAGCCTGACCAAGGGCGTGAGGACAAACAGTGTAGAAAGGAGGAAGGGGCCTGAGTAGAAGCCCACTTCCTATCCCCTCCACCACGGCAGCCAAACCGCACTGAGGGCCAAAAACACACCAGGCACTCTGCTGAGTACCTTAAATGAGTTATCCCTTTCAAGTCTCACCACACCCCATAAGGAAGATGAGTACTATTATCACTGTCCCATTTTATAGGTGGGGAAACTGCGGCTTGTCAACTACAAATTGACATTTTCCACTGATACTTGCCATCTACCTCTACAAGGATTGAATCATATGCGGCTGCAGCTGCTGACTTTCAACACCCCCTGAAAGGAGTTCAGGTGGAGAGCAGAAATGAGGCCCTCTGTGCTCTGGGAAAAACTGGCAGAACAGGTCTTCAGATAGTTAGATGTTTTCAGGAGCCAATTTTATGAGCCCAATTCTTGTATCTCCTCATATCTAGAAAAGCTCTAAAATCCTTCATGGTGACGTCTGCTCCTCCTGAGTAGCACTAACCCACACGAGACTAGCAGAAATCTTCTGTAAAAAAATATGTGCTCGACTGCATGTACTCATGTACTCCCCCTTCACCAAAATCACATATATACTGAGCTTCTCCCCTGCCTCTTTGGAGCAATTTCTCAGAGCTATCTGGGATGCTGTCTCCCGGGCTGCAGTCCTCATTTTGCCCCAAATAAAACTTACCTCACAGGCTTCCCTAGTGGCACAGTGGTTAAGAATCCGCCTGCCTGGGGCTTCCCTGGTGGCGCAGTGGTTGAGAATCTGCCTGCCAATGCAGGGGACACGGGTTCAAGCCCCGGTCTGGGAAGATCCCACATGCTGCGGAGCAACTAGGCCCGTGAGCCACAACTACTGAGCCTGCGCATCTGGAGCCTGTGCTCCGCAACAAGAGAGGCCGCGATAGTGAGAGGCCCGCGCACCACGATGAAGAGTGGCCCCTGCTTGCCACAACTAGAGAAAGCCCTCGCACAGAAACGAAGACCCAACACAGCCAAAAATAAATAAATAAATAAATTAAGAATCCGCCTGCCAATGCAGGGGACACAGGTTCGAGCCCTGGTCCAGGAAGATCCCACATACTGCGGAGCAACTAAGCCCATGCGCCACAACCACTGAGCCTGAGCTCTAGAGTCTGCGAGCCACAGCTACTGAGCCTGCGTGCCGCAACTACTGAAGCCCGTGCACCTTAGAGCCTGCGCTCTGCAACAAGAGAAGCCACCGCAATGAGAAGGCCACACACCGCAACGAAGAGTAGCCCCCGCTCGCCACAACTAGAGAAAGCCTGCGCGCAGCAACGAAGACCCAAAGCAACCAAACATAAGTAAATAAAATAAATAAATTTATTTAAAAAAAAAACCTTGCAACTCTCACGTTATGCATTTTTTTTTTTAAGTCTACAGGCTCAAGTGGTTAAATAACCTGCCTGAGGTCACACAGCTTGTAGTTGCAGACAACTTGGTCTCACACTCAGGCGTGCCTGATTTTTCAGCTCATGCTCTCATGCAGCCACAGGAAGGAGTTCCTCTTTGGCCTAAGAACAGGATTTGGTGTTGGCCCAATATCAATGATCTAGGTAGGCCAGCCACGGGCCTTGCCCCTGGGTGCAGGGCAGGCAGGGCCAGGAAGCAAAGGAGTCCAGGTTTCGGAGCCCAGGGCCAAAGCTGGTGGCTGCGAGGGTGGCAGCCCTCCCCCAGCCCTGCTCCTGCTTGAGGCAGGCGGCAGCTTTGCCATCGCAGAATGTGCAGCTAATTATAACCAAACAATGAGCAATCACAGCCTGCTGGTGGTTTAGCTCTTGTTAGAGGTCTGGCAGGCTTTTCATGAGGACTTCCCTGCCTCTTGAAGGCAGTGGCAGGAGCTCTGGGCTCCAGCTCCCTCCCCACTTTCTGCTCCCTCCTCTCTGAGCTAGGTGAGCTAGGTCTGTCTAATTCGGTGAGTGTTTCCTTAGCTTCTGAGGTGTGCAGGCTGTGTTCAGTGTTGCAGGGGGGCGGGTATCTGAGGCAGAACTTTGTTCCTGCCTTCAGTGAGCTCACCATTCTCCCAGCAGTCTATTGATCAGAATCAAAAAAACCAGACCCATTTGAGCCTGGCAGAGGGGAGAGAGGTTTTGGACAGCTCTGTGTCCTTGGCTGCGTCTCTCTGAGGTCCTTTCTTGGGCATGGTGAGAATTTATTTCTGACCTTTAATAATGTGGGGTACAAAAGCGCTTGCTCTGTATAAATGATCTCTAATGGTGCTCATTTTTACAGGATGTCACAGGGAGAGGAACTCTTTCCAGATCTTGGGACATGTAAATCTGGGCCAACAAGAGAGATACATAAAGTCACTATAAACCTTGGAACCCAGGAGAGTTTCTCAAATGCCTTTTCTTTTTCTTTTTTTTTTGGCTGCTTGCACAGCTTGCAGGATCCTAGTTCCCCAACCAGGGATTGAACCCCGGCCCTTGGCAGTGAGGAGTCCTAACCACCAGGGAATTCCCTCAAATGCCTATTTTAAGGGCTTTGGGAAGGGTATCAGGAAATAGCCTCAGACTGTAGAGAATCTGCCTCTGAGAAAAGGTACACTGGTTATTGTTCCTGGGCCAAACTTCAAAGTCCTTCAGGTTTATCTTTTGCCTCTTCAGCCCTCTTCACCCTTCCTGACATCTAACTTCCTTCAGGTGTACTCTGGGGACCATTCTTCCTGCTTCCATATTAGGGCTTCCTTATCTGCTATCAACCAATCACATTAAGGCCTTAGTTGAAAATCTGTCAAGATAGTATCCCTCCAGGAACCATCATAAACATGAGGGATACTTGGGTCTGGATCACTGAGGAATCCCTAATGCCTCCCTAGCAGAGTGCTTGCTCAGAGGAGTAGAACATGGTCCATAGTTGTGGGGTGAATGAGTGAGAAGCTGGGAGGGACATGAAAGGGCATCTGGTCTTCATTTTCCAGGTGAAGGCCTAAGGCCCAGAGGTAGAGTGACAAACTGTCTCAGTTTGCCCAGGAATGAGGGATTTCCATGACATGGGACTTTCAGTTTTAAAACCAGACAGGTTGATCACCCTATAGGGGGTGGTGATGAGTAAACCCATGTAGGCAAAGTAGGAAGGAAAGAGGACTTGGTCAGATTTTGTTCAGCAGAAAGATGGGAAGCATCTTTCCAGAGGCCTGTGGGAAGGCAATTCTTAAAAGAAGAAATAGATATAGCCAATAAACACATTTAAACAGTTTGAAATTACTGGTAATATCAAAATACAAACTAAAGCAATTTTCACCTATTTGTCAAAGATTTAAAAATACATAGGGAATTCCCTGGCGGTCCAGTGGTTAGGACTCTGAGCTTTCACTATGGAGGGCTTGGGTTCAATTCCTGGTTGGGGAACTAAGATCCTGCAAGCTGCGCAGCGCGGCCAAAACCGGCCCCCCCTCCGCCCCCACCACACACACACTGGGAAGCCAACACTCATTCACTGTTGGTGGAAATACAAACTGTTTCAGTCTTTCTGGAGGGCAATTTGTTAAAAAATGTTTTTAAGATATCCATGCCCTTAGACCAAATAATTGCATTTCTTAGAATCTGGTCTTAAGGAAATAATTAGAGATATGATCAAGGTTTGAGTACTTATTTGTTCATGACAGTTTCATAACAAAGTCAGGTTGAAGACAACCTAAAATTTCTCCTTGGGAGGCCAAATGAAAAAAACAAATTCCTTTTGATTTTTATTTATTTATATTTTAATATTTATTTATTTATTTGGTTGCTTCGGGTCTTAGTTGCGGCAGGCGGGATCCTCAGTTGCGACTCACCAGCTCCTTAGTTGCAGCATGCATGTGGGATCTAGTTCCCGGACCAGGGATCGAACCCGGGCACCCTGCGTGGGGAGTGCGTAGTCTTAACCACTGCGACGCCAGGGAAGTCCCTCCTTTTGATTTTTAAGCAAAGTAATTCGACTCTCCTTTCGTTCTGCCCTCTACTTTCAGATTATGCCTAAAAGCCTATATTTTAGACTCAAACAGTTCTTTCCAAAAAGGAATTTTGCCATTGGCCCTTTAAATATTGTTTCCAGCCACTCTTGGCTTTCACTGGTCACATAGTCTATCCCAGAACGTTTTCGGTTCTAAATAACAGAAACCAACTCATATTGTCTCAAGAAGAAGGAGAAGAAAAGAATGGTAGCAGATATTGTTAGATGTGGGGGACCCAGGCAAAACTGACCAATGGAGCCTCAGGGAGGGTTCATTTAAGATCTTCTGAGATCGGCTCTTTCTCTCATTTAACACGACTCTGAATCTGAGTCCCTCACCCTGGCCCTTACTAGCTGTGTGCCCATAAGCAAGTTACTTAACCTCTCTGTACCTCAGTGGCTTCATCTATAACAAGGGATTATTAATACCTTACATAGCACTTATTATGAGGCAGGTTGTGGTATAATAAAATATATTTGGTCTCTGTCCTTGGTTCTGGCACAGAGCTCCTAAAACTCATGGAATTTCTGGAGTGGTAGCAGTGTCTTTTGTTGTCCATAATGAGCTCTTTTTGACCACACCAGAGTTTATGCTAATGAGATGACTCAGGGTGAAGCCCCTAGATAGCTTCAGGATGGAGGTTGGCCACAAGAAAGACCTAACAGGTAAATTTAGAGGATGGGAACTTTCAGTCCCATCCCCCAATTTCTGGAGAAAGAGGAGGGCCCAAGACTGTTCAAGATAAAAACTCTTGAACAGCAAGATTTGAAGAGCTTCTGGGTTGGTGAATAATACATCCACATGCAGGAAGGGTGATGCATCCCAACTCCACAGGAAAGAGGCTCTTGCATCAGGACCCTTCCTGACCTACCCTGTGTACCTCTTCATCCAGCTGTTCATTTGTGTTCTTTACTCAATAAATGTAAGTACAGTGTTATCCTGAGTTCTGTGAGTCACTCTAGCATCCGTACACTTGGCATCATTCCTGCGCCCTTCAATGCCTATTAGATGATCTGCCTTTCCATTAATTAATCTCCTCCCACCTCAGTCACCTACTTCTGTCATCTTATCCTAGATCTTGTCACCAGCACCAACTGTGCCAAGTCCAAAAATCTTCATTTCAAGCAGCTCTCTCTGGCCACTACCTCATATCTGTTCAATTTGCTTCCTGCTCCGAGATTCTTCCACACCTTCAGTGACCTCTCTTCCATTCAGTGATTCTCTAGTCCATTCATTCATCCCTCTAGACCATCAGTTCTCTCCCTTCTCAGCTTAGAGTTCATGGTCCATCACAAGAAACTCACTTGCATATATCTTTGTCCTTTGTAATGACATTAAAATATGTCTGCAAGTTCTTTGACACGTGTGTTAGTCTTCTTGGGATGCCATAACAAAATATCATAGATTGAGTGGCTTAAACAACAGAAATTAATTTATTCGCTGTTCTGGAGGCTAGAAGTCTAAGATCAAAGTTCTGGCCAATTCAGTTTCTGGTAAGGCCTCTCTTCTTGGCTTGAAGAAGCAGCGAGCTGAGTCTCTTCTTTTTTTTTCTTTTTTTTAATCACTAAGAAAATATTAAACCTTTTTTTTTTTTCATTGTTAATTTAGTTCTAAATATATTTCTTTAAAAAAATTTTTTTAATTTTGTACTGGAGTATAGTTGATTAACAATGCTGTGTTAGTTTCAGGTGTACAGCAGAGTGATTCAGTTATACATATATGTGTATCTACTCTTTTTCAAATTCTTTTTCCATTTAGGTTATTATAGAGTATTGAGCAGCTGTGTCTCTTCTTATAAAGACATAATCCTATCAGATCACAGTCCCATCTTCATGATCTCATATAACCTTAATAACTTCCTTCAAGGCCCCATCTCCTAATATAGCTATACTGGAGGTTTAAAGCTTCAACATATAAATTTTGGGGGGACACAAATGTTCAGTTCATAACAACACTTCTCCCTTCATAAGGTGGAGTCTAATTCCCCTCCCCTTGAACATGGGCTGAACTTGGTGACTTGCTTCTAACAAATAGAATGTGGCCAAGCAATCCACTGTGACCTGAGTCTAGGTCAGAAAAAGATAGCTTCAGTTTATTCCCCCTCTTGAATTTCTATCTCTGTGAGAAGCCATATGTCATGTTGTGAGGACGTATGAACACCCTGTGCAGAGGCTCACATGGAGAGGAACTGAGTCCGTTTGCCAACAACCACCTCTGGTTTGCCAGTCACATAAGTGAGCCATGGTGGAAGCAGAGTCTCCAGCCCCAGTCAAGCTTTCAGATGACCGTCGCCCTGATAACATCTTGACTGCATCCTCATGACAGACCCCGGAACTGCCCAGCCATGCTGCTTCCAAATTCTAAGTTCTATCTCTCAAAAACTGTGAGATAATAAATGTCTATTGTTTTAAGCCACTAAGTGTTGGGAACATTTTTTTAACAGCAATTGATAACTAATACAACCACCTTGACCTTCTTCCCTCCCAACCTGTGGGCCTAACAAAGCCCCAACACTAGTCAAATCTAACTTTCACCTATCCCACGCCTGTACTCCAGCTGCCGAAAGTGGCTGGGGAAAAACACATGACCATGCTGAAAGGTCTCCCTTTAAAATCATGGCCTTTAACCTCAGGAGGACCATATTGTTTCCCAGCAATCCTACAATCTCTCCCCAGGCAAGTCACTCTCCTACTTTTTGTGATAACTGTATCACACTCCTCCCTTCCCAGGCCTTCACACAACTATCCCTGCTTCTCACTTTCAGCCAATGATAGCATTTTTTTTTCCTCACTGAGAAAGTAGAAGAAATCAGAAAAAAAAAAAAAATCCTTACCATCCTACCACCAAAAATACCAACCTCCAGTATCCAGGTCCTTTTACTCTGCCTCCATCCTCTTATGATGAATGGACCATCCATGCATCTATCTGAGGCCAGGCCCTCCCCTTGTGCACTGGATCCCTTCCCTTCCTGCTTATTCAAAGGCATCACTCCAGCAATTATCTGCTCTCTCATATGCATTGTCAAATTTTCTCTCTCTAGTGCACCATACCCATTAGCATACTAAATGGGATATAACACTCATCTTTAAAAAAAAGAATCCTAGACCCTACTTTCCCCTCCAGTTACTTCACCATTTGTCTGCTAATCATTCAGAGCAAAATTTAAAAACATTATCTGGACTGTTTCTATTTCCTCACCTCCTATTCTTTGTCACACACCCTCCAATCAGGCTTGTGTCCCTATCATGACAGTAAAACCACATTTATCAAGGTTTCCAGGGACTTCTATGATGACAGATTCAGTGGTCAATTCTCCGTTCTTATCTGACCCATCAGCAACAATTTAAGTCGTTTGGTCACTCACTTCATGAAACAATTTCTCAGTTGCTTCCAAACACCAGAGTTTTCCAATCTTCCTCCTACGTCACCAACTGTTCCTTTTCCCTGTTCTTTCCTGGATTCACTTTTCCCCCTTTCACAAGCTCTAAGATTGGAGTGTCCCTGGGCTCAGTTTTTGTCTATCCTTACCCCTCCTCTCTTTCCTGCTCTGTCCTCTTCTCCTCTCAGTCCTTCCTCCTGGGTGTCTTATCTAGCCCATGGCTTTAAGCACCATCCATAATGCTGCAGACTCCCTGTTTATATCTCTAATCCAGAGCCTCTCCCCTGAGCCCAGGATGAATAAAGGCAACGTGTGTCTTCAACTTCCTCCCTTTTTGGCATGTTTCTCCCCACCTCTCTGTGGTTTCACTTTCTTCTCCTCATATTCAGTTTATTCCTACTCCAGGGTAACTGGTAGGATTAAAACATTAACTAGTGTTCAGCAGTGCCTTGCACATGATGGAAATATTCATCAAATGTAACTAAGTGTCTCCCTTCAGGGCAATAATTACATTTGGCCTAAAGGCAAAGTTATACCTCTTTACTGATGAAATTTCAGATACGGGCAGATATGGTTTCATCCTAATCAGGGCTGGGATGGAAATGGGGGATGTGTGTGGATTTTTTGGAGTGAGAGGCTTTTTCAGAGTAGCTCAGATCATGTTGATCCCTGACTCAGTCTTTCTGTGGCATGTACTTGGCATTCTTCTATCTTTTTTGGTCTTGTTGTGGTCAGGATAAGGTAAACTGGCTGGGGAGTGCAACAAAGTCCCACCCGAATTTTAGTGGTTCCTGTCTGGTTAGGGTAGTCCCATAGTTAGATCATGGTAGTGACAAGCTGTGGATTCATTTTCCACTGAGCTTTTCAGAGAGACACTGTTCTTCAGCCACTGACTAAATCCTTAACTTGGTCAAAAATGGTAGATATTCCAGATCAAAGATGCAAGTTAGACCTTGACATTTGGCTGAATCATTGTTGAAAATTTTACATGTCAGAACCTCCATAAATAAGAATGTAATCCTTCCTGCCTCCCCTCTCCACTTCACAACGATAAGGTGACACTCCAGGAGGTAACAAGTCTGTGAAAGTCAGGGGCACTGAATCAGTCCACATCCTGTCACTCCAGGCAGTGAGGAGAGCTGGATGAAGGAGCTGTTTACAGGGTTCAGACAAGTGACAAGGGTGAGGAAGCCAGGGAAGGTGGTAACGAGTCCCAGGGACCAACAACTACAGGGACTCGCTACTGCCTCCAGGCTGAAGGGGAAAGTGGGAGTAGTGACCAGAGCCCAGGGGCAGCTGCAGCTAGGAGAGGGCCTGGGATGGGAGTCTGGGCCAACCCTCAGCCCAGCAGCTGGGGAGCTGGCAGAATAAACATCCCAACCTCCTCCTTCCCATCTCTCTTCAATGCCTCCCATTGGCCAAACCCAATCAGGAGCCAGACAGCGAGGGAGCCTCCAGGTATAGACCACGCAGGTCGGCCTCCTGGATCTCAGAGCGGGGTCGAGAAGGCTGGAGAGTGGAGCTGGAGGAACCAGTGGAGAATATCCTTGGACTTGTTCCAAGTAACAACCACAAGAGGAGAAGGTATGAGAAGGCAATGTTCTCCAGGTGGATGGTTCATGACCGCCCCCACATCCCCTACAGCCAAAACCACTAAAGCTGATGTCCTACTTCCAGATGGGGTATGTGATGTTGATTTTGTGTCAGCTTGACTGGGATAAGGGGTGCCCAGATAGCCAGTAAAACATTATTTCTGGGTGTGTCTGTGAGGATGTTTCTGGAAGAGATTAGTATTTAGAATCAGTAGTAGACTGAGTAAAGAAGATCTGCCCTCATCAGTGTGGGTAGGCATCATCCAACTCAAGGAGGGCCCTAATAAAGCAAAAAGATGGAGGAAAGGTGAATTCCCCCCTCTCTTCTTGAGCTGGGACATCCATCTTCTCCTGCCCTCAGACATAGGAATTCCTGGTTCTTGGGTCTTCGGACTCCAGGACTTATACCAGTGGCTCCCTGGATTCTCTGGCCTTTGGACTTGGACTGAATTATACCAGCATCTAGCCTTCCTGGTTTTTGAGCTTGCAGACGGCAGATCATGCAACTTCTTGGCCTCCATAACCATGTGAGCCAATTCCTACAATAAATCTCACATATATATATATATAAATCCTAGTAAATCCTATGGGCTCTTTCTCTGGAATACATAGCACTAGAATAATTTATATGTATATGAGACTGGAAGTCTGTTTCCCCAGTGATGCTTATGTGACAGGGACAAGGTTTATTGAAGTGTGTGAGTACTCTAAGAAGAGTTCTGGCTCAACTTTGATAAAGATCTTTTGGGATGTAGAACTGGGAGAATGAGTGGGAAGAGAGCCCAGAGGAAATGGAACAGGACCTGACACAAGAGATTAAATCACCCTCCATAATAAAAAGCTCCAGGGACTTACCTGGCGGTGCAGTGTTTAAGAATCCGCCTGCCAATGCAGGAGACACAGGTTCGAGCCTTGGTCCAGGAAGATCCCACGTGCCGCGGAGCAACTAAGCCCGTGCGCCACAACTACTGAGCCTGCGCTCTAGAGCCCGCGAGCCACAACTACTGAAGCCCGCACGCCTAGAGCCCGTGCTCCACAGCAAGAGAAGCCACCGCATTGAGAAGCCAGCGCACCGCAACAAAGCGTAGCCCCCGCTCCAGCCGCAACCAGAGAAAGCCAGCCCACAGCAATGAAGACCCAACGCAGCCAAAAATAAATAAGTAAATAAATAAAAATCAATTAAAACAAAATAATAAAGAGCTCCAAAAGAGGGGAGACATTTGGGTGCTGGAGAGAGCATGGGAGCTTTTGACACGCAAAATGCCCTTGAGTAGCTGGGGATGTGAGAGAATTAGGGAGGAGAAAAGGGGGCTTTAGAAAAACTTTGCAAAGTGTTTATATCTCTTCAAAAGATTTAAATAAATAATTGGATTAAAAAAAATCACTTTCAGTTGCTGAGCCATGTTTCTTTCTTCCTTTCTTTTTTTTAAATATTTTTATTTATGTATTTATTTGGCTGTGCCGGGTCTTAGTTGCGGCATGCGAACTCTTAGTTGCAGCATGTGGGATCTAGTTCACTGACCAGGGATCGAACCCAGGCCCCCTGCATTGGGAGCGTGGAGTCTTAGCCACTGGACCACCAGGGAAGTCCCCATGTTTCTTTATATGAGCTCCAAACAGTGCCAGAGCCACATGGGACCTGAAGTTTTGGAGTTACACTAACAGACCTTCTGGATGGTTCTGGCAATTGAGGACTGGCCAAAAACCACTCCACATACCACATTCTCGATCCTCTGTGATGTAGCACAGAATCCTGGAAACTTCTGAGGACTCAGCTTCATTCCAAGCTGTCGTACCTTACACAGGATCACTGTAAAAGTGAAGGGATGACCATTTCACTCTTTTTGTAGAGAGGCCAGAGAGGATAAACACGTCGTTCATGATCATCCAAGCCTTCTAAGGAGGAAAGAGGCATACCCCAGCTCTCTGACTCCCTGTGTGGCCCACATTCCACTCAGCTGACTGGCTGCAGATTCTGTTGCCTTCCCTTTCTAGAAAGTGAAAATCCATCTCCTCTTTCCTTCCTGAGAAGGCCCAGGCTTTTGCCCAGGGCCTGTGTGGGACAAAACCGGAGCCTGAGCTTTTAGAAAATCATTTCTTTTGAGTCCTTCATTCCTTTCTTGAAAGCAGTTTAAATTGCAGAGAAGGCTAAGCCCAAGGACTTGGAGGTCTGAGCACTGAGGCAAGCCATCTGTACCATGTTCTGAATTTCCAGGCCAGGCAGCACTCCAAGGACAGAGGGTCTGATCAGGATGGGATGTTTCCCAACGTGAGCTAATGAGATGTGGGGACACATTGACTGAGGGGTTCTGGAAAGAAGCTTCCACTTTCATTCATGGGAACTACCAAAAAAGCAGCTTGCTCTCTCTTCCGAGAATGAATGAAGGTGCATAGAGCTTTGGTTGCTGCTGGCGACCATGTTGCAACCTTGAAGGCTGAGAGTCTTAGGATGAAGTTGACACAGTGGAGGAGGGTGGAGAGACAAAAGCAAACAACACAGAGCAAATGAATCAGACCTTGCATAAAGCCCAGCCACCTCAAACTTTTTTTTACTGTCACGGACCGTAGATTCCTTTTATTGTTTAAGTCAGTTTGAGCTGTGTCTTCTGTTATTGAGATAAAGGTCATCCATCCTCCTGATACCTAATGGCAGCCCAGACTTTGTACTGCAGGCTCAGGAATGGGAAGGCACAGTCTGGTGTGAGATCCTATCCTGACGCAGTGATGTGTCACTGCATCACTGGGTTTTGACCCTCTTTCTTGGGTTGGGAGGGAAGGTCAGGCGAGTTCATCTTGCAGCTCGGGGCGAGGGGGTAATGTGTTAGTCACTCAGCAAAGACACAGCTGAAAGGAAGCCTCATGTGCTTGAACGTGACCCTCTGGAAGCTCAGAGGGCAGATCCAGGTGGGGCAGATGTTCTTTGCCTGGGGTTACTGGACTCCTAGGAAAGGCGCCAGAAAGTCCATGAAACCCTGAAACTGTATGGGAAATTTTGTGTGTGTACGTGTTCACCACGTTTTCAAAAGGAAAGTATCACTGCCCTATGTTTAAATGGTATAAAGCCCTCTAACCGCCCCCTGCCTGGGTTTCCCTTTGTTGTAAAGCAGGAGTGACTACTTCTCTTCCTTCTTACTCTCCAGGAGGGATCATAGATGACAGATAAACCTATTAGATAGAAATTAAAAAAAAAAAAAACGACCAGGGACTGTGCCACGCTATTGGGAGAGGAGAGCAGGCGGCAAGTCCTGAAGAGAGAAAGTCTATTCGGATGTGAAGACAGCCACGAGCTTAGGTGAAGGAGAGCAATGAAGATCAGTCCTGCCCTCTCGATAGGAAATCCAGGTACATGGATATACGTGACACGTACCCACGCATGCCACACACCACGTGTGTGTATGTGATAACAGCATTTGCATTGTCTGATGGCTTTTAACGGGCATTTCCGTAACACTTGCCTCAGACAGATCATGGCACCTAGGTCTCACATGTTTCCCCCGGGGTTTAGAGAGTGCAGTGCCCAGGGTTCTTCAATAAATGGTGAAGCTGCAACCCAAATTCAGGTGTTCCGTCTCCTCTCCTGGGGCTCTGTCCTCTACGGCAGTGGTTTCTAAACCTGACCAATCAGCAACAGCACCTGGATGCTCCCCTACAATGTCCAATGTCTTGGGCTCGGCTCCAGCCCTAGAAACTCTGATTCAGTGTGAATGGGGCAGGGCCTGTGCACCTGCATTTTTGGAAGCATCCCAGGTGAATCTGAACATGACTTAGGTTTTTGGACTAATTGCTCTCTATAAAGAGCACTGTGTGTGTGCATGTGTGCATGCATGTATGTGTGTGTATGTGTGTACACGCATGTGTCCTCCCACAAGCAGGCCTTGCAAACCTGTAAAGTAGGTAATATGTCTTGGACGCCTCTCATCTCTGCTTTTAGGGCTCTTCTACCAACCCTTTGGTCATCCTCCCCGATGTCTCATGGTTCTTTTGCTAACCCCTCATCAGATGGTAACTTAGTCCCTTTTAGGGGTTGGCACATTGTCACAGTAGACTCTTAGGGATGAGTAATCACTCAAGTTCAAAAGTGGTAAATCTCTAGTGGTGGCATTTCAGGCCTTGGGACGGGCCAATGGATGTGGGAGATGTTTTAGGAGGAGAGATGTCTTATCACGCTGTGCGGTGGTTGTGTATTTGCCACGACAGCTCTCCACCACAGAACTCCCACGTGTATATCATATGCTTGCATGTATCCTGTACAAATATAGTACTCACAAAACTCTCAAAATAAAAAGCAAACACATGTAACAAGCAGGTGGATTTTTAGAACATGCAACCTTTTTTAGGGAAAAAAAATTATGAAGGCATTTTCAGTGTTGAGTCTCATCATAAGGCATCCTCTCGAAGCTGGAAGAGAGGCATGCAGAAACACGAGTTTGTCATGGAAACGCCGACAGGGCTTCAGCAGAAGGATGCTCACAGGTGCAGCTTGGAATGGCACAGCCTCTCGTGGCTTATTTACAACCCTGCACACTGAATGAATTCTCTTTTCCTGGTTCCTGGTCCCTGGAAAGTCAGCTGGCCTTCAGGGACCTGGGGGCTTCTTACCAGAAAGGTGGCTGTGTTTCTCTGGGTGGTGGTATTCAGACTTCTGGAGCACGGAATTGAGGGGGTCTTAGGACCAGGTTCACATCTGGGAGAAGGGCTCCTGGAGGGAGTAGAGAAAGGAAGGAGGGGAGGAAGGAGGGAAGGGAAACATACTGACTCTAAATGCTAAGCACTTCTAGTCTCAGAAGCTTATAGCATCATCTTCATGTCTTTATCACCACCAGCTATAACCCAGTCAGTTATAAAATGTTATTTCCACGTAACAGGGAAGGAAACAGGCTGGCAGCTCCCAGAGTGGGAGCTTACACCTGCATCCTTGGGGAGACTAGGTGGCCGGGTGGTGTAAGGATTAGGAAGCTGACCCTGAACCCACCACTTCTGTTGACGCCAAAGCCCTTGAGCAGGGCACAAAGGCCCTCCCTTGACAGCAGAGAGAAAGCTAGGAAGGCAATTCCTCCTGGGAGAGGCTGTGTAGAGACCATCCTTGGGTCTGTCAAGGGGTAGATGACTGACCACAGACCCTGTGCTGTGGGCACTGGATCCCTGAAGATAAGGGCTCTCTCTTCTTTTAGGCTGGGCCCCAGGAGTCCTGGCAGGAGCCAGAGAAAGCCATCAGCTGCTTTAGGGAGCCCATGGGCAGGACCCAAGAGGCTGTGGTGAGGATGGTTGGGAAAGGGAAAAGGTGGCTTCTGCCTAGGGGAAGTTTCCATTCGGTGGGGAAAGTGTCATTCCTTAGGGGCCCCCAATCCAATACAACAAGAGCTCTGCACACGAGGAGTCCAAGGGAGACAGAGGAAAGAAGGCACAGTCCATACATTCCAAGGGCTCACAGTCTGGAGAGAGAAAGACCAGTTTCTTCCATCCTGGCCACAGCCTGCCCCACCCTGGACCGCGGCAAGAGCTGGGGTGAGATAGACTCCGCAGCCCTCTCCTGCGCACCTGCATGGCCTCAAAGCATCCTCCTGCAGCCCTTTCTGCCAGAGCTGCCGCTCCCCACGCCCCCCAACCCCCCAGGCCTGCAGCTTTGGCCAGGCCTAGCAGCTCTGCTGGGAGGCTGGTTTGTAATCAGGGCTGCTCCGATCGGCCCACTTTCCCTTCCCCACCAGGAGCCTTGGGAGCTTGGGAGACATTCCAGCGTTGGCTCTGACATGAATTTGCTGCTCCGTGCGCCAGGCGATCAGAGCTGAGTCCTCTCCCTTTTCCCTTGGAGGTGTTGATAGTAACAGTAGAGCCGAGCTGCCAAGTTGGCAGGAGAGCAGAGCGACTGTGCACTGCGGATGGAGGGGGCGGGGAGCGGCAAGCCAGCGGAGGGCTGGGCCAGAGAGACAGTTTGTTTATCCTGAGATCGAAAGGGGTCCCTCCAGTCTGGCAGCCAGCACCTTGCACGAGGAGGGGAGACTGCAGAAGAAGGTGGAGGCCCCAGGGGAGGCCTGGGACGGTTGCGCGGTGTGAGGCATCTGGGAGGCTCCCAGGAGTGGGTGCTGCCAGAGTCTGTGGGAGGGACCTTCTGGCTGGGCCCGAAGCCACCAGCCAGCCTGGCCCCCAGAGGGAGGATAGAGATCCACCTTTGTTCCCGCTGTGATGAAGCAGCTGTGGAGTTTCCAAACAGAAACGGACCTGGGGTGGGGAGCTGGGGAGCTGAAGCTGCCTCCTACCAAAGAGGACCTTAGGAGGGTACCCATGCTGTCAATCAAACGGACCTGGGGCAAGTCATCTGACTTCTTTGAGCCTCAGAGACGAGTATCTATATACTTCAGAGCTTTGTGTGAGGCTTCAACACAGCAGTAATAGCAATAACTTACCTACAGCTTACTGTATGGCAGACACTGTTTGAAGAGCTGTATGTCTGTGAATGTACTTAATCTTCCAATGACTTCATCAGGTGGGTGCTATTATTTTTCCCATTTTATTAATGAAGTAACTGAGGCCCAGAGAGGTTAAGTGACTCGCCCAAGGTCACAGAGCTGGTATCAAAGTTGGGCTTCAGCCCAGTCTTGTGTCACTTAGACCATGTTCCCAGCCCTTACACAAAACTGCCTTCATAGCGCAACAGAATTCTCAGCACGGTGCCTGGCACAGAGCAAGTGTTTGTAAATGTGAGCTCTCACTGTGACTCCCCGAGAGCCGTTGCAGACAGGGGATCCAGGCTCCTGACATCCTCCACAGGGACTCCATGGGGCCCTAAGGTTGTCTTCCCTTCCATCTTTGTCCGTACTACCTCGCTTATCCTAGGGGGGAAGATTCCTCCTTTGGCGTGAGAGCCGCTGGCCTTCCGTCTCCCCTCCTTCTGCCTGCCTGCCGCCTGCCCGCCCGACGCTGAGCGGAGCGGAGCGGAGCAGAGGAATTCTCAGCTTCTAGTTACCCTCAGCCTGCAAAGAAAACATAGTCTGCTGTGTCTGCTGCCAGCCCGGCTCTGGTGACAGACATAACCCATTTGCTCAGCGCCAGCCCCAGCCTGTGCTGTGAGTAGAGCCGGGAGCTGGACCCCAGTCTCCTGCAGGAGATCCTGGGCCAGTCACTTCAAGGCTGGGCCTTGGGGGCTGGTCAAAGGGAAAGGCAGACCAAATGATTTCTTGAGGCCCTCTTGGCTCTAAGAGCTATGCCTGAAGGTTGGTGTGCTGCGTTCACAGCCTCTTCCTAGGGTAGGAAGTCCATTGTATAAACATGTTTCCCATACTTGACTGCCGGGGGGAGGATGGTCATTAGCGCCGCCTTGCAAATTAGTAACCAGCTTTCCAAGACAACTAAACTGTGCCACCGGCCACCCTTACCTCTGAGGAGATACCAGGGAACGAAACCTTTGCCACTTTCTGGGCAGCCAAATCCGCCTCCAGTCAGTCAGCTGTGACGTAGTCAAACCAGAGCCAAGAGCCTGGACTACTGACTGCTTCCCAGGCCTGAGTTCCCCCCTGGGACAATTAAACCCCAGCCATCATGGGGGAAAAGAACTGCAGAGCAGATGTCTCAAAACAACACTCTTCGGCTTATGTGTGTTGGGAAGCGTTGTGGGTACGTTGGCTACAGATTCACATCCTAATTGTTTCCTTCACGCAATGACTGCTGACAGGAGGAGACCAGGTGGGGTTGGGAAGCTGGGGCTGAAATTTTGCCATGGATAATTCAGGAGGAAAGGAGATAGTCTACATTTTATACTTAGAACAGAGAAAGCAGGGATATGATGTCTGCTAGTTGGAAACCTTTAATTAAAGGAATGTTCAGTCCCCAGGGATCAGCTGGAGCACCGTGGCCAAGAATTATGAACAGAGAGGCTGTCACAGCCCTGTAACTCCCTCCTCTGCACTAACTATCCCAGCAGCCCTTAGGCACCTTTAGGCCTGGGCCAGGGAGCTGGAGGGGAGACCAAGGCTCCGAAGCAGAAGACAGGTCCTGAGGTGTTGCAAGGTGCACCCAGAAGGCAGTCGCCCATCATCACACAGGGCTGACCACTGTCTTGGTCTTTGAGGTCCAAAATATTGAACTTGCTTTATTGGAGATTTGCTTCTTCCTAGGAGAAGAATATTCTTCTGTTGTAACAGAAGTCAGAGAGAGAAAGGGCTGCCTTGCAGTCAGCTTGCTGACATATATCTGTTCTGTAAAGTTACAAAGGTCTTTATCCATTGCTTCCAGAGATGCATTTACTCTGTCCGACCTTGAGGGGCTCATATACAGTGGATGACAAAGAGTCTGGCGGGGCGCGGTAGAGAGGGGAGACCCCAGAGGAATGGGGAGCCACTCCCTTCCTCCTGCTGCTGATTCCATTTGGTGACAAGCAGTAGTCAGAAGAACGGTAGGAAGTCAGGAGAGGTGAGAAGCAAAGAGCTGGAGCTGAAAGAGAGGGAGAGTTTACTGGGGGTGAGAGAATGAAGGTAAGAGCCCCAGGGAGCTGGGAGGAGGGATACTACGTCCAGGAGAGGGAGGGCCTCCCCCCCGGTGGGGATGGCAGGCAGAGGGCACAGGTCCCAGCCTTGACCTTCTTGGATGGGGTACATGGCAGGCCAGCCTGGAGGCAGGGAGATGCCCAAGATGGCCTGTAAGATTTCCTTCCCTCTGGAGGCCTCTGTAGAAATCCAGAATGGGTGAGCAGAAGTGGGTTGAGGTTCGATTTTCCTGAAGAAGCCCTGAGCTGGAGACAGGATGCGTTGACTCTTTATTTATTTATGAGGCTATCGATTTGAATGCAGCTTTTCCACAGGATCCCGAGGTCGCTGGAGTTGGGAGAAGAAACCTCTCACCAGTTAGCTTCCTTTGCCCTCTAGATACCAGGCGCTCAGATAGGCTGCCCCCACCCTCCCTTCATGCCTCCTCCTCTCTACACCCCTTCTGCCCTTCACCCCAGTGCACCCTGAGGGTTGGGGGCCCCAGACAGCCCCTCTAGTTTCCTCTTTTTCTCAGGTCTGGCTGTTCTGGGTTCCTTCCAATATTTAGGGCACACTCCAGCACCCCAAATCCTAATAGAAGGGCATTGCTTCACTCAAGCATAGATGTTAAATTTCCAAGCTGTAAAAGACCTCTGAGATCCTCCCAGCAAAAATCTTTTGTTTTACTGAGAAGGAACAGAGGCCAAGGGGAAGTAATTTCCCCAAAGTTGCGCAAAGAGAGTGGCACAACCTGGACAAGAACGAGGCCAGGCCTCCTGATTCCCCTGACGAGAGCCCTTTGAGCTGTGCCACGTTGCCTCCCAGTCTGGCCCCTCAACCCAGAGATGGGGATGCCCCTGAGCTGGGACTCACTCTCTGAGACCTTTGCCCCCTTTTGCAGTCTCCCAGCAGGGCTTCTCCTGAGTTTGTTTTGCACTTGATGAATCTTTGCTCTCAGTCTGCGCCACTCCAAAATAGGATTGAAAAACTTCTATGTAACCACAGAGGAAAGTAGAGGCTGGTGATAATGACTCAGATTCTGCTCAGCCTCACCTCTCCTTAAACACCCTACATTCCCACCTCCCTCCCTACTGGCCACCTTTCATGAGGCCTCTCCCAGCCTTTGTGCCCCAACATCAGCCTTCAGGTGGGCCGAGATGCCCACGTCTACTCATCCTTGTGAAAGAAGATGGCTCTTCTCCCTCAGCCTTGATTCCAGAGCTCAGTCTGCCAGAGAGGCAGAAATAAGCCTTTCTAGGTGGGTAGAATACAGGAGACAGGCCAACACTGCACCAAGCCCCAGGGGCTGCCTCCCCATCTTTGGACACCCTGAAGTTTGGCCCAACCGAACATAGCTCTAAAGATGAGCACCAGGGCTTCCCTGGTGGCGCAGTGGTTAAGAATCTGCCTGCCAGTGCAGGGGACACGGGTTTGAGCCCTGGTCCGGGAAGCAACTAAGCCCATGTGCCACAACTACTGAGCCTGCGAGCCACAACTACTGAGCCCACGTGCCACAACTACTGAAGGCCAGGAGCCTAGAGTCTGTGCTCTGCAACAAGAGAAGACACTGCAATGAGAAGCCCGCGCACCGCGACGAAAAGTAGCCCCCGCTCGCCACAACTAGAGAAAGCCAACGCGCAGCAACAAAGACCCAACACAGCCAAAAATAAATAAATAAAATAAATAAATTTTAAAAATAAATAAATAAATAAAGATGAGGACCATTGCTCGAGGCAAGGTGGGTGCTCTGCCTTCTTAAGGTTGTCTATGTTATTGTACTTTTCCTTAGGTTCATTCTGGCATTCAGTGTTCCAAGGTTTAACCCCAACACGATTTACTGGCTTCATCTCTTCTTTCTTCCCTTCTCACAGGCTGCAGCCAAAAGGAATTCCATACAAGCACCACATTTTCTGCCTGTGGCCTGACTGTTCTGGAATGCCCTACCCTCCTGCTCCACACGTGCAGAAAACCCGTGTTCTAAGCCACTTTCCCTGATTCTAGCAGCTGACATCCATTGAGCTCTACCAGGTGCTGGACCCTGCACTTTATCTTCGCAATAACCTCAAAACTCCCCCCATTTCTCCATAAGTTACACGGCAAGTGGCAAAGTCAGGATTTGAACCCAGGCCTGTGGTCTCCAGGGTCTATACTTTCAGCCACTATACTTTATTACCTCTCAAGAAACAGCGACCCTTTCCAAAATTATCTTTCTCTTATCTAGGATTTTATCTGCATTTTCCTTTTCTCGCATCGCTTTTTGATTTTTGACTGCAACTACTTAGATCATATGCTTTCACTCTCTCACTAGACTGTGAGTCTTCAAAAGTAGGGCCTGGGTCACATTTGGCGTGTCCCCAGCATCAAGCTCAGTGCTAGCACATGGCAGGGGGCCATTCAATCTGTTTCCAATGAAAGAATGAATAAACGACCAAATGGATTTGAATCATAGTGAGGGCTAATGTCTGCCCATGGTGGAGCAGGGCGTTGGAACTAACTTTTCTAAAGGCCCCAGCTTCACATTTCCTTTTTAAAGGCACCATGGGAAATGAAGGGAACGGAAGCTTTTCATAGATGAGTGAGAACAGGAACGCAAACCCCTGCGTGTCTGTAATTACAGACCCTCTTCATGCCGGCTGCCGCTGGCAGCACGTTGGGGAACATGTTTTCAGTTAGTTCTCCAGGTTGGGAACTGCAGGTACTACCAATTGCTTTGTGTGAGCTGACATGGCTGTGAAAGGAAAAGAGAGAAGAGGATAATAAAATCTGGGAGCGATGGCTTTGCCAGGTGCAGGGTCTGCCCCGAGAGAAAGGGCCTCCAGCATGCATCCCACCTTCAGGACCCACTGGGCAGGGCAGAGGGGACTCTAGTCACCCTTTCTGTGCCAGACTCTTTTGGGATCAGGGACTCCACATGGAACAGCCCAGGGCAGGGTTGTCTCTGGCTGGGTTACGGGCAGGGTCAATCCACTGGGAGTCCTTCTAAGTTGAGAAGGGGTAACTAGAGGCTCTTGGGTGCAAGGCACTGGGCAGAGGACCTGGAGTGTGGGCGTCATCTACACAGGGTGTGTGTTTGTGTGTGCCTGTGTGTTCATACTCTCCTGAGTGTGTCAGAAGCAGCGAGGGAACCCAAAATCGGACTGTGCTTCTTTCAGGCCCCAAGGTTAGGGAACCACCTGGGCAAACTTTCTCCAAGGTTCTGCTCAGGACTCAGCTTTTCTGGTCCAAATTTAGAACAGGCAGATCAGGCTGCTGGGCCATGGCTTGGGAGGGTGGTTTCCACTCTGCCTTCATGTAAACCCACTTTTGTCTTAAGCTCTGGGTCCCCATCCCCCATCTCCTTCACCTCTTGGAAATCTCCTGAGAGGCTCACACTTCATTAGCAACATGCACATGGATTCTCCTGGTGCTGGGTAAACAGACACCTTCCTCACCGCCTCCCCCTATTCCTACCCACCTCACCCCCGCCCGGGAGGAAGCTCATCTCTGTGAGAATCCGCAGCATAGCTCCTTCTGAAAATGCTGGGGACATGCCAGGGAGCTTTCCTGGGAGGAGAGTCAGTGCTGTTTGCCCTTGCTGCGATGGAGGACGGGACAGTGGTGGCCTGGGTCTCCACAAATGGGCCTGTGCAGGCCTGGAACAGAACCAAAGACCAGGCCACATGTTACAAGTTTCCCTTTGCCTCACCTCCCAAACTGGGAGCTTAATGGTCACTGGGTGGCGAGACTTAGAAGTCATCTAGTCTGGCCCTACCCTGAAACTTTGTTTATCTGGCTTTGGAGTGAGTCATTCATTGATTCAGCACACGCTTGTTGCCTACTGACCACGTGCCAGCTCTAGGTGCTGCGGATACTACAGTGAACATGACAGGCACATTTCTGATCAGTCTGGAAAAGGACACAGTTAGAGGGCACAGTCATTTGGGGGTGGGTGGGGTGAGGTCAGGATAGAGAAGTAATGGGAGCTCAGAGAATCCGGGTAGCTGGGAAGAGATGCATCTAAGCCAAGGCTGGAGAGATGAGTGGAGCATTAAGCCACCCAAGAGGGGAGAGAGCGTACCAGACACAGGGCCCAGAGGCTAGAGAGCACCTGGTACGTTTAAGAAACTGAAAGGAGTGCAAGGGGAAGGTGGAGGGAAGGAGGAGGTGGTGAAAGATGAGGCTGGAGGGCAAGGCAGGGGCTGGGCCGTGGAGGGCTTGAAAGCCATATTGAGTGGAAGGAGCTTTAACCTAAAGACAATGAAAGGTTTTCAGAAGATGCGTGACGTTCAGATTTGTGTTTCAGAAAGATGCTTTTTGCTTTTGTGTGGAGGAGTGCTATTTGATAGATATATAATGAGAGCCACAAATGTAGTTTTATTTTTTACTTTATTTTTTTTTAATGAAATTTATTTATTTTTGGCTGTGTTGGGTCTTTGTTGCTGCGCATGGGCTTTCTCTAGCTGCAGAGAGCAGGGCCTACCCTTCGTTGCGGTGCGCAGGCTTCTCATTGCGGTGGCTTCTCTGGCTTCAGTAGTTGTGGCGCACGGACTCAGTAGTTGTGGCATGCAGGCTCAGTTGCTCCGCGGCATGTGGGATCTTCCAGGACCAGGGACTGAACCCATGTGCCCTGCCTTGGCAGGTGGATTCTTAACCACTGTGCCACCAGGGAAGTCCCACAAATGTAGTTTAAAATTTTCTAGTAGCCACATTAAAAATGTGAAAAGACAGGTGAAATTAATTTTAAATAATACATTTTATTTAATCCTATATATCAAAGCTATTGTCATTTAACAGAAAACTTAAGATATTTTACATTTTTTTCATATTAAGCCTTTGAAATCCAGTGTGTATTTTGCACTTACATTGCATCTCAGTTTGGACTAGCCGCCTTCTGAGTACTCAGTGGCCACATGTGTTTGGGGGCTAACATGTCGGACAGTGTAGATGTAGAGAGTGCATTTGAGAGGAGTAGGAATGGTGAAGTTGTTGCAGGTGACCAGGAGGAGGATGGTGGCCTGGAGATAGAGACAAAGTGACAGATTTCAGAGATATGAGCCCCAGGTTGTCATCCCAGGCTTGGACTTAATACCTCTGAACTCCTTTTATCTGAAAGAGAAATCTTGTTTGGGCCATTTTACTTGGGGTTTCCCCTCTACTCGTGGCTGGACCTAATTTTAATGAAAATAGCACCTAAATGGAGATGTCCAATGGACAGTTAGATCTGATAGGTCTAAATAAGCAGAGAGGTCTGAGAAAGCCACAGAGAGATTTGGGAGTTCCCAATCCATATTTGGTCCTTGAAGCCATGGCAACATATGAGATCTCCAAAGGAGAATGTTCTAGTGAGGAGAGGAAGGATCTAGAACAGAACTCTGAGGAACACCAACACTTAGGATGGGCAGAGGAAGAGGAGCCTGCCGAGGAGACTGCAGAGGAGCAGCCAGAGAGGTAGGAAGGAAATCAGGGACGTGCTGCTCCGCGGAGGCATAGGGAGGAGAGAGTCTCAAGGACGTGGTGATCAACAGCGGTAAAGACTGCTGTCTCTGCTTGCTTCTAAGCATGAGGAGGCCACCAGGGAGCCTGAATAAATCAACCTAGGCTTCTGTTGTGGCCCCAAACTCCAGCAAAGGCTGGTCATGTCATCCTCCAGCTCAGTGCCCTTCCGTGGGCTCCAAATGTTTTAAGGACAAAGTTCTAGTTCCTTAGCACATCCTTTAGGCTCCTCCAAAGTCTGGCCCTAGCTCTTCTGTCCAGCCTGTCCTTTCCCCAGCACACTCTGTCCCTGCCAGGCCTGGCTTCCTACCACTCCCTGCCTTGGCTTGTGTGCTTCTCTCTGACAGAAGAACCTTCCTTCCTTCCCTTTTTCTCCCCCAATCCTGCCATGCTTCAAGACTTACCTCAAATGCCAGCTCTTCTGTTCTCTGACTCTTCCAGACAGAAGACCCCCCAACCCCAGCCCCCCACAAGCATTTTTCTCACTCTCAATCACAGCCCTCATTGTAATCCAGCCTGTGTTAAAGTTGGCTGTGTACCTGTGTGCCTCCCCAGCTAGACCGTGAGGTTGGACAGTCTGAGGCTGCTTCTGGCTACTCAGCCCTGTCCTTGGTGCCTTCCACATAGCTTGTAACAGATGTTTAAGAAATGTTTATGGATTTAATGGAACTGTTGTCCCTCACAGCCCCCAAGTAACAATGTGGTCTCTGTCTTTTTTGTCATATTACTCCGGGGGGATGAGGGAGACACTAAAGTAGAGAGAACCCTGTTTTAGAGGAAAATAGACAAGGAGGTGAGTTTGAATCTAGCTGCTCAAAGGAGCAGTCCCAGTCTGAGCTTCCCCTGACCTGAGCAGCTTGTATCATCTGAGTGCTCAAGAAACACCTTATTAACAGAAAGGCAATAGAAAACAGAGAAATTAAAAGTTGGTTCTTGGAAGAGATGGACAGAATTGACAAATCTTTTAGCTAGACAGACTAAGAAACAAGAGAAGACTCAAGTTACTAAAATCAGGAATGAAAGAAGGGATCTTAAAGAAATAAAAAGGATTATACAGGAATACTATGAACAAGTATATGCTATGAAATTAGAAAACCTAGATAAAATGGACAAATTCTCAGAAAGACACAAACTACTGAAACTACTTCAATAGATAATCTGAATAGACCTAAAAGAAGTAAAGAGATTGCACTAGTATTTTCAAAACCTCCCACAAAGAAAAATCCAGGCCTAGGTGGCTTCACTGGTGAATTCTACCAAATGTTTAAAGAATTAATGTCAATCCTTCACACTCTTCCAAAAAAATAGATTAGGAGGGAACACTTCCAACTCATTCCATGAGTCCAGTATTACTCAGATACCAAAACCAGACAAAGACACCACAAGAAAACTATATATCAATATCACTTACGAATATAGATACAAAAATCCTCAACAAAATACTAGCAAAATGAACCCAGCAACATATAAAAAGGATTATACATCATGGCCAAGTGGGATTTATCCCAGGAATGAAATACTGGTTTAATATTTGAAAACCAATGTAATGCACCATATTGATAGGTTAAAGGAACCAAGCCATATGATCCTCTCAATAGATGCAGAACAAGTATTTGAAAAAACTCAATATCTTTTCATGATAAAAACACTCAACAACCTAGGAATAGAAGTGAACTTCCTCAACTTGATAAAGAGCATCTACGAAAACTCCACATCTAACATTAGACTTAATGGTGAAAGACTGAAAGCTTTCTCCCTGAGATCAGGAACAAGACAAGGATGTCTGCTCTCACCAATTCTATTCAACACTGTACTGAAAGTTCTAGCTAGGACAATTGGCAAGAAAAAGGAAAAAAAGGCACTCAGGTTGGACAGAAAGAAGTAATACTATCTCTATTCATAGATAATATGGTCTTGCATATAGAAAATTCTAAAGAATACACACACATACACACACACACACGCGCGCAAACTATTAGGGGTTAATGAATGAGATCAGCAAGGTTGCAGAATACAAAATATAATATACAGAAATCAATTGTATTTCTATACACTAGCAATGAACAACCTGAACATGAAATTAAGAGAATAATTCAATTTACAATAACATCAAAAAGAATGAAATACTTAACAATATATTTACAAAAAGAAGTGCAAGACATGTACACTGAAAATTATTTCACATTATTGAAAGAAACTAAAGAAGACCTAATAAATGGAAAGAAATTCCATGTTCATGGACCAGAAAACTTAATACTGTTAAGATAGCAATACTTCCCAAATTGATCTATGATACAACATAATCTCTATCAAAATCCCAGCTGATTTTTTTTTTTTAACAGAAATTGGTAATCTGGTCCTAAAAGTCATATGGAAATGGAAGGGGCCCAGATTAGACAAAGAATCTTGAAAAAGACAAAGTTGGAAGACTCACACTTTCAGATTTCACAACTTACTGCTAAGGTACAGTAAAGAAGACAGTGTGGTACTGGCATAAGGATATATAGACCAGTGGAAAAGAATTGACAGTCCAGAAATAAGCTCTTCTATTTATGGTCAACTGATCTTTGACCATTTATTGATGAAAAAATAGTCTTTTCAACAAAAGACGTAGGACAATTGGATATCTACATGCAAAACAATGAAGTCACACCCAAACACAAAAATTAACACAAAATGGATTATTTAGCAAGAGCTAAAACTCTTAGAAGAAAACATAGGACACATCTTTGTGATCTTGGGTTAGGCAATGATTTCTTGGATGTGACATCACAAGTACAAGGGACAAAAGGAAAAATAGGCAAATTGGTCTTCATCAAAATTGAAAACTTTAGTGCTTCAAAGGTCACTATCAAGAAAGTGAAAATACAATCCATAGTGTGGAAGAAAATACTTCTGAACCATGCCTCTGATGAGGGTCTGTTATCCAGAATATATAAAGAACTCTTACAACTCAATAATAAAAAGACAACTTAATTTTAAAAATGAAAAGATCTGAATAGACATTTCTCCAAAGAAAGTACACAAATTGGGACTTCCCTGGTGGTCCAGTGTTAAAGAATCTGCCTTCCAATGCAGGTGACATGGGTTCGATCCCTGGTCAGGGAACTAAGATCCCACATGCCACAGGGCAACTAAGCCAGCGTGCCACAACTACTGAGCCCATGTGCTGCAAACTACAGAGCCCACGCGCTCTGGAGCCTGTGCGCCACAACTAGAGAGAGAAAACCCACATGCCGCAACTAGAGAGAAGCCCGTGTGCCACAACGAAGAGCCGCCGCAACGAAAGATCCCGCACGCCTCAACAAAGACCCCGTGTGCCACAACCAAGACCCGACGCAGCCAAAAATAAATAAATAAATATTAAAAAAAAAGAAAATACACAAATTGCTAATAAACACATGAAAAGATTCTCAACATCATTAGCTACCAAGGAAATACAAATGAAAACCACAGTGAGATACCACTTCACACACACTAGGCTGGCTGTAATCAAAAAGACAGATAGGGGACTTTCCTGGTGGTGCAGTGGTTAGGATTCTGTCTGCCAGTGCAGGGGACACGGGTTCAATCCCTGGTCCGGGAAGATCCCACATGCCGCAGAGCAGCTAAGCCTGTGCGCCACAACTGCTGAGCCTGTGCTCTGGACCCCGCGAGCCACAACTACTGAGCCCACGTGCCACAACCGCTGAAGCCCACGCGCCTAGAGCCGGTGCTCCACAACAAGAGAAGCCACCGCCCTGAGAAGCCTGCGCACCGCAGTGAGGAGTAGCCCCCGCTCACCACAACTAGAGGAAGCCCCTGTGCAGCAACGAAGACCTAACACAGTGAAAAAAAATAAAAAATAAAATAAATAAATTTATAAAAAAAAAGACAGAAAATAACAGGTGTTGGTGAATATGTGGAGAAATCGCAACCCTCACACACTGCTGGTAGGAATGTAGAATGGTGCAGCTGCTTTGGAAAACAGTCTGACCATTCCTCAAAAAGTTAAGCATAGAGTTACCATAAATCCCAGCAATTCCACACCTAGGTGTATATCTAAGAGAATTGAAAGTATATATCCATACAAAACTTGTACGTGAACGTTTATAGAGGCATTATCCATAATAGCTAAAAAGTGGAGACAACCCAAATGTTCACCAGCTGATGAATGGATAAACAAAATATGGTATGCTCATACAATGAAATATTAACCAGCCATACAAAGGAATGAAGTACAGAGTCATGCTACACCATGGATGAATCTTGAAAATATTATACGTAGTGCAATAAGACAGTTGCAAAAGACCATAACCATATATTTTATGATTCCATATATATGAAATGTCCAGAATAGGCAAATACATAGAGACAGAAAGTAAATTAGTGGGGTTTGCAGGGAAATGGAAGAATGACTGACAATGAGTATGGAGTTTATTTTTGGGGTGGTGAAAATACTCTAAAAGATGGTGGTGATGGTTGCACAGCTCTGTGAATATACTAAAAACCACTAAATTGTGTACTTTAAAAAGGTGAGATTTATATGTGAACAATATCTCAATAAAGTAGTTATATATGTGTATAAATATATATAATTATGTTGAAATGTAAGGTGGGCCTCCATTTCCTAGTGGGAAGATAATTTTTTTTTTTGCCAACTGGAGTATATCACAATATACCTGACAAGGCAAGGTTTTCCTCCAAAATTTTCCTCTGAAAGGACAGCAAAGTTGTGCAGACCTCATTTTTTAGAGCTCCTCTCATCATTTCCCACCTCACCCTAAGGGACTGAGGGTGAGACAGCAGAGTGTTTTTATGACCGTGTGGATGAGGATCTCCCTCATAAATAACCTTGGCTCCCACTCTTGAGGCTCTCCAAGGTAGATATCTGTGGTTTCTGCCCGCCCAGTACCCACTCTCTGGCTTCTTGTAACTGCATGTAGATTTTCCTTCTGTCAGCTATCCCCCCCCTCCATCTCAGAAGGTCTACCAGTCTGGCTGCCCTTTATTTCCATGGCCAAAATGTGGACTTATGACCCAGTTTGTCCAATCAGATGCCCTTCTTTGGGAATTTGAATTGAGAGTGGGGTGACTCAAAGAAAAAACCAGTGATTTGCCACACTGGGATGCCCTGTGGAAACTGTTCCATGGTTCCTGCTCCCTGGAGTCAGGGGAGCTATTCAGGTCCTGTTTTCTTCTTCAGGTGTTTCTTGCACCCAAGAACTTAACTTCGTCTTTTGGATATTCAAGGGCTGACACATTCCATGTCATTGTCTTGGTTCTCCCGCAGCAGGGGCAGGGTTCCTCAGAACTGTCCATACAACGAAGGAGGAAGACTCCTAAATCCTATGGAGTCATGACCTAGAAACCACTAGCTCCATTGGAACATCTTTTCTTCGGCTCCTTCTTGGTGACCATTTGCTTTATAAATTTATGTGTTTATTTATTTGGGGCTGCATTGGGTCTTCGTTGCTGCACTTGGGCTTTCTCTAGTTGCGCTGAGTGGGGGATACTCTTCATTGCGGTGCGTGGGCTTCTCATTGCGGTGGCTTCTCTCGTTGCTGAGCACTGGCTCTAGGCGCACAGGCTTCCGTAGTTGTGGCGCGTGGGCTCAGTAGTTGTGGCTCGCGGGCTCTAGGGCACAGGCTCAGGAGTTGTGGCGCACGGGCTTAGTTGCTCCGAGGCATGTGGGATCTTCCTGGACTAGGGCTGGAACCCACGTCCCCTGCACTGGCAGGCGGATTCTTAACCAGTGTGCCACCAGGAAGTCCCATGACCATTTGCTTTAATATTTTAATTGAAGCTCTAAACATTAATTGAATCTTAACTATGTCAAGTTGCTTTGTTAGTTGAGGGAGTAAAAGATGAACAGAATTATCTCCCAACTTCGGTGGGTGGTGTGAGTGTAGAGAAATGCTCTTTGAATTCTGACCGCATGGACAGACAGAAAGAACAGAAAAGGGGCATTTAAAGTTGGCCTGAGGTAGAGGCTCCTAGCCTGAGAAATTTCTCCCATCCACATGGAATGTGCCCTTTGGGATGGGGTATTGAAATAAGAGAATCATAGACTTTGGGGCTGACAGGGACCTTATAGAAATGACTTGACTAGAGCCAAATTGGGCTTAAGACTTCTCCTTTGGGGCTTCCCTGGTGGCGCAGTGGTGGAGAGTCTTCCTGCCAATGCAGGGGACGAGGGTTCGAGCCCTGGTCTGGGAAGATCCCACATGCTGCGGAGCAACTAGGCCCGTGAGCCACAATTACTGAGCCTGCACGTCTGGAGCCTGTGCTCTGCAACAAGAGAGGCCGTGATAGTGAGAGGTCCGCGCACCACGATGAAGAGTGACCCCCGCTTGCCACAACTAGAGAAAGCCCTCGCACAGAAATGAAGACCCAACACAGCCATAAATAAATAAATAAATAAATAAATAAATAAATAAATAAATAAAATAAAATAATTTAAAAAAAAGACTTCTCCTTTGACTCCCAGTCCAGTGCTCACCTTACTAGCTCCCAGTCATGTGGTTGACCTTGGCTGGCTCCTCTAAGTTTCAGGGGATTGGGGAGGAGGAGGGGCAATATGGCAATATTTGGGGCTTGGTAAATGGTTGCCTAGGGAAGTACGTCTTGCAAGGCCACCCAAGAAATCAGCAATGAACTGGAGCAAATTCCAGTAGTTCTATAGTCACACTGTTTCTTCCTTAAGTTTCCCCAGTGGGGACTTGGCAGAAGGGACTGACACCAGGGTATGCACTGCAGTGTGTCAATGTGTGTGTTTCCCACCCTTTTCCATCCTCCTGGAGCTCTTGAAGCAAGTCAGTAGCCAAAGGGCTTGGTGAAATGACCTCTGTCACTGCCATGGTCTCTTTTCTGTAGGTGACCTAGTCAGCTGGGGTGGGAGAGCCTTGCTAGTCTTTACCTGTAAGGTGTAAGGATATCAGGCAAATAACCAGAGAGTGTGAGAAGGAAATCAATTCAGAAATCAGGCCTGGACTTTCCCCAGGGCTGACAATGATTTACCTTAGTTAGCAACTTGCACTGGGCAGGAAGGGCCCAGTGTAAATAGTGTGCATTGCTGGTTCTAGGAAAAGAGACAGAAGAGCCTAGACAAGGTTCTTTGGGTGGAGAAGAGATGAAATGTGTCCTTCCAAAATGTATTTTTCAGCCATTAATGGGCATGATCGGTTTAACGAATACTTACAGAGAATTTCCCATGTTCCAAGAACTGTGTCAGGTTCTGCAGCCCACACATAAATAAGATGTGATCTCTGTATGCAAGGAACTACAGACAAACATAAGACCAACAAGTTTAATAAAATGCGGTGGGTGATAAGCCCTGGATGTTACCAAAACATAGAGGAGGGGTATGCTTCCCACCTGGGATTCAGGGAAGGCTTCCTAGAGGACAAAGAGCCAGGAAAGAAAGCCACAAGTCTCACAGGCAAGAGAACCACATAAACAAAGGTGTGGAATCTGGATGCGGGGTGGGGGGCGGGCGGGGGGACCACAGGCAACAGCTGATGGTGTTACTAGAGCCTGAAGAGGGAGATGGGAAGTGTGGGGAGATAAGGCAGAGAGGCTGGGCTGTGTGTGGCTGAGAGGGGAAGTAAGTTATGGGAAAGAGCATGGGTCTTTTTTCTGAGCAGGGAAGAGGGAAGTGCCTGGGAGGTTTGCATTTTAGATAGATCACAGCAGTGTGGATTTGGGGAGGAGGAGTTAAGAATGGGGCAGGGAGCCTACTGGAAGTGATGATGAGTACTAGATGCAAGGTATTCACAATGAGAATGAGGCAGTCCTAATGAGAGGGGTATGGACTGGAGACATGGCCGGGAGGTGAGTGATAATAGAAATGTGGTAGGGAAGGGAGAGACACAAATCCAGAGGGGACCGCAGGTTTCTGACTTGGTACCTGGGTGGATAATGGGGCGAGGAACTGAGGTAAGAAATGCAGGTAAGGAAAATAAGTCTGGAAGAGAGATGTTGATGATAGCTAACATTTACTTTTTTTATTTTTTTAAATTTATTTATTTATGGCTGTGTTGGGTCTTCGTTTCTGTGCGAGGGCTTTCTCTAGTTGTGGCAAGCGGGGGCCACTCTTCATCGCGGTGCACGGGCCTCTCACTATCGCGGCCTCTCTTGTTGCGGAGCACAGGCTCCAGACGCGCAGGCTCAGTAATTATGGCTCACGGGCCCAGTTGCTCCGCGGCATGTGGGATCTTCCCAGACCAGGGCTCGAACCCGTGTCCCCTGCATTGGCAGGCAGACTCTCAACCACTGTGCCACCAGGGAAGCCCAGCTAACATTTATTAATCACTTATATGGACCACACATTTTGCCAAGAGTTTTTCGTGCATTTTTCTCATAACTCTATAAAGTAGATATTATTGGTCTCAACTTATAGATGAGGAAAATGAAACTTTGAGATGTTGAATAGGTTGGC